>NW_012155284.1:15542591-15589293 GCF_000956105.1 Propithecus coquereli | reverse complement strand
TATTCCCCCACAAAAGGTAGCCAAATTGTGATTTGTGTGGACATAGATTAATTTTGCCTGTTCTTTAACTTCATATAAATGTAATCATACAGTATGAACTCCTTTGTGTCTGACTTCTTTTGCTTAGTTTAATGTTCTTGAGAATAATCATGTTGTTTCATGCATCAGTATTTTGTTCTTTTGCTATTGTTGAGGAGAATTCCATTGCATAAATATACCACAATTTGTTTATCCATTGTCCAATTGATGGATATTTGTATTGTTTCCGCTTTTTTGCTTTTATGAATAAGGCTGCTGTATCCATTCATGTACCAGTCTTTTGTGGACAAATGTACTCATTTCTTTTAGATGTATATCTAGAAGTAGAATTGCTGGGTCATAGAATAGGCATGTGTTTAACTTTATTGGAAACCGCCAAACAGTTTTCCACAGCAGTTGTACCATTTTACACTCCCAACAGCAACGTAAGAGCATCCCAGTTGCTCTATGTCTTTTCCTGTAATTGATATTATGTCTTTTGAAGCTGACAATTAAAATTTTAGTGAGTGTGAGAAATAATATTTCAGAAGAAGACATTCAGGAGCCACTTGTCTACTCTGGGCCTGCCAGATCAAGCCATAGCTCAACAACTCCAGACAAGAAGGGACTGGATCTGAGAACCTTCATCCTGAGGGGAAGCTGGTGTATCCTAAGGAAGGTGGCAGGAAAAAAGGACTCTGTGCAGATTGGGAAGAATGGGAGAGTTGGCAGAAAAGGCAGCCACATTCTCTGAAGTTTGTAAAAGAAACAAATCATTCAATGATACACAGTAAGGCAGACTTGATTCAGGACCATCGCGATAGGTACAGGGACCGCAGCAACTGGTTTTGCAGTAGGGGAGAGAGATTGGGCTCAACTCTGGATATAGCATGAACAAGTGGGAATTTATAGCCAAGGAGCAGGATCAGGGCCAGATGATGAAAAATTACTAAGAGGAAACATCAGAGGTAAGGGGGATTCTGGCTAAACCAATCTAATAGGATTCTAGCCGAAGATAGGCTAGGGTAAGCAGACATCACCTGGCGGGTGGTGGAGGGTGAGGAACCTGATCAGATAACAGGGATAATCAGAGAGTTAGCAGGGTTCTTTGCTAAAACTAGATTTTTTACAAGGAAGTGCACAGATGGGCCTAGGAAAAGGTTCAGAAGCCTGACTAAAGTTTGGCCAACCAAAGAATCTTTGTCAAGTTCTAAATGTCACTGAGTTGCACAAAGGATGGAGTTAGCTAAACAAAAACATGACTCTTGACTTTTGCCTCTCCACCTCTCCTCTGCTCCTCCCCAACACACATACTCAGAACTCAGTACTGCTTTGACTTTCTTACTTGAGTTTTTGGTAAAAATAACTGCTTAGATTCCTTAGGAGGCACAGCTTGTGCCGCCTAAGGAAGCCAGAGAATGTTTTAAAAGGGGTTTCCTCCAATTCCAGTCTTCTGAAGGCTACCCTCCCATACCATCGTGCATTAAGTACAGGGATACTGGCCAGCACTCCTATTCCCAGGATGGGAGACTCTACAGCTAATGCTCTGATTTTCACCTTCAACCCAGTCAGAGCCCAGGGTCAGAAAGGAAGAGGTCCTGACACAGAGTTTAATTTGTTCGTTTGTTCATTCATTCATTTATTTGGATATAGGTACATATATGATAGGTATATGTTGAGACTGGACGTTTGTTTTCTGTCTTTTGTGCCAGAGATTGCCTATCCCCTCTTCCTGGGCACCTCCCAGAGCTGAAATATGCTACTCTTCCTGTTAATAAATCCCCAAGTGAGCTCAGGGAAAGTAGACAGGAAGCCATCTGCAAGAACTGACTTCTAATGTCCCTTCCAGCTTTAACAGCTAATCACTGCAGAAGACCAGCCTCAGTTCATATGCATGGCCCTGTGACAGGTGTGAGTCATTGTTGAGTCAATTCCTTATGATTGATTCATCTAGTAGCTTTTTAGTGAGGGCTTCAGACTCTCCACCAGTGGCCATAATCACTGTTGCTGATACATTTAAAACATAACTACACTGCTTTTGAAAAAAAAATTGACTTAAACTACACAAGAGTGTAGTTCAAAACATGTCCCAAAGATGGCAGTAAAATAATACCTTGTGCTCCACTGTCTCTTCAAATATTTTTAACTCTGCTAAATTATAAAACACATTGAGGGGAAACTTTATCATGAGAAACTGGGGAAAAAATGGAATTTTTTGGTTTCTAATATTCTGTTATTGCTACAGGAACATATCTGAAAATAATATCTCACATCTGCATTGTACTTTAAAATATGCAAAACCCCGTCTCTCACATTATTTCACTTAATCCTCGCAATGAACCTATATGATGGTTATTTTCATTTTATGAAATCAGGTTCAGAGATTAATTATGACTAACTCATAAAGCAGTATGAGTTAACATGCAGCTAGTAAAGCGGCAGAACCAGTTTTCCACAGACCAGAATTCTTTCCTGTACACATCTGCTTAGGGAAAAGCAAGTATCTATAGGTCCAATAATTTACTTTAAATATCACGGTTTATTATGATCAAGTAGACATTTGAGATTAAAATCATAAAATTTGGAGCTGAGGTTGTCTGATAAGTAGGGTGACCAACTCATCCTGGTTTGCCAGGAACTATGCCAGTTTTAGCTCTAAAAGTCACATGTCCCGGCAACCCCCTCAGTCCCAAGCAAACCAGGACAGTGGTGATAAGCTCCTTGAGCCACCTGTCCATTGGTTACCTGGTAGTTGTCCAACAGTTCTGTAAAAGCTCTGTCAAGTGGTGCCCAGCACACTGCCTTGCACTTAATACTACTCAATAAATATTTCTGCAATTGTAATTCAACTTTATAGTTTTGTTTAGGGGAAAAAATGTCTTTCATGCTGTTTTCTAGAGAAGACATAATCTTTGGATTCACTTTTGTTGATTCCAGACTCGACACCTTAGCCCATTTTGGCATCAGGTTCCCATCTAGTCTCAGCTTGGTTCAAATGTCCTTGAAGTGCTAATATTCTATTCAGAGGAAGCTTTTTGAGAGGCAGCAGCAAAGTACTGGCTGTGAAAAATATGCATGGGAGAGAATAACCTTTACTCATTTCTACTGCAATGTGACAAAAAGCAAAATCAAACTCTTTCACATTTCAGATACTTAAGCACTTCATCTATATTGAATGTATGATGCACAAGTGGTCAGTCTTTCCTTTCATTTCCACTTGAACTATCTTGAATATGTGAAGATTAACGTGTTCTGGGAACATAAACACAAAGTGGGGTCTCGGGGGAGTTGAAGTAGACAGGGAGCAGGTATGTATGAAGATGCTCTCACACAAGGCAGGTGGTAGGCACACAAATGTGGGAAAACAAACCCAGACACGATTCCCCCGACACCAGTGTGATTCTGCCTCCTTCTGTCCTACTTCAGAAAGCAAAGTCATTAATTAAGTGCATGAGGACAGCCAATAGAGTGGGTGGAAAAATACTTGGAAATAAAGAAACCAACCCCTCATTTAAAAAAATCCTTGATATCTGTGACATGTACAATATCCAAGATATTTTTATTCCAAAAAGTACACTAAATATTGGGTAGCATCTATGAAAGTGAATTGCTATAAAGTTTTAAAGTAGCTGCACAAGTTCGCTCAAACGACTTCCAAATATGAAAAGTAAATGTAGCTTCTTTATTTTTCTAACCTTCGCCCACCCTGAGATATCTTAATCTCTGCCTCTCAGATGTTCCTCCCCAGCCTCATCACCAAGACGGCGTCCCCAGGTGTATCCCATCTGTGGAAAGCCCTGGTGGTGTCACTTGTGACACTATTTGCGGCTCTCCCCCCAACGTGGTTCTGCCCTCATGTCACTGCCGTGATGGAGTCGTGGCTGATGAATTTGTGTGGGTTCCCCGTGTTCCCCTCTCCTGATGTGACCTCACCTGGGCGGGCGCTCCCCTCTGTGTAACCTCCTGAAGTCTAGCTGCAATTCCTGTTGGCTCCCTCAGCAGGCAGGCAGCAGGGCAGATCTAACTACGCAGAGGAAGGAGGTTAGGGAGGAAACACAACAAAAATGAAGTTTTGAAAATCTCAAGCTGATAGATTTTTTTCCTTTCTTTTCCCCAGTAAATTTTCAGGCAGAGAGCTGTTGTGTCATGATAGCCCCCAAAGAAGGGTGGAGGGGAGTGGGAAAGCCCCCCTCAGGAAGAAGGACGGGATGGAAGGGAAGTTGTAACAAGCCAGGAACAAGTGGCAATTTGGCCCCTTTCAGCCTCTAGGAGATCACAGGGAGGAGAAAGGACAGAAGTAGCGAAAGCAATACTTGAGGTATTTGCTGTCTGACTTCTGATTTCTGGGCTGATATCACAGGAAAAAGAGCGAGTTACACAGGCTGAAGAGAAAGCTGCACACTCCACAGTTAGGTCAGGACCTTGGCCTGGCACAATCGCAGGGGGCACGAACGTGGGCGGCCCCTCAGCAGCTCGAGGCGGCTGCCTTAGAGTAGAATTGGAAGGGCTGTGGGATTACATGGTGTGGGGGGTTGCTGAGTCTTCCTCAGCTCCTGGTGGCATGGAACGTTGCTGGCAGCTCCTACGTGACCTGCGGTGGAGCACAAGGGGTTACTGTTGCTGGCTGGTAAGTTTCTCAGGGTCACCTACAGCAGGAGCCATGTCTACAGGACCACTACCCAATGTGAGAACCAAATGGGAGCTCACAGCCAGGTTTCAGGGGGAATATGCGCCCCCAACAGCTAAGGGGGGTCTGAGTCACCAGGTAAGACTACTCCAAGAGAAACTAGACCACAAGTTCTCCCCTGTCGTTAGCAGACTTCAGCAACAGGAGACAGCAAGGAGAGCAGTCACAAGATGGACAGGGAACATTCTTTCCACGGAAACCAGGGAAGAGCACACAGATCCACTCTCAGACCAGAGTCCTCTCCCCTTTCCCACCATTGCCTCAAGAACATGATAAGGCCAGGACCCCAGAAGCCATCTTCATCAGGGACAAGATGTTGGGTGAAGAATTGTGACAAACATTTACTGAAAAGGCAGAGACTAAAAGCAAACAGTTGAAATCAGAATATAAGGATAAATCCTTACTTGCAGTTCCCCTGGCCCACACCACAAAATAGGTAGGAATGGGGGAGAGGGGCGCTTACAAAAAAGATTAATTTTTGAAAAATAAAATAGCCACACTGTCTTCACACTTTTGTCTATAGAGTAAACAAGCCCTTCTGCTGTAGTAGTGAAAAGGTGTTTAGTGTATTGATAATTCAGCAATTAGGTCTTTTGATAAATTACTCAATCAGCTAATTGCGAGTCCATAAATCACTATTTGGCAAACTGGTGCTCAGCAAATTGGTTTTTCAGCAAACAGATCTTTTGATAAATTGCTTTTCAGTGAATTGATTGATTCGACAAAAAGCTTATTTAGAAGTCTATCTTTAAATAGTTTCTTAAAGTTTCTTTAACTGAACTTAAAACAACATCAACTTATTAATGTAGTTTGTGCATATCTCAAGAATGTACCTATTAAATACTTGTGAGCATTAAGATACATTCTTTATGCTCTACTGTGATTGGTTAATCTTTAAGGTATTAAATTTTCATTTGGAAACCTCAACCACAAGTGTGAAGAAATTGGCATGAAAAAGCAAAAGAAATAAAGGCTAAAAATAAATAAAAACTAAAGCTTTTGTAAACATGTTATCTATATTACTACTGTGAATATTCTTGATGTATGAGGTCTATCCAGAAAGTATCCAGCCATCGTTAATATAATGAGAACGGTTCAAGTGACATCAATGTAACCTGGCAGCCAAAGCGAGTGGTCTGTAATGCGCATGCGTAAACAATGACGCCCTCACTGATTGATTTCAGCCTACTGGTGAGAAAACACGGAGAATCCCCACTCCTGTCATGTTTATTTTTATTCTAGATGGTCTTAGCAACTCAAGTTTTGTACTAGTTGAAAACATTTTAAGATACATTTATATTGCTTTCATGTAAGCACCTGCAGCTCCACCATTTTGGCATAAACATGAAATCTAATGACCCATGCGTGACTAGTCACAAATCTGGTGTGAGAGGCTCTCCAAATACAGTTCTAGTCTTTTCAGAATCCTTCCATGCATGACCAGAATGCAAGAGAGGAAAGGAGGAAAATGAGGGAAATGGGACGGGGGAGGGGTGGGGGGTGTTGAATGATACAAATAACCCTGAAGCAACCTGAGCTGACCCTGTGAAAATTCACAGAAAGAGTACAAGTCTTTCTTGCCTGGAGCTTGCTTGCCTGGAGCTTGCTTGCCTGGTGCTCTCTCTGAGTTAATCATTTCTACTTCAAACTACTTTGTATTCCCATGCAACACAGAATTCTTTCTCATGGTTAAACTTCGTTTGTGCACAGTATATAACATTTTTTTCCTAAGGTCTATCTTCGCAAAAAGTTGAGACTTGTGTGTCCTCAGGAGAGTCTGTGGTAAGACATCCTTACCATCAAAATCACTCCAATATCATATGCCACGATATCCCTACCTGCTTGGGTTGATTCTAGCTCTCTCTGCTCCAACTCAAAGTAGGCAAACCATTGTCTTCACTATCTCCCAGCTACCCCTTCAACACCCCCTCTCCCTGTTCACTCCTGCCACAGTTTCTTGTACTCAGCGTCCTGGCCTGACTATTCCCTGCCCAACTGCTCATTTTTCAAGGCTCTCCAATCTAAACAACCATATTGGAACCTGCCATCACCTACCTCAGCCCGCATCGATTTCTCCATTTTTTGGAAACCCTATAAGCATTGATGCCTGCATCACTCATTTTGGCTCCAACTCCATACATCTCATATTTTACTTACATCACGTCTATGTTACTCCAAACACCATAAACTCCTCGAATAGAGGTGTCCTGTCTTACATGTCAGCACCTCCTTCTGTGATAAGGACATCCATATGCAGTCTAATAAAGGCTTACGGAATCGTACAGAATTTTCATCTGTAACTTTGCTCCGATTTAGAAATAATTGTGCTTGCTCATGATGCTCAAAATAGACACTGTACTGAACCATTTGGTGGAAAGAATGCTTTCAAAAGGATTTTTGTAATGACAGGGAAATATGGTATTCAGATGTGGAACTGAATTGGTTCTTTGAAAAACAACTTTGGAACATAATATTCTTCTTGCAAATTTACTGAACAAAGCATACAGACCTAGAGTATATAGATATTTCTGGGGAAAAAATGTAGTATTATATTATAGAATAAATTTAAAATCCAAATGAGATAATACAGAGACAGAGTAGTTTACTTGAGAGAAAAAAAAACCTTACAAAATGCAAGGTAAGAAAATAGAGAAATAAATTATCTTCATGTTACAGTAAATCATAAACTGAATATGAGGTTTTTTTAAGAGTGAATATGATTTGGAGTAGAAAGAATAAAGCATATGCTAATAAAAACAGATCTGAGAACAAAATTTTTGACAAAAAGCTTATTTAGAAGTCTATCTTTAAATAGTTTCTTAAAGTTTCTTTAACTGAAATTAAAACAACATCAACTTGTTAATGTAGTTTGTGCATATCTCAAGAATGTACCTATTAAATACTTGTGGGCATTAAGATACATTCTTTATGCTCTACTGTGATTGGTTAATCTTTAAGGTATTAAATTTTCATTTGGAAACCTCAACCACAAGTGTGAAGAAATTGGCATGAAAAAGCAAAAGAAATAAAGGCTAAAAATAAATGAAAACTAAAGCTTTCGTAAACATGTTATCTATATTACTGCTGTGCATATTCTTGATGTATGAGGTCTATCCAGAAAGTATCCAGCCATCGTTAATATAATGAGAACGGTTCAAGTGACATCAATGTAACCTGGCAGCCAAAGCGAGTGGTCTGTAATGCGCATACGTAAACAATGACGCCCTCACTGTACTAGTCAACACCGTTGACTAGTGAGCTCAACACCATTGAGTGAGCATGTGTACTAGGTGGCTGATGCATTCAAAATGACTGAGCAAGTAGAATGACGAATCTGCATCAAATTTTGTGTTAAGCTTGAACATTCCTCTGCAGAAACTGTGCAGATGATTCAGAAGGCTTTCGGGGAAGATGCAGTGAATGCCGCACATATGCAAGTGTGGCACAAACGCTTCAAAGATGGTCGAGAATCTGTTGAAAGTGATCCACATTCTGGAATGCCTGCAACAAGCAGAACACCTGACAATGCTTAAGGTGTACGGGTTAGGTTAAGAGACCCTGGGAGAACTGTGTGAGGTCCCAAGATGCCTACTTTGAAGGGGACTGAGGCGCGATTGCCCTATGCACAATGTTTCTTGTATCTTGTTCAATAAATGTCTCTAATTTTTCAAATTACATGGCTGGATACTTTCCGGACACACCTTGTATATATGTCTAAATGTTAGCAGTATATATTTAGAACTATAAATACCAGAAGAAACTAAATACCAGAAGAAGCTAAAAGTGTTGAAAACAGTACCTCTGTGGAGAGGAAAATGAAAATTGAATAGAATAAAGACCAAGGACTATTTTTTTTCATCATAAGCATTGTAATATTAACTGATTTTTGAAACTATTCATCTATTACTACGAAAAAAATAAAATTTAATTTTAACAAAAGTGTGAAATACTGAGAACTGATGGAGGGGTGTGCAAGCCTGGGTGCAGCTTCTTGGGGTGACCTTGAATCAAGGTGATTAGGTTGAGCGCTAGCCACAGGGGGCGGGGCGGCAGGGTGGTCTGTGACCGTTATTAAATGCAGGTCTTTTCTCTGTGGCTGTTTTCTGCATAAAAATCCTCTGAAGGAAATTAATAGTGTCTGCATTTGTTCAACCAAAATTTAAGTATAAGCATCTTTTTTGGAGATATGGAAATTATCCTCAGAATTAAACAGGCTCGGCCTCTAAGAAGGATGGTGGTCAAGAGGGTAGAAGAGCAAATGGTCACTTTCCATCACAAGCCCATTTTAAACATGTGCACGTACTTAGGAGAACACTTAACAAAGCAAAACCTTTTCTACTGCAATCCATTGTGAATCCTTTCCAAGATGTAAATAAGCACTTCCCACAAGAATAGTGCCCTTTTCATTTTTGTTTCTCCCATGTGAAAGTCTGGCGCTTTGCACATAGTAAGTGATCAGTCGGTATTGAATGAGCGTGTGAACCTTGCTATACACACCTGCTGCAAATTCCCCTTGTGCCCGTCCAGCCTACTGGCCAGCTGTATCCACTCTCTGTTGGCTTCCCATCGGTTCAGTCCATGGAGGCCCTTCCCAGAGACCTAACCATTGGAAGAGTAAGAGGTCAGTGTCTGCTCCACCAGCTCTCTCTTCCTCTCTCTAGGTCACAGTTTGGCAGCGACTGTGTCCCCCTACCCAAGTTCACAACTCTTGCTAGGCAGCCTTTTCCGACAGCTACAGCTCTGGTGAGATTCCAGTAGCTACTCCCTCTCCTTGTCCTTTTAGACCTACAAGAGGTAACAGCTTCCTGCTCTAGCTAGTAGTCCTTTTGGGCTGCTATAACAAAGTACCATAGACTGGGTAGCTTATAAACAACAGAAACTTTTTTCTCACAGTTCTAGAGGACAGAAGTCCGAGATGAGGGTGCCAGCACGGCAGGGTTCTGGCGAGGGCCCTCTGCTGGGATGCAGACTGCTGTCTTGTATCTTCACATGGCAGAAGATGAGGGGTCTCTTTTAGAAGGGCACTGATACCATTCATGAGGGCTCCACCTTCATGACCTAATCACCTTCCAAAGCCCCACCTCCTATTACCATCACATGGTGGGGGCGGGGGTAGGATTCCAACATGAATTTTGGGAGAACACAAACATTCAGCTCATAACATCCTTGCATGCTTCACCGCCTTTCCTTAACCCACACCTTTGAAAAAAGTCCTTTCTTTACATTTCTTCTATTTCCTTGTGATTCTTCTTCTATTTTCTGATCAAACCTTGACAGATGCAGCCTGTACCTCATGTCCTTAGTCAATCCAATTCAATCAATCTTAAGGGGACAAGGCAGTGTACAAAGTAATGTGGGATTGTAAAGTCTTGCCCTTCAGTTGCTCAGCTCAGTAAGGAAAATGAGAAGAACTACAAATAATTATACATTCAACATACGGATGACGTTTATTCCTCACAGAGAAATATAAAATGTTAGAATAGAGAGAGGGGGCAGAAAACTTTCAAATTTGTTCTTTTCCCCATTTTTTACTAAAGGAGATCTTCAAGGGAAAGTGATGGGGGGGCATAGATCTGCTTTACCCTTTGTTAGAATTGGGTTAGAATAATTACCTTAATAAACATGTTTCTGGACCTGGGATGCATTCCAGCACCTATATGTATTTAAAATGTTTGACAGTTGATGAGAAGCATCAATATGTAGCAAAAGCCTAGATACTTTAATAAATGCATAAATTTTATGCTAAAAAGCAGAAAATACCAAGAGCTTAAGGATTTATAGACTTAGAGACATGCCAAGACAGAGGTAAACAAAAAAGTTTTCCTGATTTTGTTCTCTTTTGTCTACCCTCCTCAGTTTTGTCATGTGAGTGGTTATGGTATTTTGTTGGCAGAGGAACGAAGTTTGTAGACCAGGATTTTAAAAATTATATAGTAGCACTACAAAATTCATCCATGTACCAAAAAACCACTTATAACCCCTAAATCTATTGAAACAAAGGATTAAATAAATAAATAAAATTTATAAAAATTATGTTATAGGCAGAAAGGCTCACCAGGTAAGAGCATGGATTTTGGAGCCAGGCCAATTGCTTGGGTTCAAATCTTGGCTTTGCCACTTCCATAGCAAGCTCTTTAGCATGTCTGTGCCTCAGTTATCTCATCCATAAAATGAGGATAATAGTAATCATATTTCATAGGATCACAGTGAAACTTAGAAGAGTTAACATGAGCAAAGAATTTGCATATAGCACATGCTATATACATATTGACTGTTGTATTTTGGGGATATACAAAATCATTACAAAATCTTTTCTCTGAATTAGGCTTGGCCTGGAACATGGACCTGCTTCCTGGATGTAACGAATTCTATGTGGTCAGTAAAATTTCTTGAAATCCTGCCAATCAAATGACTCTGTCTTAATTTATATTTCCCAAGATGGGGCCTGATTAGATATAACACTATGAAACATAGCAAAATTTCATATTAACTTAAAAACTCTTCAAATAATAAGTTATGGAGGGCTCAAAGAAGGAAGATATCCTGCTGACTGGGAAGAGGTTAGTAGATGCTTTATGAAGGCCAGTGTTTGAGATGGGACATGAAAAAAATCAGTAGGACTTAGAGGGAGAAAAAGAAAAATACATCTGTCCTCTTAGGAAATCATTTTTAGTTACCAGATTGTGCTTGTCTTTTGTTTATACCAGGGTACGCTTTCTAAAAGCACTTAATCTTGCCAAGGCCAGCACTAATAGGCTCTGATGTTGTCTATTCTGGAAAAGAAAGCAAGCAAGCCAAACAAAAGTTACATAACCATGTTACAAATGTTAATGCTTTGTGTTCCTCTTTGCCAGAATTTCATTAAAGACTGCGAAGTCACTATAGGTGGTACCACTGGGGTGTGTGTGTGTGTGTGTGTATGTATGTGTGTAATCCACATGCCAGCCCTTCTCTCTCTGCTGCTGAAGTCCTATTCATCTAGTTTATTCGGAGGAAAGAAGGGTTTGTCTCATCCCTGTTCTGAGTCAGTTTCATGCCACAGCTGCCTCTCTCTGCCTCTGTCAGAGTCCCCATGGGCCACCATTCACTTCACTGATAGCTGCTGCCAGGACACTTGGCCTATTGCTCCCTTGAAAGGATGTTGCTACCCCATACGGGGGTCAGCAAAGGGGTGAGTATGGAACTGGCATTTTCACTGCCCTAACTTTTTATTTGCCCTGTCACCACCCCACAACATTATTCTAGCAAATCAAATTTATACTGAAGATTTAGAGTCAGAGGGAATTTTCTTCGTAACAACACACTCACCATCAAATATTAAACATCCTTGGTCTTAAACATCTTCTGGATCTTCCACCACTGAAAATTTTCTTCCTTCTGTCTTACTGCCAGACTTCTCTCTCTTTCTCCTTCCCAAATCCTCTACCCTTCTTGATTCATCCCAGTATAAAATCTTTGTTTATTCTTACACAGATCAATCTATCCATCTTTTTGTTTCCTCCTCCCCTTTAAATACATGGCCTTAGGGTCTTTTCTATCCTTTCTACCCTTAGCTCATCAAGGTATTTTGCTAAACAGAGACATTCTCCTCCCTGAGACAACGCTAGTGCCAGGTGCTCAACGCCAAACACAATGAGATGGAAAGGAATTTTCAGAGAGGAAACCTGTAGTTCTCTGTGAGAGAATCAGCCTGCACAGTTATTCCCCCACTATAGACAATAGCAAAGTGAAGACTATCTTTGTTTATTTGAGTTAAATGTGGGTTGACTACCTTAAATTGGAGCTCCTAGAATCAGAACAGAGATGCGGGTTACTGTGCAAGCCTTTCGCTGAGAGAATGTCCTCAGGTGAAACCAGTAGAGAAACGAGGAAAGCAGGATGGGGCCAGGGAAAAGGCCAAAGGTGTGGTTTCTGTCAAAATCTAGATGATTTCACAGGGAACTTCAGAGCATGAATAACATCGCAGAGTTATCCTGACTCAAGACAAGGAGGCCAGGCTGTTGTACCCACAAATCAGTCAGACATTGACTGGGGGCCACCCTGAGTGGAGGCTATAATTTCCCAAGCATTTCCAAGTGAGCTGACTCTCGTTGGCAGAGGGCAATTCTTGGGAGAAGGGTGCACCAGTGAGCTGTTACATGCAAAGCAGCTGGGGGATGGGTACACTAGCCAGATAAGGAGGATGGGACAGAGGCAGCAATAGCATCCACTGCAATGTCCAACATCTTGCAGCAGAACTTACTGTCCCAGTGCCCAGGTCTGCAATTGACAGGAGCTCTGGAGCTGGCCAGACTCAGGAGAAGGTCAAATAAACACCAAATTGCATTCAGCTAAAGTCACTTTCTTCTGCATTTTTTTTCCTTCCATAACCCAAATCAAAATTTCTACCTCCTTCATATTTTTATCATATTTCATATTTTCATTCTATTAGGACTCACTAACCATAAACATTTACCATTCTCAACTTATGAGTGTTGCTTGGTTCCACAATAAGTACAACCACAGTTCAGCTGTCAAATTCTGGTAGACAACATTAATTAGGCACATGTGTGGGGCTGACGAGGGACCGGGGCATTGCTGGGTTTTGATTGATTAAATTGCTTTTAGATGGATTGATCCAAATCTTAGCTAAAGAGACCCAGGTCCACAACAAATTTGATTGCACTTTCAAAAGAAATAGAGGTTGTATTTATTTAATATTTTATATACAGTTTTTTCCTAAGCAATTATTTGGAAATATCCTATTCATCTGATAATGGCAGATAAAATAACCCAAAACACAATGGTTCTCTATAACAAAAAAGAATGAAAAAAACAATGTGCACAATTATACTGTATAGTATTAGAGCCAAGATTTGCCAGTTGCAAAGAACAATGAAACTAATTCTACTAAAGAAAGAAGTTAATTGCAAGGATACAGAAACGTCACAGACTCCTAGGCCAGGAAATGAACAGACAGCTGAAATTTCAGAAGGTCTCTATTTCTTAGTGATGGTGTGGTCTCCTTCATCCCTGATTATACATTTTCATCCAATTGCCGTGGTATCTCAGTCATCTTCCTTTACTTCCTCATCCTGTACATAGCTGTCAGACCCAACTCTGCATTAGAGCACTGATGACTGAAACCTCCCTCTAGGGCTCTTGGTTCAAATCCTTGAGAAAGGGAATCTGACTGAGGGAAGTGACTATTTCTGGAACAGTGAACTCTGGACAGGATGGGAGGAGTCCTGTTACCTACTGTCTGCTCAGCAGGGCTGGAGCAAGAAAGTTTAAGCCAGAAAATAAAATTGGGTGATGGATACATTGATATTTATGGTACATGGAGTTTTATACAAACCATACATGTTCACCTTCATTAACTGGGTATTTCGTGTTCTCCTGTTAGGGCCAGGGCAGAGTTTATTCTGGGATAGCCTCAGGCCTGGAGACTAATAAAGCCCTTGAACAAATGAACTTGTTGCTTAATTCATCTTAGATCACTCTATACGAATTATGTAAGTGGAGTAAACCAGACAATAAAGAGGACATCTAGAAGAAGTTGTAGTTTTAAACCATATCTGTTCAATGACCCAGATAGGGTAGGAAAGTTAGTGGGGAGAAAAACCTAATTTTCTCCAAAAATCATTTTTGCTTTAGGGCACTGAGGGTGACACTAAGATGGTAGATTCTGCTCTAATGAGCCCTTCTCAGTCTCATCCAGCTCTCTGAAACTCCACGATGGTATCTAGCTCACAAGCCAGCCTTAGACCTTTCAGAAGGGCATGACTACTCCAAAAGGTCTCTTATAAGAAGCTGATAATAATGACTAAAATTTCATCATTAAAGATTCACCTATGCCTAGATGGGTATCTAAATACCATTCCCCTTTAAAAGAAATAGTACACACTGGAAAATGGCCGATTCCAGAGCAAGAGCAGAGAAAGGTCAAGGTGAACCTGGACAGCTTGTTATCTCACAAAGCAAAGAAGTCCTCAAACACTGATTGGGTCATGTCAAAGGGACCCAAGAGCTGACTTACAGGAACTTTCACTGGATTTGGAACAATTTGAACATTAAAAAGAATAATGACAAAAATTGATTATAACATCTAAAAGTCTATAATTATACTTAAGAGAAGAAAAACTCCTCTTTATTAAAAATACAGCTAATAAATGTAGATAAAATGATGTAAGGAGGAAATCACCATTTTGTAACTCAATTCCAAATATAATAATTGATCGAAACACTGGATTCTAAAACCATGGGTGAAAAGACATTGATTGTGAAAAATCAATGCCAAAACATGACCTCACAGATTACTTACTAATCAAAAATGAAAATATCTGGCAGTCAGCTCTGTAATCAAGTGATCAAACTTATTAATTATTATCAATAGTGAGGCAATCTTGCATTATGTGCATCTTGATGTGATGCATCATGAAAAATGAAAATGTTTCTGTCCAACATATTTACCTGAGGTTAATCAAGCCTCTAGACCTAACTTAAAGTTTATGGGAAACACAGAGAAGAGAGGAAGGAGTTAAATTACACCATGAGGAATCATTCTACAAATCAACTAGCTTGGTGTCTTCAATAAGTCATGAAAAAAAAATGTCATGGAAAAAGTGAAGAAACAGAAAAACCGTTCTGTATTAAAAACAAGGAGGGACGTATCAAACAAATGAAATATGTGAGCCTTGATTGAATCCTGAATTTTAAAAAAAATAATTATAAAAGACATTGTTGGAAACATTGGGGAAATTTAAATTAGATATTAGATGATATTATGGAGTTATTGTCAACTTTCTTAGGAATTGTGCTATGTGGGATGATACTTTATGATTAGGTGATTCATACTGAAGTACTTAGGTGTGTGTATCACAATGTGTGAACTTATTTTCTTATGGTTCAGGAAAAAACCATATATATCACCATAGAAAGAAAGTGAGATAAAGTAAATGTGATGAAATATTAACAATTGATAAACCAAATAAAGGATATGCAGAGTGTTCGTTGTACTATTCTTTTAACTTTGTGTAGTTTTGAAATTTTTAAAAATAAAAAATTTGGTTAAATATTAGAGGTAAACATTTTAAATGTAAATTA
This sequence comes from Propithecus coquereli, assembly GCF_000956105.1. Taxonomy (NCBI): domain Eukaryota; kingdom Metazoa; phylum Chordata; class Mammalia; order Primates; family Indriidae; genus Propithecus; species Propithecus coquereli. Next base: position 15,573,503 of record NW_012155284.1, on the reverse strand, counting down.
GAGTGAAAATCTCCTAAGGTATTTTTGAATATGGATTTTCTATCAGTAAATTGAAGTATAAATACATGTTTATTATTTCAAGAGTAAAATGCTTCAATACTTAAAACAATTAATATTTCTGGGTTTGATGGTCACAGACTATTCCCAGAATGAATTGAGATTTCTAAGGAAGAGAGGGTATGCCCCAGAGGCAGCCCCAGGCAGTGGCTCTTGTCTGATGGGCTGTCATACCCTCACCCTCACCCCTCCCCTACCCACCTCTGAGGCTGGAGTCAGGTAGGGGAGGCCCAAGAGGAAAGGCATATGGGAAGGTGCTCCCAGAACAAGTCACATTTCATCCCCACATAATCTTGCCACCATGATCACTTGCCTGAGATACCAAATCATGCTTCTCCCATGCATGAGTTCCTGTGGACTAGGGGCCTAACTTACCATGTAAGAGGAAACCCCTAGCCTTGGTTCCCAAATCAACTGCCCCAGTTCATCATCCCAATGTACCTAATAATTCTATTGCTTCATTCAAATGCAGAAAGCTCTTCACTTTCTTGATAATATCCTTTGATACCCAAACTTTTTTATTTTGATGAAGTGCAATTTATCTGTTTTCTTTTGTTGCTTGTGTCATGTCTATTTCTAATTTCTTCTTAAGTATTCCTTTAGCTGTATCCCGTAAATATTGACATGTAGGGTTTTCATTATTATTTAGTTTTAAGTTGTTTATTAATTTTCTTTTTAATACAAAGATTGTTTTTAAATGTTATTGAGGTTCCTAGGACATATTTTTAAGCTATCCTTTTGTTTTAACATAGTCAGTATAACATTAATCCTTTGGAATGTATTGAATTTTCTATTGTGCCCTATGTTGTGGGGAAAAAGACCAGAGGTTCAAACTTTTGAAATATTGCTCTTGTCATTTACTGAAGATCTTCATACAGAAAAAAAAAAATGAGAGTGACCAACAATCACCCAGAAGCTAGAAACTATTATCCTTCAGTTTTTACCATATATATTTTAAAGATTCTCCTCTATACAGAAGTAAAATGTAAAATTCTCCCACATACACCTTCTAGGAATTGCTTTGAGACTGTGGGGATGAGAGGATATTTCTTCTTTGACCCAGAAGGTTCACCGAAAGATAAACTCACATTAAGGCAGATTAATAAGAGAAAGAGATTTATTTACCCTGCACACAGGGAGAACCACAGAGTGATTACCCAATGTTCCTATGGGGTCCAGAAGTTTATATACCCTCATTTTAGAGGGTAGTGGGGGATGAGGAATGTAGCTAATTCTGTTGAATGGCAATAAATGGTTACTAGGGAGGATGAATAGATACTTGGGAGAATGAATGGAGAGGGGACAACAGATTGACTTCTAAATGATTCTCTTTAGAAATTAAATTAACCTGAGAGACAGATATTAAATTTAAAATTATCTGGGCCAGGTCTGGTGGCATTCTTGATCTTCTTTCCTGCAATATACTGAGATAACAGGGAGGGGAAGGGAAGTCAGTTGTTCTTTTTGATGGGTCTGGTTTTATGAAGATAGAAGGAAAGCCCCTTCCAACACCTATTGATCTCTAAGGGCCTTTAATTCAAAATACTCTTACCAAGGAGTCATAGTCTGGGATGAAATTTCCTGAGCTCCTTCAAGATCCACTGGGAAGAGAAGACATTGTATTCATACGTAAATACACATTTACATATAATTTTAAAAAAAGGAGAGTCCAAAAAATAAAAAAATAAAAAATAAAATAAGGAGAGTCACAGTAAACTGTGTTAAATATACATTGGCAAAGATACAAAGTATTTGTCCAGAGGAACAAATGGGAATGTCACTGAAGTTCTATGAAGAGCTATTGGTGATTGTTCAATGAGTGAAACATAAAGAATATCTTTATTAGTTACAGTTTAACTTTTAGAATACATTACATAGAATTTGATTCATGCCTTTTCACTTATACAATGTATTTTTATAAATATTCTGTGAGTTCCTAAAAAACGATGTATGTTCTCTGTGGGGTGCAAAGTTTTCTATACATCTGATAGTTTTCATGGTGTTCTTTGATATCAATCCTTAGTTTGCCTGCTTGATCTTTCTGTCTCTTACAGTGTATTAAAATCTGCAATAAGCTGATTATCTATCCAAAGGAGAAGTCATTGTATCAAAAAGATACTGTATGTTTATTGCAGCACAAGTCACAATGGCAAAGATATGGAATCAATCTAAGTGCCCATCAACTGATGAATGAATAAAGAAAATCTGGCATATATATATATACTCATATATATGTGTATATATATGTACATATATGTATATATATGTATGTGTGTGTATATATACATATATATGTACTCATATATACATGTAGATATATATATATATATATAAAATGAAATACTACTCAGTCATACAAAAGAATGAAATAATGTCTTTTATAGCAACTTGGATGGACTGGAGGCCATTATCCTAAGTGAAATATCTCAGGAACAGAAAAATACTACATGTTCTCATAAGTGGGAGATAAGCTATGGGTATGCACGGTCATACAGAGTGACGTAATGGACATCGGAGATTCAGAAGCGGTAGGATGGGTGAGGGTCGAGGGATGAAAAATTACCTTTCGGGCACAACATACACTATTTGGGTGACAGGTATACTGAAAACCCTTACTTCACCACTATACAATTCATCCATGTAACAAAGAACCATTTGTACCCCCTAAATCTATTGAAATAATAATTTTAAAAAAGAATATGAACTAAAATATGCAAGAAAATTGTTGATTATCTATTTTTTCCCTGTGGTTCTGGCAGTTATTGCTATATTCCAAGACTGTTGCTAGATGCATATAATTTTTTAATGGTTATTTTATGATCCTTTTACCAGGATATAATGCCTTTTTATCCTTTATATTTTTCACCTGAAATTCCACTTTCTAAATTATTAACATTGCTACCTAGGCTTCCTGTTGTCTCATATTTGCCTGGCATATATATCTTTTCATCTTTATTTTAATGCTCTTATGACTTTTTATCTTAAATGTGGCTCTTATAGACAAGATATTATTGAATCTTTAAAAAAGTCTAATCTAAATCTGTCTTTTAATAGATTTAACTATTTATACTATTTCAGTTCTTATTTTTTTGTTTTTTAGAGACAGGGTCTCACTCCGTTGCCCAGGTTGGAGTGCAGTGGCCTGATCGTAGCTCACTGTAACCTTGAACTCCTGGGCTCAAATGATCCTCCTGCCTCAGCCTCCTGAGTACCTGGGACTACGGGTACATGCCACCATGCCTGGCCAATTTTTTTTTTTTTGGAGACAGGGTCTTGTTATGTTGCCCAGGCTGATCTGGAACTCCTGGGCTCAAGCAATCTTTCCACCTCAGCCTCCCAAAGTGCTGTGATAACAGGTGTGAGCCACCATGCCAGGCTGCACTATTTTAATATATTAAGATTGTTTCTATTATCTTATTTTGTGTTTACCATTAACTGTCCTTTATTTTTGTTTCGTTTTTCTCTTTTTTTGTTTTTCATTAGGAAGTCTGAATGATTTTTCTTCATCTAATTGTTATATATTATATATTCTTTTTCTTTTGGTGGCTGTCTTTACCTTAACACCCATACTCAGGTTTATTTACCTCCGTTGTTTTCTTAAATTTATCAGTATCTATAATTTAATCCCAACAAGAAAAGTAATTTGACACACTCTCATGTCCTTGTAGTATTCTCCATTTTGTATCCTTCTTATCATGTTGATAATATCTGGAATTTTAATTTTTGTTTATTATGGATATAATTTTTAAATTATATCCTGGCTTTTAAAAATAAAAAAGAGACCTTAATAAGTTATTTGATCACCATACTTCCTGTGTCTCTTGCCCTAGATTCCAGATTTTGTGTTCTTTCTCCACAAGTGGTTTAAATGAGAATCTGTATGTGATATACCCTCTGAGGCTTGTACAACATCAGAATATTTTTATTATACTTTCAAATTGGATTGACAATTTGGCTGAATACAAAATTCTAGTTTTGAAATGCTTTCCTTTTACTACCTCAAAAATATTACTTTATTGTTATTTCGCATGTCATGTTGCTTATGAAAAATCTGATGTGAATATTATTTTCATTCCTTTCTGTTGATCTGTTCTTTGCCTTTATAGTTTTCCTCTTTGTCTTTGATATTCTTAAACTTCATTATCATGTCTGGGTATTTCTTCTCTTTTCCATCTGAAGTCTTTCATCTTTTTAAAAAATGTATATAAAATATTTCTTTAAATATTTTCTCTTCTTCATATTTTTTTCTCATTTTGTGTCTCTCATTATCTGGATGTTGGTCCTGCCTGTCTAAATTTCTTGGTGTTTCCTTTTATGTTTTAATTCTTTATCATTTCTTGCTGCCTTCTCAAAAGGTTCTTCTGATTCTCTACTTCACTGTCTTGCTCCTTGGCAATATATATGGGTATCTATCTTACGTTTATTTTAAATTTTCAGGATTTCTGTTTTAATATTTCTAACTCAGATTGTCAATATTGTCCAGTTTGTGGTATTTTTTTTGAGATAGTTGAATTCTTCAGCTATTAGTTATTTTGGCCTTTGAGCTTATGTTTCCCTGGGAGTATCAGCTATTCTTTCTGATAATATGTATCAGTGAACACCTAAAATCTGTGTCAGTCCAGGTGTGTTTAAGGACAGGAGAGATGAGTCAAGGGTGGAAAGCCTCAGGCATGATTGAACCCGCGGCTGATCCCCTGTTGCTACATAGAGGCTTTCCTTTGAAACTTAGGGAAGAGTAGGACAGGGATAGACTAGGTTGAAGTCCTAGCCCTAACCATTTGAGAGAGTAATGCTGAAAGACAGACATTGACCTGTTTCCATTAACACCTTTTCCCAGCAGTACTTTAATGATCCCCTGATTTTGTCCTCAGGGCACCAGTGTTAAAGGTGAAAGGGCAGATAGTGAGTATTCCAAGGCAACACAAAAGAAGGGAAATTGCAGAATTTCTAAAGCTTTCTTCAACCTATCCTTCCATTGCCACATACAGCAGCCCTCCGCCCCAGGGTGAACCATCCAACCCCTCATACTGTTTAGGACAGGCTCAGTCTTCCCAGGGATTTTTCATTGATTATTATTGTTGGTGTTGGTTCCTGGAATCCAAACCTCTCTCCACTTTTATAGTTACTCCAGAGTTGCTTTTAGGGGTAAAAGTCTATAATCAAGGCTAGTCTGTCATCTTGGCAGAAAGCAGAAACATTTTTATAGCTCTTGGTCTATAGTACCAACATACGGTCCAAAAATATTGAAGTAATTTGTATAGTCACTAGAATGTACCATAATGTCCACTATTTGTATCCTCACTAACAATTCATATAATCATTACATATTTTTCTAATTCAACAGAAATAAAAGTGCATCTCACTGGTTGATCTGTTTCTTCGTTCATTAATAAGGTTGAAATGTTTTCCCATGTTTATTAAATAATTGGCTGTCTTCTCATGAGAATTGACTATTCATGGCATTTGCTCATTAGCTATTTAAGGCTTAGTGGTTTTTTAAATTTATTCAATCTTCTATAATTTATTTTCATTTATGATTTATTTATTTTGATTGGTACTGAAGATTTTTTGTAAAGTGTATTATAAGAGGTCTTTGTAGAATAAAAGCAATAATAGATCACTGTGATACCACAATGAAGGGATTCTCCTCCAAGAGCTCTCTATAAAATAGACTTTAACTCTTTTTTGTTTTTTATGTGCAAATATTATTTGCATGCATTGAAATTGGACAATATTTTTCATTATTTTATCTATTGCTTCTATGTTTGTAATTTATAAAGTATCTTTTCACAGCCTGCAAGCTGTTAAATTATATTTTATTATGATTTCTAAGCTCTGGTATTTTATTAGTCAATCTTTTAATCCACCTAAAATGGATTTAGGGGATGAAGGAAAAAAGTTTAAAATGCAAAAATTACAAATTGACTTTCAAAATGGACTTTCTCTTTACCTTTTATCCAGCTAAATTATTACTAGAGTAGATGGCTATGAATACAGGAATTGCAGGGAAGATAAATACTCTGTTGTCAAAAAAAGATTGCTCAGCCAAAAGAGAATAATGACACAGAGGAAACTCATAAAATGTCCTTAGAGAGAGAATGTTTTGGTTTTGTTTTGCTGTTCTGATAGCTTGATTGTTGAGGGGTGGGGTGCAAAGGGAAATAGAAAAGGCCAGCCTATTTTAACTCTTTATCTTATTGCAAAATTGCCTGATGCAAGAGCAAGCTTGAATTGCTACAGCTGGTGCCACTTAGACTGAACCACGTAGAGTTCCAGGGATGAGCTGAGCCATGGCTATTATAATAATACTTTGCTGAGCAATTATCCTTTTATTTTCGGAATAAACTCAGTACTTATGATTTACTTCTTCATTTTTTTTTCAGTTTTCCTTTGAGTCAAATATTAATGAATTTATAATGTATACACTTTTATTCTTTGATGACAATATTGTTTTACAGATCACGCTAAAGTCCATTCACCTTATAAGTCCTGTCAGTTACTCCAAATGCTTATCTTTGACTTCTAGGCAGTCTTTGTAAAACAAGGAAAAAAAAAATGACCTGGTACCTTTTTGCGAATTGTCTGGAAAAAATAAGATACCTAGATGACAAACGTGTTCTCGGCACTCTTCCTGTGTGCATTCTCCCTGTGGAAATAATTTGCTTTATTGAATTTATACAGCTCTTGCCTTCATCCTGGTGGAAAGCATTATCAGACTGCATTCAGACTTCATGCCTGGATAATTCCGTTGCTTGAGCTCTTTGCACATTGGTTGTCAAATAAACTAAGTCATTTTCCTCCTTTGTACCTTAACGTTTTCATTCGCAATAATGTGTTGCTGCTACCTATTTGTGGATTAAATTACTCAACACATATTTGTATAAATGTTTGAGGATCATAGTTGAATTTCATAATTGCAAAGGAGAAGTTAGAAAAGAAACGAGAGGAAACATGATTTTAACCTATCTACTCCAATGGGCAGCAGAAGCTGCTAATTTTTAAAGTGATCTTATCTGCCCTTTGTTTTAAATGTATTTTTGTTGTTTTAAGACCAGAGTGTCTAACATATATAAGTTTTCCTTAAATGAATGAATAAAATCTAGCAATTCAAATCCTGTACTCCAAAATTAACTGACGAATATATGGCAGCCTAAAATCAACCATGATAGCAATTAATTTAAAGAAAGTGCATGAAATCATTAGACAGAGAGGTCTTTGCTTCACTTGAAAAAATATAATTCTATTTTACAACTTTAAAAGCTATTATTGTGAGAAGGCAATTAAGAACAGCTCTGTGGTACTTTAATTTATTTTGGCCTGTTTTCTCATTCTATTAGAAACAGCTGATTAATATTCCTGCTGGATGTGTGTAATTCAGATTAAATGAAGAAAAACAGCACACTTTCATATTTCAAGCTCTTTTTGCTATATTGTGAGCTCTGGCTTCTACTGGCCTTGTCTACCCAGTATTACAATATGTACCTTTCTTAGGTGGATTTTACTCAACAGAAGCTGCCATCAAATGATAGGTTCCCAAGCTGAAGTTCTCTTATTAGAGCAGCTATCCTGTTCTTACTCCATTACCTTCTTGAGGGAATAGGCTCAATGTGAGTAAAGTGTCAGGCAGATGAGGGAGGGAGGGAGAAGGGGAAAGGCTGGGGCAGACAGAAGGTAGCAGGAAGGCCACTGGGCATCTGTCAGGAGGAGGGGGGAGAATTATTAATATAAAGGAAATGGGGGAACACCAAAAGGATAAAGGAAAATTTAAATTTCACCTATCTTCATTTAACGTTCATTTTTGTTAACCAGTCAACCAACATTTACTGAGCACCTGCTGTGTGCTAGCACAGTGCCAGGTCCCCTGGCAGCTATGTGGTTGTCAAAAACACAGCCTCTTTCTGTTTTCAAGGAGTTTATCATCTAGAAGAAGAGACAAGAGGAAGACACAGTGATGATAACAGAGGTATTAATAGCATGAGATAAAGGTCACAGGGCTTCATGCATTCACTCATCCTCCAATGCCACTCCTTCCATTTTCTCTTAACCCCACTCTGAACGGGCTGTTACCTCCACCACCCCTCCAAAACTGCTTTCGTAAAGGTCACCAATGACTAAATTTAATGGCCAGTTCTCAGTCCTCATCTGACCTATGCACAGCATTTGTCACAATCCATCATTCTCCCTTGAAATACTGACTTCCCCTGGCTTCCAGGACAGCACACTCTCTCGGTTGTCCTCCGCTCTCACTCTGGTCTGCCTCTGTATCCTTTACTGTTCATCCTCTTCTCTTAGATTTCATTATGTGGGGGTGTCCCAGAACTTAGTTCTTGGTCCTTCTCTCTATCTGCACTCACCCCCTTGACGGCCTCATCTAGGCTTATCACTCTAAATACTACCTTCTTGATGATGACTCCCAAATTTATCTCCAAGCTAGATGTCTTTTCTGAACTCGAGACTCATATGTTCAGCTGAGTTCTTTCACCCCCGCCTGAATGCCTAATAAACATCATTTATTCAACATGTCCAGAACTGAACTCCCAATCTTTCCTCCTCAAAACCTGCTTAACCCACAACTTTCCCTTCTCAGTTTATGGCAACTCTATCCTTTCATTTGCTTAGGCTAAAAACCTTCTTGGAGTCATCTGTGGTTCCTCCCTTTCTCTCACATGCCATATGCAATCTGTCCGAAGATCTTGTTGGCTCCACCTTTTAAAAAATGCAAAATTTGGCCATTTCTCACCATCTCCACTACTACCTCTCTATTCCAAGCACCCCGATCTTTCAGCATTTCCTACCTCTTAATTGTTCTCTCTGCTTATGCTTTTGCCATTCTCCCTTGTACTCTAGTGTCAACCTAGCTGCCAGAGTAATTCCTTTAAAATACAAGTTAGATCCTGTCATTCTTGTGTTCAAACCCTGAAATGACTTCCCTCTATTCAACATAAAGCCAAAATCCTTACAAGGGTCCAGAAGTGCCCCAGATAACGTGCTATCCCTTCCAACTACGTTCTCCCTTGCTCACTGTGCTCTAGAAACACTGTCTGCTGCTGTTTCCCCCAAACACCAGGAATGCTCACATCTCAGGGCCTCTGCACTGGCCTTTTCCCCACCTGGAACACCCCTCCCCCAGATGTCTGCCCAACCAACTCCCTCAGCTCCTTCTGGTCTTTGCTGAAATGCCACTGTTGCAATGGGACCTGCCTGACCACCTTATTTAATAGGGCAGATTGTGCACCCCCTTTTTTCTGCTTTACTTTTCCATTTTTCCACAGCACTTATCATTTTCTAGCATATTAGTTTACTTATTTTTATCATCTGTCTCTCCCTGCTAGAATCTGAGCTCCATATGGAAAGGGAGCTCTGTCTTCTTTACTCACTGCTATCTCAAGCACCTAGAGAAATGCCTGGCACATTTGTAAGAGCTTAATAAAAATTTATCAAGTTGAAATTTAATTCACTCAACATCCACTTGGCAAATATATATTTAACATCTGCAATGCGCCAGCCCTCAGACTAGAGGCTTGATATTCAGCAGTGAATAAGATAGACTCGTCCTTACACTCATGGAACTCACAGACCAGCAGGGATCACAGACTCTGAGCAAGTAATTGCAATGCGATGACTGTGTTGACAGAGGAGTAGAGATCATTACTGGGAACTTAGGAACCTCACTGAGGCTTGGGAGTCAGAAAAGGCCTCCAAAAGATTTAAGTTTAAAATATGATTGGGAGTAGGGAGGGCAAGGAGAGAGTTCTAGACTGAGAGAACAGGTTGGGATAGTACCGATGAAGCATGTACTGAAGGAATAGTTTATTTATGGCTGGGATGAGGCAGACAGGAAGTATGGATGAGATCACATTTAAAAGTAAATTGAATTAACAAGGTAAAATGGTAGGATTGATAACAGGGTAAAGGTGAAAGTGTGCAAGGAGGGACCAGTTTAACCTTAAAATTAAGAGGCAGGAAAATGTGAAGCTTATATGATTCAGTTTGCCTGGAGTATAGGGTTGGATTTCTAAGGAAAGCACTAAGAGAGGAAAAATAGATTGGACCATAAGGTAGTGGAGAAGCCCTGGAAGTTTTTTGTGCAGAATTGTAACATGATCCAAACCGCACTTCAGAAGGATTTCATTTAGTTGCAGGGTGTAGACACTAGGAGCAGATGAAAATAGCATGGCAGGGTCTGTGGGAAAAGTCTGGTGAATCTCACTTTCCACTTTGAAGGCCCCCGGCAATGACTTTGTTTCAATTAAGGGTTGAAAGACAAAAATCATGATAATTAAAATCCACAGGAGACCAAAATAAATAAATTCCAATTCACTTATTTTGCTGTGAGAAATGCAACTATCACATGGACTAGAAATTCTCATGTTGATAAACTTGATGTTTTCTTTCCATGAACAGAATGGCAAATCATGACAAGATGCTCTTTTTGGATACGCACAAGAACTATCAGAAAGACTCAAGTTTAGTTTGATGGATGTGAACTCTTCCTGTAGCCAAACTCAAGGCAATCAGGGGATTGCCCAGTAAACACGGAATCAGGATGAGTTGTTAGTTGGCTTTGGAGCTCATGGCAGACATGAAACTAGGATAGCCTGCTGAGTCCATTTTACCATAAGATTTTAGATTTTACCAGAAATTCTTGACCTGGATTAGAATCTCTTCCTGGAAAGCATTTTAAAAATATCAAGTTTGGGTGAATTGAATCAGAATCTCTATAGGTGAAGACCAGGCATTGGTATGACATGGGTAGTTTTTAAGAGGTCACCCACAGAATCATCTTGAATTGATCCAAAGACAGGCCTTAGAAGGGCCCTTATTCAATGGCCTCTGGAACTCCCCCTTTAATACCTCCAGAGGTGACTAGTCTTGTCAGTTTGACACAGCCTTGATTCCATACATTCTTTTGTTGGATATGTTAATGCATTCAAAGGGGTTCCAGAGGAGAGGCTTCCATGCAGGACTTGGAGCAATTCTGCTGTTAACTCATGTCGTCTGCCTGTCCTTACTTATGAAGTGTTCACATGAATTTTTTCTTTAATGGGCTAGGTTTTCCTCATTTTCTTGGGGTGAGGCAGTCTCTTACTAGGGAATTAGATCAACTGACAGGAAACAAGCCTGGGAAAGGAAAGGCTGGCTAGGTTGTAACTAGACCAATATCAGGACAGAAAGGAAATGGAAGGGACAGATGAGGAACAGGAAAAAGAATGGAAGATTCGATTAATTGTATTTGGTCCAAATTATTCTTGTTGTACTAAAATCAAAACACTTTACAGAGAAATAATTGAAGTCATTAGGGGAGGGGGATCCACAGAATATTACAACTTAGAAAATTATGCAGAAATTGATCTCTATTACATTGATTCTCTAACAATCTAACCACAGGTTTTAATTTACCAGGTAAATAAATAATTGTTTTACTAATGTTACTTTGAATATATCACCTTTTCTCTGTCCCTGAATTATATATTATATAACAATTAGACTATTGGGTCTATAAACCCTGGAAGAGCCAATCCTTCAAGATGGATCCTAAGTGGCTAACTGGTTCTAAATTCAAAATAGAGCCACGCAGCCATTTGATGACTAGAGGTCACATGTGAACTCTGCATTCCTGGAAAACACACACACGTAACATTGGGACTTTGATGCTATCTGCTCCTGCTCAAGCCTCCCGAATCAACAGCTGTGGAAAATCCCATTGCCTGAGTCTAACCAATAGACAGTGACAAATATCAACCAATCAGAATTAAATAAGCTTGCATTTCTCATTTGCAAAGCAGACTAGAGTGTGAACCTGGGCAAGGACTTTCTCTATAAAAGACAATTCTTTTCTTTGTCCTCTCAGAGGGCACCTTTGTTTTGTACTGATGGCTGCATCACCCCAGTTTGCAAACTGCTTTCAGAAATAAAGTCTCTTAACCTAATACTTCTTTCTCAGTAGTTTTGTTAACAGGTCACAGAATAGAAGGCTGAGCTATCAATAAATGAATTTTGGAAGCCCTGAAAATCACTCTGGATAGTGCAGGGTTAGACTACACATACTCATACAAACACACAGGTTATACCCAAATAGCCCAATTCTATTATATATCTGAGATGATTTCTGATGTCGTAGTGTTAGGTAGATAGTGAGGGATTCCAGGTCTCGTAGGGACGAAAGTGGGTGCTGTTGCCCCCATCTTGGTCCTGCCCAACCCTAATTCTCCATACTCGGAGGAAGAGGGAATACTCTACAAATCTGCTAATCAGAACTTGGCATGCCAGCTGCAAAGGAATGCAGAGGACTCTCTAGCCCACGGGCCAAGACACATGGTTACCATAAAATCCAAAAAGTGACCTAGAACCCACATGAGTAGTTTAGGCTCAGGTCATGTGACTCCCAACTGCCCAATCAAAGTGGTGCCATGGTGACCTCTGAACCACAAGGGAGGTCCCTATCCAGGCACTATAAAATAGGACACAGACCATAGCCAAGCTCTCTCTCTCTTTGCCCTTCCTTTTGCTTGCCCTGCTGCACCGATGGGTCTGGTTGTCACTGAAGGCATATGTACCATGCTCTGTAAACCTGTGTCTTGCTCTTGCCCTATAATCCTGCCATTCTCTCCTCAATAAACTTCACTTTTGTGCTCGCCTAACTTTGGCGCGTCTGGTCATTCTTCGACCATGGCAGCGCCAAGAACCGATGGTTTCAGACTGAAACCTAACAGTAATATTAAATAATTTTGCAGCCCTTTACTTTTCTTTGCATATGTAGGCAAGGAGTTAAAAAACAAATAAGTGAAACAAAATTTAAAAAAATTGACCACTGAGTTTCTCCTAATCTGTTCAACATTTCTTTTTCAGATCAGGACTATAATTACTTGATTACATCAGTGTTTCCAGAGTTATTTAGAGGCCACATATTGTTTACCCAGTCCTTTTCATGTTTTTCCCTCTGTGTTCAAGGATATAGCACAATCACATAACCATCTAAACAGCTACCCTGCTGAGTTAATAATGGTCAGCGTACATATTATTTCATTTTATGTTTCCTCTTTCACTATTTGGATTCAATGACAACAATCTAGGTTACAAAAGTAAGCCAAATTGAAAAGTTTTTAAGAGAGATGAAATCTATATAATTTTAGAAAACTGAATATATGCCAAGTTGTAAACACAATGACTTGAAATCACTGGTTTAAAAAAATGTATATACATATGCAGTAGATAAATCTTTACTGAGGGCTCTCAGGATTTTGAAAAAGTCATGCAGCAGGCCTTGGGGACTGAACCTCATGAAACACAGCATCACCCAAGACAAATACCTACGGGGACTGGGCTTCAGTCAGTCCCCGTGGAATCTGGAAAAGGAGTACAGACACTCTTTGGGATGTCTGCTCTATCCCTGCTGTCTCTATTTGCATCAGTCAACTTTTGCTGCAGCAATAAAACACCCTCCAAAATCTCAGAGGCTTACAACAGAAACACATTTGTCCCTACGATCTGCTGGCTGTCTGCAGCTCATCTGGCTTAGGCCTGGCTGTGGGTGAGGTCTGTGCTCTGTGTTTCTCATTCTGTGTTTTTCATTATGGAAGACAGGAGTACAAGGGAATACGTGGGAACACACAATGCCTTTTAAGCTTCTGTTCAGAACCAGATTAGTGTTCCTTCTTCCCAAGTCACATGGCCAGGTCTAAAGTTAGTGAGGTGGCAATATATATTTTCCCCACAGTGAACCATGACAGTGGTAGGAAAGGGAGGACTACCCATTCCACTTCTCTAAAAGCTAACGCCGCACCTTTCCAGGGCTAGGGCTCAGGCAGAAATGTTTATCAGTGCTGTCAGAATATAAAACCCAATTTAGAAAACCATTATCACAATTACGCTATAATGTAGTCTTACATTACCATTTGAAAGCATGAAAAGTAAAGCAGACTTCCTTTATCATACTTGATAGGGAGCCTCTAAAATGCTCTCCCAGAGATCCTGCCTCCTGGTATTGACACCCACCCTGTGCAATCGCCTCTCCTTGAGTGTCAGCTGGGCCTGATGATCCCCTTCTAATAAGTAGAAGCCAGCAAAAGTAATGGGATGTCACTTCTGAGATTAAGTTACCAAAAGACAGTTATTTTCTTCCTCTTTTTCTCTCTCTCTCTCTCCCTCTCTGCTCTCACACTCTGGAGAAAGGAAATTTGCCATGTCATGAGAGGGTGAGGTGGCAGAGAACTAATGTCCTCAGCCAACAGCCAATGAAGCCTGCTCACAGCCATGTGAATGAGTCTGGAAGCCCATCATAGCCTTGAGATGACTGTGGCCCTGACCAAGAGCTGGATTGCAGCCTTTTGAAGGACACCTGAGTCAGAGGCACCCAGCCAAGCCTCGCCCACCTTCCTGACCTGCAGGAACAACTGTGAGATAATAAATATTTGCTATGTAGTAATAAATAATACTCCATATTAAAATATGAATAATTAAGTTAGCTAGCCTTTTGGTAATTGTGTGACTTGCTAAGATAAATGCTATTTGTATTATTAAAAAGTGATACTTGAATTCACAGAAAAAAGAAAACCAAATATCTAAAGCAAATGCACCCAAGTTAAATTACTAAGAATGACATTATTCTGCCCCACAGTTAGGCATATCTGCAATAAATTTTGTTTTGTAATGATTTAATGAGGTAACGATAGTTATTTCATAAGAGATAAGAGAATGATGACTATTACAGACAAGATGACAATGATGACGTGTCAGCACTAAGAAAACTGCCTACAGGCTTAAAATTTAATTTCAATGTTTCACATATCAACTTTCCTCAACATTTCATTTCTATTTGTGTAAAGCTCATCAAATTCTCCTGAAATTGTGTACACAAAGTTTCCAAGTCTTTAGGAGTAATTTTTTAGTTAGCAAACTTATATATACTACTATTTAGTTGATACACTTATATTTATCCTAGGATTGCAGACCAGATTTTCTATGGATCTCTATATTACTTCAGGTTCAGTTGCTTGCATGACTAGAAGACTGATGCCTCTTCATGTTTCCTTATTCATTCCTTTATTTATCCCCATCTTATTTTGGGCTACAAGCTGTGCCTGGCACACTGTGCCTGATAAATGCTTATTGAATTAATTAATGAAGGAACGAATCCAGTTTGAATCTGAAGTCCTGAGAACCAGGAGAACAAATGATGTGAGTTCTAGTGTGAGAGCAGGACAAGATCAATGTGCCAGTTCAAGCAGTTGGGTGGAAAGAGTAAATTCTCCCTTCCTCCACTTTTTGTTCTATGCAGGACCTTAATGACTTGAATGACACCCACCCACACTGGGGAGGACAGTCTGCTTTACTTAGTCTACTGATTAAAATGCTAATCTCATCAGAAATACCCTCACAGACACAGAAATGTTTAACCAAAAATCTGGGCACCTCATGACCCAGTTAAGTTGAAACATAAAATTAACCATCCCAGGCAGCAACTTTTCCTGCTGGACAATCCTGTCACCACAGTTGGAGGCCTGGCACCGGTGACAGACACATGCAGCTTTCTTTTCAGTCTGTCCTCGTGGGTTTTGCTCATTTCCTCAGGTTCCAATTTGTCCCTGCTTCCCACCCCACCCCACCCATGCCTATTTTCCCCTCTGACTGCTCTGCTGAGCCCTGGTGACAAAAGATACAACCTCTCATAACCTGTTTAACTATCTCCCGCAGTTGGGTAAGCTCAAATCCTTAAAAAAAAAAAATCCTCTTTATTAAATGCATCTTCTCATGGTTCTGCTTTCTGTTCAAACACTGACCAATACAATGACTGTTCTTAGGGACAAGAATGGCTTAATTTATAGCCAACCTGGAATTTACCTAGGAATTTCTTTGCAAGACTGTGGCTAGAGAGCATTAAATTTGGGGACTGAGAATTCATGGTATGTTCTGCCATTCCCCGTTCTTCACCTGAGAAGGGCGTTGCTGTTCAATCATAGTATTCTTTCCTGGTGGCTGGAACACGCTCAGGATTTTTCTCATTACGGTGTTTTAGGCAGCCCTTAAAATTTGATTATGCTTAGCTTCTTTAGTTGAAACCTGTTTTTGTTAGTAAACATGAGGCACTCACATAATGAACCTTTATTTCAGAAAGCCTCAAATTTTAACAGCAACTTCAGAGATCTTTATGGAAATCACTATAACATGTTTCTTCCACAGCAATGAGTTTAAAAAATAACTAGAGAAAAATAAAAGAAGAGAGAACATCATATTTTCTCCTTGGCTCTTGTAGTAGGTTGAATGGCGCCTCCCCCCAAAGATATGTTCACATCCTAATCCCCAGAGCCTGTAAATATCATCTTATTTGGAAAAAGTGCCTTTTCAGATATAATTAAGAATCTTGAGATGAGGAGATCATCCTGGATTGCCCGGGGAGGCCCTAAATCCAAGGACAAGTGTCTTTATATGAGAAAGACAGAGGGAAATTTGAGACAGACAGAAGGAGGGAAAACACAGGAAAGAGAAGGCAACGTGGCCACAGAGGCAGAAATTGGAGTGGTGTCGCCACAGGTCAAGGAACACCTGCTGTCTTAGCTGCCTCCTACTCACCCACTGGCGGGGGAGGGATTCCCATCCTGGGGTTGCGGAGATGGCTGCGACACCCAACCTGGACAGACAAGATCAATAGCAGTTTATTTGTCACAGATACAACTTGCAATAGGGGATACCACATGCCAAGCAGGGTCGCACAGCCGTTGCACTTGGTAACAGAACGAACAACCAGAGGCTGTGGAAGGCAGGCTTCACAGTCTCAAGAGGAAGAAGTACACCGTGGTTCCTGCAGGAAGATGTGATTGGCTTATCTGAATAATTCTATGGGCTGTCAGGGAACTGAAATCCACTACTCAGGGATAAGTAGGACCTGTGCCTGGTCCCTTTCATGAGGAGGACTGTCTGTCTAGAGAATCTTATCTGTGGGAGAAGAGGGGGAAGGGAGCTTGCAGTTAGGCCATTCAAGGCTCGCTTGATTCTACAGATAGATGTCAAGGCAGCATGGAAAATGGAGCTTTAATTTTAGACATACTACACCTACAGCCATGAGGACCTGGAGAGGCAAAGAATAGACCATCACCTAGAGCCTTCAGAGGGTATATGACCCAGCTGACATTTTGAATTTGGCCTTCTGGCCTCCAGAATTACTATGTGAGAATAAATAGCTGTGTGTTAAGCCACCTGGTTTGTAGCATTTGTTAGGGTGGCCACAGGAAACTAATACAGCTCTCTACCATTTCCCCAAACTAAAAAACAGTGAGCATGTACTTTTGGTTGGGCAACTTGGTATGGCTTACATCAAGATGATACGTGTAAGGTGTTATGGAAGGAGGTAGAGCAGTCATCTCTGAAAGAGAAAAGATAAGAAAAATCGGGGATTTCCATCTCCCTGCTACTAAAATTGTAAGATTAACTATTTCTATCATTATTACCCACAATTAGTCTCTAACACCAAAGAAGTCCTTAATGTACAATACATGCATTGTGGTTATCACTGCATATATGAAATCCTGTGTGCTGTCTTTTAGACATAGAGTCCTATTATTTTAGTATCATTTTGCTATTTATCTTTTTTGAGCATTCCGTTAATGTTTTCGAGGATTTAAAAAAATTTTCCGTTATTAGTTATCTGGTTTTCTTTGTAAGAAGAGATGGAAGACTTTTCTAAACTTTATTTTAATCATATTTATGAGAGATAAACTTTTTTCATACACATTTCACAGCTTGAAATTTTCATTATACTACATTCAAGATTTCATATCTTATTACATTTTTATGTGTGTGGTTTCCTATTACAATGTATTTTATACGGTTATTTAAAGCCACAATTTACTAAATCAGGAATTAAAATGTGGTAGTGCTTTTTATTTCCAGGGTGTATGTATGCCATCAACATCACTTATTATAGGAGTTGCCTTCTGTATTTTGTTGGTTTATTTTGTTTGTTTGTTTTGATCCTTAATTTCTTTGGGAATAATTTTTGTGAGAGTAACTTCTGTAGCAAATGGAATTTTAACAGAAAATGATTTTAATTACTAGATGTGTCATATTATTTCTTAGATTTTCATGCGTTTTTACATCAGTCATGAAGTAAGTTCAAATTTGAAAGTTTCTAGTATTTATATTATAACACTATTGCTCCCAAGTTAATTGTCCTGTCTACTATAGTCTTCTTACTATTTTATTTCTTCATTTGCAGTATAAAAGGGAAATTTAATTATTTTATATACACATATAAACTCTCCCAATTTATTTCATTAGAAGAGTTGTTTTTACTTGTTTTCCACAGTTTTTTGATGTAAGGATCATTTTTTAACAGCTTTATTGAGCTATAATTCAACTACCATACAATTCACCCATTTAAAGTCTACATTTCAATGGCTTCTGGATCATGTCTTTAATTTATGATTAAATCCTTATACAGGGCTTCCCTTTAAACAGTAATTTCAATGGGTAGTGCATGGAGGATTGGGAACCAACCCAGCAGACTGGAAGAAGTTATAACCAGAGGTCTGCAGGGGGGCTACCAACCAGAAGTGAGGGAGACACTTTCCCCTGAGACCACACAGCATTCTCTGGAAGTACACAGGCCTAGAGCTGGACAAAGGCTGAGGTTCAAACAGGGGCTTGTTTGAAAGTCTATGGACAGGACTCAGGTACACTTGACATGGAGGAGAGGCATGGGTCTAAAAATAGGGAAAGTAAGTGACAATCTGCACACCAAATGATGAGATCTATAACCTTCTTCACCCAACCCACTCCCCCAAATGCCAGTAGCCAGAATCTCACACACACACACACACACACACACATATAGACAGACACTCTCACACTCATATAGAGGCATGCGCGCACAGAAGATTAGAGAATTCTTTTCTGGAAAAACTGAATGCTCCAAGAACAAAGACTTCCACAAATGTCATTTAGTGGTTTCCCAATAAAAATCCGCAAGCCCCGCACAAATCACAGAGCTTCAGTTGAGATTTTTAGTACTTCATATCTCAATATGAACAGAATCAAAGATCACAGACATTTAAGTTCTGATATGAAGAGAACAAAATACGCACACCTCCCCCATACACACACAGAACTTGGAGAAAATGGAAGTGACACATACAATGAAGAACAAAAGGACTTCAAGGAGAAAAAAACACTATACAAGAAGGAAGCATAATCACATTTGATGACTTGCTTCAGTAGTGAACAATTAGTAACAGTTATTAATTATAATACAATTATGTTTAATAATAATTATAATAATAACGAACAACCAGAGGCTGTGGAAGGCAGGCTTCACAGTCTCAAGAGGAAGAAGTACACCATGGTTCCTGCAGGAAGATGTGATTGGCTTATCTGAATAATTCTATGGGCTGTCAGGGAACTGAAATCCACTACTCAGGGATAAGTAGGACCTGTGCCTGGTCCCTTTCATGAGGAGGACTGTCTGTCTAGAGAATCTTATCTGTGGGAGAAGAGGGGGAAGGGAGCTTGCAGTTAGGCCATTCAAGGCTCGCTTGATTCTACAGATAGATGTCAAGGCAGCATGGAAAATGGAGCTTTAATTTTAGACATACTACACCTACAGCCATGAGGACCTGGAGAGGCAAAGAATAGACCATCACCTAGAGCCTTCAGAGGGTATATGACCCAGCTGACACTTTGAATTTGGCCTTCTGGCCTCCAGAATTACTATGTGAGAATAAATAGCTGTGTGTTAAGCCACCTGGTTTGTAGCATTTGTTAGGGTGGCCACAGGAAACTAATACAGCTCTCTACCATTTCCCCAAACTAAAAAACAGTGAGCATGTACTTTTGGTTGGGCAACTTGGTATGGCTTACATCAAGATGATACGTGTAAGGTGTTATGGAAGGAGGTAGAGCAGTCATCTCTGAAAGAGAAAAGATAAGAAAAATCGGGGATTTCCATCTCCCTGCTACTAAAATTGTAAGATTAACTATTTCTATCATTATTACCCACAATTAGTCTCTAACACCAAAGAAGTCCTTAATGTACAATACATGCATTGTGGTTATCACTGCATATATGAAATCCTGTGTGCTGTCTTTTAGACATAGAGTCCTATTATTTTAGTATCATTTTGCTATTTATCTTTTTTGAGCATTCCGTTAATGTTTTCGAGGATTTAAAAAAATTTTCCGTTATTAGTTATCTGGTTTTCTTTGTAAGAAGAGATGGAAGACTTTTCTAAACTTTATTTTAATCATATTTATGAGAGATAAACTTTTTTCATACACATTTCACAGCTTGAAATTTTCATTATACTACATTCAAGATTTCATATCTTATTACATTTTTATGTGTGTGGTTTCCTATTACAATGTATTTTATACGGTTATTTAAAGCCACAATTTACTAAATCAGGAATTAAAATGTGGTAGTGCTTTTTATTTCCAGGGTGTATGTATGCCATCAACATCACTTATTATAGGAGTTGCCTTCTGTATTTTGTTGGTTTATTTTGTTTGTTTGTTTTGATCCTTAATTTCTTTGGGAATAATTTTTGTGAGAGTAACTTCTGTAGCAAATGGAATTTTAACAGAAAATGATTTTAATTACTAGATGTGTCATATTATTTCTTAGATTTTCATGCGTTTTTACATCAGTCATGAAGTAAGTTCAAATTTGAAAGTTTCTAGTATTTATATTATAACACTATTGCTCCCAAGTTAATTGTCCTGTCTACTATAGTCTTCTTACTATTTTATTTCTTCATTTGCAGTATAAAAGGGAAATTTAATTATTTTATATACACATATAAACTCTCCCAATTTATTTCATTAGAAGAGTTGTTTTTACTTGTTTTCCACAGTTTTTTGATGTAAGGATCATTTTTTAACAGCTTTATTGAGCTATAATTCAACTACCATACAATTCACCCATTTAAAGTCTACATTTCAATGGCTTCTGGATCATGTCTTTAATTTATGATTAAATCCTTATACAGGGCTTCCCTTTAAACAGTAATTTCAATGGGTAGTGCATGGAGGATTGGGAACCAACCCAGCAGACTGGAAGAAGTTATAACCAGAGGTCTGCAGGGGGGCTACCAACCAGAAGTGAGGGAGACACTTTCCCCTGAGACCACACAGCATTCTCTGGAAGTACACAGGCCTAGAGCTGGACAAAGGCTGAGGTTCAAACAGGGGCTTGTTTGAAAGTCTATGGACAGGACTCAGGTACACTTGACATGGAGGAGAGGCATGGGTCTAAAAATAGGGAAAGTAAGTGACAATCTGCACACCAAATGATGAGATCTATAACCTTCTTCACCCAACCCACTCCCCCAAATGCCAGTAGCCAGAATCTCACACACACACACACACACACACACATATAGACAGACACTCTCACACTCATATAGAGGCATGCGCGCACAGAAGATTAGAGAATTCTTTTCTGGAAAAACTGAATGCTCCAAGAACAAAGACTTCCACAAATGTCATTTAGTGGTTTCCCAATAAAAATCCGCAAGCCCCGCACAAATCACAGAGCTTCAGTTGAGATTTTTAGTACTTCATATCTCAATATGAACGGAATCAAAGATCACAGACATTTAAGTTCTGATATGAAGAGAACAAAATACGCACACCTCCCCCATACACACACAGAACTTGGAGAAAATGGAAGTGACACATACAATGAAGAACAAAAGGACTTCAAGGAGAAAAAAACACTATACAAGAAGGAAGCATAATCACATTTGATGACTTGCTTCAGTAGTGAACAATTAGTAACAGTTATTAATTATAATACAATTATGTTTAATAATAATTATAATAATATAAAGACAGACTGAATAAGATGATATAACTATATTGGGAGGGAAGGGAGGGAAGGATAGAAGAATATGTTTAAAAAGCTAAATCACCAGTGCAATGCGCACCACCCAAAGGATGGACATATTTGAAACACGGACTTGGAGGGGGGGACCAAGGGCAACATACGTAACCTAAACATCTGTACCGCCATAATATGCTGAAATAAAAGAAAAAGAAAAAAAAAGCTAAATCACCTACATCATAAATAAATCAATATATAACATCTAAAATTAATAACTCAACAAATAGCAAATAGTATATTATTTTAAAATATGGAAAAAAATATCAAAATTAACAGCTAAACCAATTGTAAATGACTGATTCCAGGACATGGGATTGTATTAGGATGGCAGGTGGTGGCAGGTAAGAAGGAAACTAGTTAAAGGACTGAGTACTGTCTTTATAAGCCTTTTTTTTTGTTTGAGACAGGGTCTCTCTCTGTTGCCCAGGCTAGAGTGTAGTGGCATCATCATAGCTCACTGCAACCTCAAACTCCTGGACTTAAACAATCTCCTGCCTCAACCTCACAAGTAGCTGGGACTACAGGCACATACCACCACACTCAGCTAATTTTTCCACTTTTTGTAGAGACTGGGTCTCACTCTTGCTCAGGCTGTTCTCGAAATCCTGACTTCAAGTGGTCCTCCCTCCTTTGCCTCCAGAGTAGCTGGGATTACAGGCACCACGCTGAGTTAATCCTTCAAATATTTTTAAGGAAACTGATTATGTCCTTAGATGTCAGGAGCAGGAGGAAGGGATAGGGAAAGTGAGAACACAGAAATTTCTTGAGAAAATAGAGTTTAAAGTCTAAAAAAGAAGTCAGGGAATAATTTCTACTACAAGAAATAAAAACCTCGCAGGGTGGTAATGACAATGGTTGTCTGAGACATACGTGCCTTGATCACCTAGAGACTGTGAGGACAGCCTGGTGACCGCTGGCCCCTCACCTTTCTTTTCTTTCAGATTCTAGTTCCTCATTCCCTTCCATGGCCTCACCTTCCTTCCCTGCCCATCCCTTTCTCCGCTCCTGTCCCCCTTGCCCTGCTGCAATTTTTGCCAGTACTAGCCATAAGATGACCTGAAAGGTTTGCTGTTTTCGGTATACCTCATTGAATAAATAGGTAATGAGCGAAATGGTAAAAATGTCTCTGTTTAAACAAATATATATTTTTAAAAACCCACAAAGAGCAAAAGAACTACGTGCATTTTTACTTGCTTGAGAACCTTTGTTGATTTGAGTGGGAAGTGTCAGTGATACCCAATAATAAAAGAAGATTCGACATCCCTGATTTAAAAGAAGAAAAATGTATTTTCCGGCAGGCTGTGGCTGGTGAATACATAGTTTAAGGGCTTTTACAGACAGACACACAGACTGTTTCAATTCACTGTTCTTCTCTAAGCACTGTGCCACCGGATTTGGACTTAATCACTGGAGGTAAAATGTTTTCCAGCTGATGATCTTTCAGGTGGGACTGGTTAGAACTTTTAGATCTCTATCCTAGACTTCCTAAAACTGTTTTTGGCTTTATGTTGTCTGATTGACGACTTGGTCCTTGTTCTAACCTGCAGAGAACAAAATTTCCCAACAGTTTTAAACGTTAACATTTAACTACTGCAATTCTTGAGAAACATTTATGACCATTTTAATCTAGAAGTTTTAGGCATTTTGAATGGCGAGCTACATGCTTTTCTTTGTGTTTGACAGAACTAAATAATTTTCATACTAGAGAGAGATTGAAGAAATTTTATTTTAATATACATTTGAAACATCTAATATTTAAAACAACTTTATCTATTTTATTTATTTCATTCTCTCTCTTTCTCTCATAATTCTGGGATTTACAGAATTAGTAGAACTTCCATCTTCCCTGCCCTCCATCTCCTGCTCTATCTTTGGGTTTAACACAAAATCAGTCTTACTGCTCCCCGCATTCAGAGCCCCCCATACTAAAAGTGTACTTGCTTATACATGCAGCTTGTATTGGGTTGAACAACCAGGCCTTTGCCTTGTTCCTTGTAGGCCCCATGTACCTAGTTTCACAGTAGATAACTACAGAAAAACTATGACAACTAGGGAAATCACCTAGTATGACAACTAGTGGCCGTTGCTAAGCAACAGAGAGGCAAGCAGGACACCTTGTTCTTGGGTCTTGGCAGTGTGCTAGGAACAAAGACCTGCCAATCATTCCTTGTCCTCAGGGGACCGGTTCAACATGCAGGTGCAAAGAAGGCCCAGGATATGGAGATTCATCACTAGCATCGAGCTTCTCTCCCGGGCCCTAGTTTGGAGCTCACCTCCTGTTGGCACAATTAGGAGCCACTAAGACCACTCTTTGCCCTGGTGCCTTGATCTAACAATGAAGTTCCCATGCCTCAGTAAGCATCTCTTCCCCTCAATATATTCTCCTTCTCCCTCCTGACACATTTTAGTTCCTAGGACTCAATTTCTCATTAGTCCTAGTTGGAGATCCTGTTTCACTCTTGAGATCCTACTTAGAGCCCATGCTCTTAACCCTGGCCTTCAACAGATGCCTCTTTGTTGGTGATTGTGTCTTCCAGCTATCACCTGCCGTCGTGTCACCACTGCTGAGTCTCCTCATGTGTTGGAGGCTTCCTGTATTCTCCCTGGCCTCTGACTGATGGTGACCATTTCCTGGCTCCTTCCTGCATCATACCCCAGTTTTTGCTTTGCCTGACTAGAGGGGTCTAATGCCAGCCCCTGGCCCTCACTCCTCCTCCCACCTGTGATCCTTTCCCCACCCCAAATTCCAGTATCCATGCCTCTTTGATAAATCCCGAGGTGTCCTTTTGGTATAGGCTAGAATTCATGGGGCAGACTATATGTAAATTATCAGATGGTTTCTAATTTATAAATGAGTTTTGCTTCCCAAATAAGTCAATTCCTAAGACAATGTTTGAATCTACCGGAACATACATTGCAGAGTCGATGTTATAAGTTGTAGTTGGGCTCTCACGTCAGCGCACAAAAAGCCTGTTTGATCCAAAATGTATCAGAGGTACTATACTCAAGCTTTAGCTCAACTCTGACAAAAACTGGTTCTGTGATGAAATGGAATTTGGGGTTTTTTTGAGACAGAGGCTGGCTCTGTTGCCCTGGCTAGAGTGCCATGGCTTCAGCCTAGCTCACAGCAACCTCAAACTCCTGGGCTCAAGTGATCCTCCTGCCTCAACCTCCCAAGTAGCTGGGACTACAGGCATGTGCCACCATGCCCGGCTAATTTTTTCTATATAGATTTTTAGTTGTCCAAGTAATTTCTTTCTATTTTTAGTAGAGATGGGATCTCATTCTTGCTCAGGCTGGTCTCGAACTCCTGAGCTCAAACGATCCACCCGCCTCGGCCTCCCAGAGTGCTGGGATTACAGGCATGAGCCACCGCGCCAAGCCATGGAATTTGGGTTTTAAGTAACAGTCCCAGGATCAAGCTCCTGAGCTTCAGCAGTTGGAAAGGGAACTTCAGTGGTTTCCAACCAGGGCTGATGGAATCAGAAAGGTACAACTGGAATGCAACAAGTTCATTACAGCTGGAGTAGGAATGAAAGGGTTAGAAGCAAATTGATATCTGTTGTTGCCACCAGGAACTGAGGGGTGGGCAGCCCAGCTGGTGGGGAAGGGGAGCTAGAAAACACACTGTTGAGAAGCCTCGCGTCTGAGCTGTCAATGTGATTGGTAGAGAGACAAAGAACTAACAGGGCTCGGGATGGTCACAGGGACACTTGTAGTATCAGATCTGGCAGAGGATAAACCTGGCACAGGCCAAGAATATGAAGAAGAGAAATGTAGGGAATGGTAAATCCTATGGGAATTTCTGCCCAGAACCCCCTTTGGAGGAACTGTTCTCTACTCCCCACTGTACCCACAGCCCTGCCATTGCAGCCTGGGGCCACCAGGGTAACTCAGTGACTGTACCTGAACTAAGTAGTTTGGACAAAGGATGGACCTTTCACCTTCCCAGGAATTTGATTTTAGGATCAGAATAATTGAGGCAATCTCAGTGTAGCTGTGTATAAAATATAGCAATTCAGGTACTGTATGCGAGCATGTTATGCCATGTGGCCGTGGAACAGAGAAAACTGGCTTGTGGCAGAGAAGAATTCATTCACTTGTTCATTCATTTATTCAGTGAGGGGAAAAAGGAAAGGCAGAGGAAGGGAACTAATGCGTAATAAATGCTTAATATGTGCTAAACAGGACATTATACAGATGCGGCCAAGGAAACCAGACTATGGTTCAGGGACAGTGGGGAGGAATAATTTGGTTGTGATGATTAATTTGACACAACTAGGAGCCAGAGACTATGGGACTACCTTGGCTTTTTGGGGTATCCCTCCAAAGCTCCCAGACCTACCAATAAAAGGGGTTTCTCCTCTCTTGCTAAATGTTGCGGACCTGAAAGAACCTCCATGGATAACTTCTGAGAGTTAGTTACTTCATGTTTTCTATATGCACATGGGAAAAATTAACCATCTAGTCTGAATTTCCACTGTGTTCTGAATGAAAAACTGAGAGCAGTGTTGAGGAGCAGGAAGTATCCTGAGACAGAATCCCCAGCAATCGGAGGGCGAGTTAAGTACCTTCCTTAACATTATGCATAATTGGGTGTTTAGTTAATGCTTCATGGTTTAATTGATGTATTCTCACTTACAAAAATGTATCTTTTTGATATCTTCAAAGAAACACTATTACCCATATTATATACAATAGCACATTATACTGACAAGACCACAGAACAATAATATAATCAGGGATGAATACTATTATATCCCACAAAAATAAAGCCAAACTGCAATTAACAGACTCAGTGACTCAAGTGGAGTATAACATTTCCAAGCTTGTGTGATTTAAGAGTACTACAAATGCAATCATTATTACTTCTCTAAATTGATAGCACTCCCAAGATCACTGTTTAGATGCAATTCTATGGTACTCTTGACTTATGTGGCAAGCTAACCCAAGAGAAAAACTGTGTGTATTAGTCAGAGTTCTCCAGTGAAACAGAACAAATAGAATCTCTATGGGGAGGTACATAGAAAGAGATTTATTATGAGGGATTGGCTGACACAAACATGGAGGCTGAGGAGTCCCACTCTTACCATCTGCAAGTTGGAGGCCCAGGGAAGCTGGTGGAGTGGGTCCAGTCCAAGCCCAAAGGCCTGAGAACCAGGGCAGCCAGTGGTGTAAGTCCAAGTCTGAAGGCCCAAGAAGCAGGAGAATGATGTTCAAGAAGAGGAGAAGATGGATGTCCCAGATCAGGCAGAGAGGAAATTCACCTCTCCTCTGCCTCTTTGTTCTAGTCATGTGTCCAACAGATGAAGGAGGATACCCCTCATCTGTCCATCATCTTTCAGTGGACAAAGCTTGCCCACACTGCTGAGGGTGATCTTTACTCAGCCTACAGCATTTGAAGAGATTCAAATGCTAATCTCTTCTGGAAACATCCTCACAGACACACCCAGAAATAGTGTTTTACCAGCTATCTAGGCATCCCTTAGCTCAGGCAAGTTGACACATAAATTTAACCATCACATTATGTTTCATGTTGCTACAGTCTCAAGACAAAATAGTGAGAAGTTATTACTCTCAGTCTTCATCCTGACCCATCTCTTTCAATTGCTACACACAAAAAAAGGAAAGTTGAACTTTCCCTGCCCCAGAGAATTTTGTTTTCAAAAACCTAGGCAAAAAGCAGAATTGTCCAGCAAGGCAGAGAATGGCTATTTTGTTGATGTGTGGTGTGTGAACACTGAGGGGCAGTGGAAACTGTCCCAGTGACTGTGTTGGCCAGATCTGCCACCTTTAAACAGACTCTGCTGCCAAGAGCTGTGGCCCCTGTGATGAACAGAACAGCAGAGCAGGGGTGTAGCCAGCACATTTGACACCGGGAACCAATCATTTTTTTTTGACACCCTTACTTCCATAAGATAAAATTATTTTTAGAATAATCACATAATAATTACTTTCTTGATTCACTGCTTAGCTTTAAAGCAATTAACAATTAAAAATATAATATTTCAATTCAGAAGATGTTATACAAATTCAGTAGAATATTTCACATAGGAACTAAAATGCACTAACCAAATAAAAATATTGTATGTGGCAGTTTGCACTGATTCACTGTTTTAAATTTTAAACACAAATAAAAATTGCAAATTGCCATATAGAATGGGAGAGCTGAAATAACTGAAGCTCTGTTTATCCAACTGTACAGTGACTGTGTTATCATTGCTTCTTTCAGTCTACTGGTCAAATGCAGGTCAAATGTAGCACCACAGGAATGCACACAAATGATTCCTAATCTTTAGGAATATGTCACTAAACAAATGTATATGACTGATCCATGGCAGGGTCGAAGTGGGGAGAAATAACTCAATAACTGAAAATTCTTCCAATTAAAGTCCATGTAGAATGAAATATTTATGAAAGGATAAGTAATAAAAAGTTCAGCCAGGCACGGTGGTACACACCTGTAATCCCAGAACTCTGGGAGGCTGATGGGGGAGGAATGCTTGAGCCCAGGAGTTCAAGGCTACAGTGAACTATGCTTGCACCACTGCACTCCAGGCTGGCAACAGAGTGATACTCTGTCTTTTTTTTTAAGAAAAACAAAAAGTGCTAACTTGTAGCATACATATATATTACTAAAAAATATTCATAGCAATTGTTAAGAATTACCAGTGCATGGTGATAATAAACAAGCAGAGAGACTTTTTAATCAGCATTATAATTGTTTTTAATTACCTACAAAATGCATCCCCTATGCCTGCACCTAGGGGAGTCTTTTCCCACCAGCCCACTCTTGGTACTCACAAATTGTTTTGAATTACATAAATCTCTTCAGGACATTTGTGCTACCAAGGAGAGAGGTAAAGGTCTCCCAAAATATGGCTGAGATAGAATTTCCTACCAATTAAATTGGTGCTTGGCATCAGATTTCATTTGATTTTAAGGAATGATTAAATGTGTCTTTTCTTCACTAGAGTGTTGTAAATTCATATCAGTTATAATAATATAGCCATAACATAGCTAACAGTAATACGTTACATACTTAATCATTTTTTTGAAAAAAAATCTAAGCATTCTTAGATTATTTTTACTGGTATAATATAGGAAGAGATGGTCAAATTTTCAAAAATTTATGAAATAAATCAATCATAGAACTTTGTAATGTTTTTTTCTAGATAAATTTCCTACCAAAAAACCTTCCACAGGTATGGTAAAAAATAATTATTTTTTCCCCTCTTCAACGTGTTAGTCACTAAACACGTTCCAGGCTTGAAAATTACTCAGCCTGTGTTTCCCCAGGTTACATCATCCTAGGAGTAAAATTATCTCATATAAATAGTAATTAAAAGCATTTCGTTGCTTCAGCTCAACGTACTATTTCAGCACTTCAGTCATGTTCCACCTTCCCAATTACTTGGGTTTATTTATATGTGAATTCAGGAGGACAGCTAATTTTTGAAAACAAATAAGCCCTCTTAGTTGCCATCAGCTCAGAGATCTCTACTGCCCCTGAAAGCCTCGGAGCCAGGAAGCCTCTTAGAATGTCACAATGGCCCTCTGTTTCCCCCGAGGACATCAGTGCCACCTCCACAAAGCTGTTGCCGTCAATGCTCCTGCCAGTACTGGTGCAGTGGCCCAGTTTAGGCTTGAGCTGTGAGACCCCTATGTACATTTGAGTATTGGTAACAGCACTGAGATTACAACCAAAGTTAAGAACATGGACACTGTATCCCAGGAGGAGAACAAGGTAAGACTGTTCCCCAGGAGGTGTGAGGAATCTGAGATGGGCAAGAGGCAGTCCCAAGTCCAGTGTGTAGAAAACATGAACATTTCTCCCGGTAGGTGCATCGCTACCCGAGGCACCCAAACTTCAGACCAGCAGAACCCAACCCCGTCCAATTCCTAGACCCACATAATCTGACAGAGAGAGAAAGGCACAATCTTTGAGTAAATATCACTTTAGACTAGTTTCTCTGGCCATACATATCTAACAGAACCTTGGTAGATTGACTATAAATTTTGTCCTTGGGAACTGCTGGTTCCATGAACCAAAGCTAAAGATCTGGATGGGTTAGCCTACCGTTCTTGGTCTGTTTTGTGCTGCTATAACAGAATTCCTGAGACTAGGTAATTTATAAATAATAGAAGTTTATTTCTCACAGCTCTGAAGGCTGGGAAGTCCAAGATCAAGGTGCCAGCATCTTGTGAGGACCTTCTTGATGTATCATCCCATGGCAGAAGGTGAGTGGAGTGGTGGGGGAGAGAGAGAGACAGATACAAAGGGGGACCAAACTTGTCCTTTTATAAGAAACCCATTCCAGAGGTAACTAACCCATTCTCATGATAACAGCATTAATCCATTCATGGGGGCAAAGCCATTGTGGCCTAATCATCTTTGAAAGGTCCCACCTCTTAATACTGCTACAATGGCAATTAAATTTCCAACACGTGTCTTTAGGGGCACAGTCAAACTACAGCACTACCCCAATTCTGCCACTCTCTAGGACCTGCCTGTCCCTGGACCACCCCTTCTACCATAATTAACAGTCTCCATCTGGGTGGTGCCTCTCCCATATTTAGGCCAGACCCCAACAACACAAATGACAGTTTCAATTTCAATCTGGGAGAAGGGGGAAGGGTGAGTTACTCTTTATGACCACACCTGATGGATCATAAATGCTAAAGGAATGGAAGCTTTTTTCTTTCTGTTGGAGGGGGCAGAACAGGTTAAACAATGACTATTAAAAAATTATTAAGCACAGGTTACTGCACTTAAAAGAAAACACCTCGGGGAATAGAAAATAACATATTGACAAATGAAACTCTAATCAAACTGCCTCCTCAAATGAGGGAGAGACCCTTTTCCCACTGCCCACATCTTGGGAGTTCCAGGAAAAGAGGAGGGTCAGAAATCAGCCTCTGGGTTGTGTTATGGTACAGTAACCTCTACCGGGAGCCAATCCTTTTTTTTTTTTTTTTTT
>NW_012155284.1:15530938-15542541 GCF_000956105.1 Propithecus coquereli | reverse complement strand
ACTGCCTCCTCAAATGAGGGAGAGACCCTTTTCCCACTGCCCACATCTTGGGAGTTCCAGGAAAAGAGGAGGGTCAGAAATCAGCCTCTGGGTTGCGTTATGGAACCGTAACCTTGACTGGGAGCTAATCTTTTTTTTTTTTTTTTTTTGACAGTCTTACCACCAGAAGAGTTGGAAAAGAATCTCCTCTCAGCTCAAGTCACAAGTGTTTCACGGTGTGACATTCTGTGGAGCATTTGTATCACTTATTGGTGACAGCAACCACTTCTTGATAAAGTGCTAGTTGTCTTCATACTCACTAAGTGGGTCCCCAGCCCCCAATTCTGCACTAATTCAGTCATATGCTTTATGGTAGGACACAAAATCCTCGAACATCTTGACATGGTGATGCTCATCTCAAAGGAGAAGAATGTAAATCAGCCACATCCACTGGGCCATGTGCCAAGAGCCTTTTTAGCTTAGTCACAGGCCAGAACACTTGCCAGGTATGTTCGGGTCTTGGATGAAATCTGACACTTCTTTCTACGTCAAATTGTGAACTCTAAGTGTGGCTACTGCTTCTGTCCTGCAGCTTCTTCAGGAGGGAAAGGCTACACTTGGGTCAGGGACCCTTACATGAATGCCCAATGCTGAGAGTCCCAGGGTAGATCCCAGCAAGTCCCTCCTCTTAGGGGAGGGGATACTGTGCAGACCCTTTTAATAATCATAATAATATGAATGTAAAAACTATATAATATATAACTTCATATTATGAAATATACATGAAAAAGTATATACACACATAAAGTACATAAAAGATGAATATCTTCTCATAAATCATTGGAGGTGTCCAGGAGTAGAAAAGCAAGTACGGCATAGAAGTTAACATGACGTAGAGTCGGGGTTAAGAAACGCGAGCCAGACAGCAGGGCTTAAATTTCTCCTTTGCCCCTTAGTAGCCATGGAACCTTATGGCTCTGTGACTTTGACCTCGGTTTCCCATTTCTGCAAAGGAGATAATCATAGCTCCTACCTCAAAGGACTTTATGAGGATCAAGTGAATCAGTACGTGTGCGGTCCTCATGACAGTCTGGCATGTGGAAGGTGTCAGCAAACAGTGACCATTAGCATTAATTGCGTTTATATGTGGTTGGGACTCTCTGGTGGGAAGGAACAGAGGGCCACTCTGCTTTTTTCTGGGAACGAGGGAGCATTACAAGGCCACACATGGGAATGAGGACATTAAGAGTTAATTAGCTTCCTGGCCGGGCGCGGTGGCTCACGCCTGTAATCCTAGCTCTCTGGGAGGCCAAGGCGGGCGGATTGTTTGAGCTCAGGAGTTCGAAACCAGCCTGAGCAAGAGCGAGACCCCATCTCTACTAAAATTAGAAAGAAATTAATGGGACAACTAAAAATATATAGAAAAAATTAGCCAGGCATGATGGCACGTGCCTGTAGTCCCACTACTCGGGAGGCTGAGGCAGGAGTTTGAGGTTGCTGTGAGCTAGGCTGACGCCATGGCACTCTAGCCAGGGCAACAGAGCCAGACTCTGTCTCAAAAAAAAAAAAAAAAGAGTTAATTAGCTTCCTAAATGATGTTGAGGATCTCCCCCAGGGTATTTGGGGCTTGCGGGCATTCCCAATGCCACCTGTGCATATCGCTAATGCTCCATAGCTTGCTGTCCGAAAATACTGATGTCGCTGACTCTGGTGTGCCAGATATAAAAATTAGTCATGTGGCTTTTAATGTAATTTGTGATACATTAAAGATACTGCTGTCACTGCAGTCATTTGCAGTGGAAGCCTCACAGTGGAACTTAAGCTGCTGGGCTCCAAGTTGAAGCTTCCAAACCAGGCTGTATAGCACAGGAATGATTGGCCTGTGCACATTATTTCCTGCATCAACCTCCTAAATCACCATGGCCAGAGAGCAGGGTACTCACTAATTGGCTCAAATCGTTCTTCTTGTAGCTGATCCATGAAGTAATGTCAAGGAAGCACAGAGTTTGTTATGATCTTCTAGTTGTAAGTAATAGAAAACCCAATTTGAAGAAGTTAAAACAATAAAGGCAATTAATTGGCTCACATAATGAAAACCGCATGGAGTTGGCTGATGCAGTGGCCCAGTGTTGGAAAACGGCCTGTTTTCTTTCTGCCTTTCAGCTCTGCTACCTGCGGTGTCGTCTTCATCTAAGGCAGACTCTCATAATGGCTATAGATAGGATGGCTGACTCTCAGCCACATCTAGGCCTGAGCTTCCTTCCACATCTAGCAGGAGACAGACAGCTTCTGTCCTAGCAACTTAAGCAGGAATTTAAAACCCACCCTGATTTAATATGCTTACGTCATATTCTTAACCCTTGAACCAATGATCACAACAATCAATAAGGCACCATCCCTGGCATTGGAGTTGGATAAGCCTCCTCTGAAGTTCAGGGTCTATGTGGAGAAACTAATATGTGGATTAGAAAGGAGGAAGGGAGGAATGGATGCTGGTAGGCAGCAACAAATATCCTTCATAGGGATGATGTAGTTAGGAAATTGTAGAGGGATGTGCATTTTGAGGTTCTGTGATCTTAGGTATGTGTTCCCAAAGAGTGAGAGCTGTAATGTGGGATATGTTATGGAGGACTTCCATCCCACCCATGGGACACTCACAGGAATCCAGGAATACCTGGCTCTCATGGAGACTACTACCTGAAACATACAGCACAGCTCTTGGGACAGAGTTTATTAACCCTTTCAGTAGCAAGAATCCATCAACACCCCACCTACTACCAGCATTAGGCTCACTAGTAACTCTCTGTTTCTAATCCTCCTAATAAAGCCAACACATTACTTTATTCTTTTTGGTTTTCTATATGTTTATTCATGCATTCTGCTGCCTTGTAACTTATAAACCATAATTTCAGCTTTCTCCTGACACCTGTTTCCTCATGGCCTCTTCATGTGTGTCTTTTCAGATTCTACTCTACCTACGAACCTCTCAATGCCGTCAGCTTCAGGGAGCTACATGGTGAGACAAATTCTGTAGCTAGGCTTTGAAAACTGGATAAAATTTGCAGACAAAGAAGAAAGTTGTATCATTTCTTAGATTAAGAAAAAAATATGTTAAGATATTTCTGGGGCAGAAGGAAGACCAATTCACCAGAGCAGGAGAACATGTTAGAGATGAACAAGAGAGAAATGTATTAATAGTTGGGAAAGTAGAGGGGCATGGATTATAGAAGCTTTGGAAATAAGTATGTATTGAAGGATTTTAAGTAAAGCACTCATTTGACCTTTTCATCATTTCCATAGCCAAGTCGGCTTTGTCTGACACCTTATCTTTTACCCAACATTCAGATATTCCTTGTCCCTAATCTCTCTACTTGTTTTATCATGCCTATGCTGGGTACACCCTACTGGGCTAGAAGTTTAAAGTAAGGGGCAGCACTGACCTGTAAGACACACCATGTACCACTGTCCTACTGAGAAGTTATACCAGCTGTTCTCAACCCTATCAGACTCAGGGTCCCAATTTTATAAGAGGTATTTCTGTAATTCTCCCTTTGCTGTCTTAAGTAAAATTCATCTGAAATATGATGTGTCTACATACCTAATTGTTATTGGATTGTGTCCCCCCAGAAATTCTATGTGGAAGTCCTAATCCCCAGTACCTCAGAATGTGACCATATTTGGAGATAGGGCCTTTAAAGAGGTAATTAAGGTAAAATTAGGACATTAAGATAGGCCCTAATCCAGTGACTGCTGTTGTTATAAGAGGAGGAGATTTGGATACAGACAGGTGCCGTGAGAGGGTGACGTGAAGTCATACGGAAAAGATAGTGATCTATAAGTTAAAGAGACAGGCCTAGAACAGATCCTTCTCTCACAACCCTCAGAAGAAACCAACCCTGCTGACATCTTGATCTCAGACTTTTAACTTCCAGAACTGTGAGAAAATACGTCTTCGTTGTTTAAGCCACCTTATTTGTGGTACTTTATTGTGACGGCCCTAGCAAACTAATTGACTATAGGATATTATTACAATGCCTTTATTATAATATAAAGAATACATAAATGGAGTGTAATTTACAATAAAATGTTTACAGTATTTTCATATGTAAATGCTCAAGCACAACTATACCAAAAGACATAATATTTACATCAATACTATGCATGCAACAGCTATAAGTCACCACAGAGTGTCCGTACAAATGCAGGCGGACACAGTGTACGGTACTGGCAACACGAATACAAAACCTTAAGCAACATTACCATTGGCACATGATTTTCCAACACAGAAAACAAGTCTTGGTAAAGTTCCAAACAAAACAAAGAGCAATCTTCCCTCAATTTACATGGTAGTTGCATTCCTGGAAAATTGAAGAAATACATTGTATTTATTTGTAACACAAGGATAGATTCTAGGCACAGGTAATTACAAATAGGTTTTTCATCTGCATGAATGTCCTTTGAAAGTCACAGACAGTTCTTCATTTTCCTGTACAGTTGCAGGAGGTCAGGATGTCTAGCATCCCTGGTCCACATCCCTCAGTGCCAGGACATGCTCGTGTCATGATGACAACCAAAAATTTCTCTTTATTCCCAAAATACGTCCTAACAGGGAGTATCACCTTTGTTGAGAATCACAGAGATACAAGAAGAGGAGAAAACAAAAGATGTAACTTACGGCTAACTTTTGTTGTTGGACCAGGCCCACTTTACTCCCTGTCAGCACTCCTCCTGCCTGGACATGGAAAGCTGGGGACTCAGCCACCTGAGACCACACAGCATCCAAGGTCAAGCAAGCAATATGCATTTTCTGAACGTGTTGAAATCCACAGTCTTGATACTGCCCTTAAGCTTCCTGTGTTTAAAGGCTCCCTTGTTGGCTTGAACTTCAGAGCCCTCAAGGTACTCCAAGCTTGGTAGGATCTGGCAGCTGTGGACATGCCATTCTCTCTGTGTGTTTTTGTGTGTTTTATATGTATTTGGGGGTCGGAGAGGGCTGAGGTGCTGCTGTGATTGCTGTGACAGCCTTAGAGAAA
The DNA here is from genome assembly GCF_000956105.1 of Propithecus coquereli. NCBI lineage: Eukaryota > Metazoa > Chordata > Mammalia > Primates > Indriidae > Propithecus > Propithecus coquereli. The sequence continues at coordinate 15,537,529 of NW_012155284.1, read as the reverse complement.
CATCCTGACAAATCCCACTATTCATTTCCTTTCTCCTGTTCCTGGACTACTAAACATTCGTTGTTGGAGAGGTTCCACCGGAAAGTCGTGATTTCTATCTAACTAAAACTGGGCCCTCGGTGAGGCACCTGAGCCTCTGTCTTCCTCTGCCTCCTACCCAGGCATGTTCTCTACAGTGTCCACTCTCAATCTTTTCTACCCTCTTCCAGCACCTGAATTCTACCTTGTCTGATGTTCCACAGACGATTTTTGTGTCTTTTATTGAGACAACCGATATCGTCCAGAAGAACTTCCCTTTTTGTCTCCGAATTTCTTTTCTTCTCATCCAATAGGAAGAAAAGTCTCCTGTGCTGCCTATTTCTCCCCCTTCCAAGGGAACTTGCTCCATTGATTAAAGAGCATCAGTTTTCCCCTTTCCACTTTCTCCTCCCCCTCACCTTTGCTTGAAGACGTCCTGTCTGAGTAAGAACTCTCAAGTAGTAGAATCCCACTTGAATGCACGTTAGCCAGAAAAAGGGATTTTGCTCTAAGGAAACACAGGTGTCTCAAGAAACGCAAGGGTAGGTATGCCGTGGGCCTCAAGAGAGGATCTGAACAAGAATTGCAAAGTCATCAGCACTCTTTCTACCCTTCTTTTTCACTCATCTCTGTTTGCTTCATTTTTCTTTTTCCTGTACATTAACTTCTTGTGGCTTCCTGTCCACATGGTAGAATTCCAATTACAGGATAGAGACCCAAAGTGGTCTAGTTTGAATCAGGTCCAATCTCCTGGCCAAGTCCATGGCATAACAGGGACCAGACTTACCCTCCTGCCTGAAACAGCAAAACAAACAAAACATACGAAATAATGGGTTTTTGGATATGGATATTGGGTAGTGCAGGTCAAGGATCCCTGAGAGAGAGGAAACAAGTGAGGTGAGCCTTATAATGACCCAGCTCACAGTTTGGAAAGAGTTTCCAGGCCATAGTACAAGGAGGGAAAAGCCAGGTAGAGCTCTGGGGTCTCCTTTAGTTGAGAAGCAGCTGGGAGTCCAGGGAAGCCATGGTGGCTAGAGGAAGCAGGGCAGAGTACCAGAGAGAAGAGAGCTGGAGAGAGAGAGATAGAGGGTGCAAGGAGAGAACACTTTCGAGATCATCAGAGTCTTCAGCTGAGTACTGATCGCTGCATGCTTTGGAGGAAACTACTTGAGGCCAGGAAAAGAACCACCTGAAAGGAGCAGAGAGAACAATCCACGGAGCTCTCACAGGCTGAGAATAGTTTGTATTCTGACCAGTCAGCACGGTAAGCTTTGTAATCCACAAGGTACTGAGTAAAGTAGTCAGAAGGATATTGCGTCACCACTTGGGAAAAAAATTAATCCTAAAGCCAGCTCTAGTCCTGCCTAACAAGCTTAAAAGCAAACGTGAAAGAATCAAAGAGTTTCCAAATAGTTGCATCCCAGCACAAAGCTCAAGAATATTTATAGGAATACAAAACTATCCAGCACCCAACAAGGTTAAATTCATGATGTCTGGTATCCAGTCAAGCCCCTGGCCAAGGGAAGAAAGGAGAAACGAAGAGGCAGGATCAATGCTCCATCTACCTTGGAAATTCTGGAATGTTATATCTCCCCCTTTCCCATCTTAAGACTACTATTATTCTCTCTATACACCTAAGCACTGTTTGACTTATTATAACAAGCAAGCATTACTATTGTTATTTTAAAAAGACTTTGTGAAAAACCCAGTCAGGAGAATGAGATTACCAAGAAAAAGAAGTCGAAAGAAGTTTCTGTGCCATGCCAAAACTCATTGACCGCCGTTTTCCCCACTTCCTCTGCCTCCCTCTCTAGAAAGTTCTCACTTTTACCCTCATCTCTTGCCTTTCCTTCTCTTTCCAGGTTCTTTAGCTTAACACAGAATGCAACTGCAACGTGGCTAGTTTTTGGAGGAATTTTGTTTCTTGGTTTTGATTTTAAAATCGGCAGATTTTAGTGTTTCACGTGTACTTCTCAAAGAAAGAAAACACCAACATCCTCTCATAGCAGTTCAGCTGCCTTCTATTTGGCCGACCACCCCACTCCTTGGGGCAGTGGCGGGTGGCCGGTAAAGGCTCCACCAGCCCTGCTCTGATTGCCCAGAATCCACGTGCCCTATCCCTGAGCAGACAGAACTGAAACTTCAGCTGCATCTGCCCAGATTGCAAACGCGTCCTACATCTCTTTCCCCTCGGGTGAAAGCTCTTTCTGCCATGGGTGGGGACGGCCAGGTCTCCAGGCTGATGAAGTGAGGGCAAGCAGAAGTCAGCTGAGCGCGAAGAAAGCAGACGAAGGGAGCGGGAGAAGAGGTAGCGGGCCTAGACGGGCAGATAAAAGGACCACTCAGCGAGAGGGAGAGGCGAGAGTAAAGCGCCCAGACACCATGCGGACAGGGGGAGGAGAGAGAGCAGAGGGGGCGCGCGAAGGCTGAGCGCCCAGGCAGCCAGACCCCAGATCGGAAGAGCGGCGCTCAGGTCCGGGGTCTGAGTGTGCGGGCGGGGCGGTCCGAGGGCAGATCGGGGACCTCAGTGCCCCTGCCGCCAGCCGCCCACGATGAGCGAGGCCAGCCGGCTGTGCTCGGGCTACTACAGCCTCAACCACAGCTTCGTGGAGCCCTTCCAGTGCCCCCGGCGCGGCGAGGGGGCCGCGCTCCTCTACTGCTGCGGCTTCGCCGACCTCAAGTACTGCTGCAGCGAGCCGGGCAGCTACTTCCCCTACAAGCACAGCTACATGTGGAGCCTCAGGTGGGCAGGGAGCCCGCGCGTGCGGCTGCTGGCCGGGCCCGGGTCTGGGGAGGGGACGAGAGGTGCCACGCCAGGGGCAGGGAGGTCGCCTGCGTCCCCGCGACCCGCCCTGGTCGGGCCCCTCCGAGAAGACGCGGAGCCTCCGAGGCGTGTGGAGACTGGGAAGAGAAATCTCGCCTCGGCTCGGAGCGCCCCCGGGAGCCGGGACCCCCAGCCGAGGGCGCGCGCGGGAGGAGCGCAGGCTTTGCGCCCAGGGCGCACCGGGGCCCGCCCTGCCGGCCGCGCTCACTTTCCCGCCCGCCTGGCGGGAGTCGACTGCTCTCTTCTCTCGCCGGTGACCAGTCCCAGGCAGGCAGGTCTGCTGGCAGAAAGAGAAGACAGGCAAATAACCTAAGGAGAAGGTTTTAATTCCTCTTTTTGGTTTGTGTGGTCATGTGGTGTATTCGAATAGAATCGAGGCTCCTTTGGGACTCATTCCGAGGCATTAAGGACCAGAGTATTTAAGTCTCCTTGGGGGATATGAAAGAATTCTTTAAAATTCTTTAAAATATCAAAAAGGTAGGGGTGTGTGTGGTGTTGGTTCGTGAGGGCGTGTGCAAATGACTGGACTGTATAACTTGCCCTTTTCAGATATCAACCTGAACGGAATTGAAGAGACATAAACAGAGGTAGAGCTTTTCGTTGCTATGATTACACACTATAGAACTGTTCTAGGACATCCCCTTTCTCAACACCTGAGCCATTTGGCTATTGCTGGAAAGTGAAGAGACTTTATAAGGCAGTCTTGTTTCTGTTTCCTATGATGAGAATTTTACTTGTTCCTACTAGTATTTACACAGCCGTTTTAATTATGAAGTGCTTTTCTCCCTTGCACTCTAACAGACTGTAAACCTTGAACCTGATTCTGTGAACTGAAATAAAATCTTAAAGCCCCCCAGCCCACTGAATGGGCATCCTCTTGGCCAAACCCCTCCCCCTCCACACCCCCCAAAAAAACTTGAAAGCTGAGTTGCTGCCAGGAGGAGAGGGGAGGTCAGACATGCCTAGTTATGCCCCATCCCTTTTGGAGTTATTCTTTGTAATAGTAAGATACAGGCCTCAGGCCATGCAAGACAAAGCTTAAACCATACCTGTAGGCCATGAATTTACTTAACAGATCACCTGAGTTTTGGTCGGGTGACTTGTCTCTGATTAACAGATATCTTTTATCTCAAAATATTCCAACCCTTTAGACAAAGCTCATTTCTTTAACCAATCACCAATCAAAAAATCTTTAAAACCACCTATAACCTGTAAGCCCTGGCGTGGAGATGTCCTGCCTTTTTGGACCAAACCAATGTACACCTTCCATGTATTGATATATAATTTTACCTGCAATTCCTGTCTCTCTAACATGTATAAAACCACACTGTAACCCAGCCACAGCATGACCACTTGCTCCAGGCTCCAGGCTTCTTGGGCGTGGCTCTCCGGGCCATGGTAACACACACTGGGCTCAGAATAAACCTCTTTGAATTATTTTACAGAGTTTAGGTTCTTTTCTGTTGACAATTTTTTTTTTTTTGTGATAGAGTATTATTTCTCCCAATCTCCTGGCATGAACCCAAATTCTGATTTGGCACACATGCTAAACCTACAGAAAATGACTAAATGTTATTTCTTGAAGCAATAAAATAATTTTTCTATATTGCAACAAATGTCTCATAAGGAGTACCTACCTTCCAGTAAGTTCAACTCACAAAGTTGTATTGTGCTGGAGCGGGGCAAAATGTCAGAAAATAATGACAGTTTATCCTTAGTGTAGGGTATTTGGGGAAGAAATCTGTATTGTACCTGCTTATTATCTGGCCTTTTAGAAAATAACATAGTAATCCATTTCTGAGTTTTGGGAGGCGTTAATAATGGCAGAAGCACCTCCAATAGGGACCAGCAATTCCTAAGTCAGACACGTTGGAAAATGTGCCTGGGATTTTCAGATCCCTGAATAGTTCCAAAGTGACAAGGAGCAGAAGCTATTAATATAAAACCTTCCTAAGGTTTATGAGAGCACGAAGGGACGATCAGCTTGCTGAGGTTTTCATTCAGCACTGACAAAATGGACAGTGCAACTGAGTTTCTGGGAAATGGAAAAGGTACTTCAACTGATGGTGTCAGCTGGCAATGTTAAACCTGGGGTTCCTGTAAGTTATTGAGCTCTGGAAACTCTATGGGGTGGTAAATTTATTAGAGCTTCGTTTCCCTCCTATTTTTTGCTCTCCACTTTTAATTTAAAATAGTCCAACTGTGAAAAATGTTCCGGGAGTCACTAGCCCTTGTTTTGAGATTCTGCATCTGCTGGAGAAAAGCATAACTGTAGCTACCAGAAGGTAAGTGAAGTTGATAAGTAGGAGAATTGCTGCTATAATATGACAGTAGCTTCAGGGCTTGAAAAGCAACTGCCGTATGGTGCTGCGAGGAAAGGATAATTCTTCCTTTACTCTGGCCCACTCCCATCTTTTTTCCTCGTATAAATCCTTGAATTCTTAGGATTTCCTTTGGTAACTTTCTCCAGGACCTAGGAAAATAATGCGCAATGGACAGGGCTATGCATGAGTAGCTAGTCAATAAGAATTTGTTGAAATGAATGTTTTAGGAGTCTTCTAGAACTCCATATTTACCCGGAGTTTATACCTAGAGTTTTGCATGCATAAAACAATGTTTCCATGAAGTGAAACTGTGACATTGCAACAGATTGCCAGGATTATGAAGACTTTCCTTTTATAACAGAAAGTAGACATGCCATTTTTGTTTGTTTTTCCTTCAAATCATGTGGTCTGGTTTTTTACTTTGTACATTAAAAGCCCACAATATGTATGCTGAATTAATTAAATTGAAAATTTCACTTTTAAATTGACTAAATTACTTTTTTACTTTGAAGATGTTTTAATAACTGGGTTCTCATTTTAGGACTCTTTCCAGATGTCTAGTGTCCTTTCTGCCTTGTGCACAGGAGGCTAGGCGTCTGCAAAGAATTGTAAAATGAAATAATATTAATTAAGTGGATTACACTGTCATGCATCTGGGTATAGTGAAGTGATCCTAACCCTCCCGACACTTAACAATCTACAAAAGTCAGCTTTGGTGCAAGCAAGCACAAAAGAGGAGTCACCAAACACAGGGAGTCTACCCCTTAAACAAGAGTGAACCAAGTGAGGGCAACTCCCAATTTTAAATATATAACTCTGTACTGACTGCAGCCGTAAAATTACCCAGTCTTCACCTGTCTGCAGGGCTGGGGAACTGGGCTGACAATAAACCGAGCACAAGGATCTCCGAAGTCTGACTCTATGTGTGTGGCTCGGGAGGCAGTCTCTTCTTTGCAAGGGTGCTTTATCTCCTCAAATCAAGGATAAGTGGGTAATCCTTCACTTTTGACTCTGTTCTCCTTCCTCCCAAAGCAGTGATGCTCCAAGCATCCTTGGTCAAATTCTCCCTTCCCTCCCTTCTGGTACATTTCAAATTTATCAGGATTCTAATCCTTGGGAAAGAGCAGAAGCCTAAAGGTAAACTGGAAGATAATGAAGAAAAAGATCATTACTTTTCAATGATGTATGTTCCAAATACAGGTAGACCAATCAGTGGTCAGGTATTGTTTACTTCCGTCCATTGAACATTTTCTACAAGCTAAGCACAAATACTTTTTTTGTTTTGTTTTTGAGAAAGGATCGTGCTCTGTTGCCTGGGCTAGAGTACAATGGAGTGATCATAGCTCACAGCAACCTCAAACTCCTGGGCTCAAGTGATCCTCCTGCCTCAGCCTCCTGAGTAGCTAGGACTATGGGCATGCAGCA
>NW_012155284.1:15529155-15529958 GCF_000956105.1 Propithecus coquereli | reverse complement strand
CTTGCATATATGTCTCCAAAAGAAAAAACTTATATTTCTGGTAAACATTTTCTTTGCATCGTTTTCAGAAGCAAGTATTTTTCTATTCATCTTTTATTGGTGAACCTGATATTTCCTTCTATATTAATAATATAGGTTTATTCGACTGAGATGTTTTTGAACTAACTCTAGAGAATCATGTGACCTTTTACCTATAACATGAATTCACATGGTCTTCCCTATTATTATTAACGTATAAATTTAAAAGGGCTTTGAAAAGCTATAGAGAAAATATAATACAAATTTGATGGTAGAAAAAGGTGAGCTGTAGATTTCAATCACTTATTGTATATGCTAAAATATAATTTGATTATAAATGATTGAGAACAAGAACCAGCAATATTTAAACCTTCTCTTTAGTTGAACCAGTACAAGCCAGTTTGTGTGACACAGTGTTTTTTCTGTTTTCCTCAGCATTGGTGCCCTGGTCGGATTAGGAATTGCTGCCCTTGTTTTACTTGCCTTCGTCATCAGCGTCTGTGTCCTTTGCTATTTATTTCTATATGCAAAGCCTCAAAGATTAGACACTGGCCTTAAACTTCAACACCTAGATGCTTCTTCCATTCAAGAAGGTAATCAGTATCTGTTATTTAGAACCAATTACCTGTACTCTATGCAAAAGAATAACCTGTACCTGGGTAACAGATCATACTGTTAACAATGAATGCTTTTTTAAAATTCAGCTTATTGTGTCTTTGTAAAAATTCACATTGAATCAGGCCTTAATGATGAAATACCTTAGGGAAATTGTGCTCAAGGAAAAA
>NW_012155284.1:15523088-15525550 GCF_000956105.1 Propithecus coquereli | reverse complement strand
TAAAATTTATGGAAATTTTTAGCTTGACTGCATAACCTAATGGCTTGCTTTACTCTAATAATAACCTCACCCTCCCGTATCTGAGTAAAATTAAGCGTCCAGGAAGACAAAGCATATTCATCCTGTGGCTTTGAATATCCATTGAAAACACTGATACCCTGGAGTTGTGGAGGGGGAAGGGGCAAGGAGCAAAGAGTGGGGTTCTTAGAAGCAGAGCTTTTGATAAAAATTAGAAGGGCAGATTTTAGAGCTGCTTAGCACAAATAAAATAATACAGTTGTACAGGAATGATAAACAGCTGCAAGCCTGTATTTGGTAGTCTCTTTTGTAAAGGCAGATGGAACAAATGAAAAAGGGTAAGTAAATTAGCAGTAAGGCACAGTTGTCTAGGAGAAAAACATAAATTATATATGGAATACTAAGAAAGCAAGCAAATTTTAAGATTATGTAATCATTTATTCTGCATATGTGCAAAATAGGACTTGGACTAGCTCAGAATGTTCTGCTATATTTCTTCTTCTTAGAGGACACCCTTTCTCTGCCAGAAAGAAAACCTTTCTTTCAATTCATATTCATTGTTGGAAAATTAGAAAATACAGAGAAACACATAGTGTCACTCATGACCCCACCACACAGAGACAACGGTGATGAATATCCTTCGTGGATTTTTTTTGTGTGCATCTACAGATACATGTATATAACAAAATGGGAAAAAATGGGTCTTCTAACATGCTTTTTTTCATGACACAATATTGATATCTTTCTTTGCCAATAAATAAATACCTTCACCATCATTTTTAAGGGTTCTATTTTATTACTTTGAAGTACCATGATTTAAAAACTTTTTTTGATGTAATTTCACACTTCTAGAAAAGTTGCAAGAAAAGTATAGAGAGCCTTTGCATACTTTTTCCAAGATTTTTTATTATTAATATTTTGCCTTGTTTCATCATTGGCTCTATGTATAGTTTCTGAACCATTGAGAATAATTTGCAGGTATCATGCCTATTTAGCCATAAAATTGCTGTGCATATTTCCTAAGAATAAAGATTTTCTCTTACATAATCACAGTATATTTATCAAAGTCAGTAAATATAACATTGATACAGTAATAGTATCTAATCTGGAGTTCATATTCAAATTATGTCAATCTCTTTAATAGTTATTTTTTCTTATTTAAGATCTAGTCCAGAAGTACATCTTGTAATTAGCTGTCATATTTCTTTACTCTCCTTTAATCCTCAGCCTTTCTTTGTTTTTTATAATCTTGACATTTTTGAAAAGTAAAAGCCAGCTATTTTACAATGCTCCTCAATTTATGTTTGTCTGATGATTTCTCATAATTGGAGAGAGATTATATATTTTTGCTGAAGTACCACGGAAGTTATATTCTCAGGGCATCGTAGCAGGAAGCACATAATATTGATTTGTCTCATCGTTAGTGACATTAATTTGGATTATGTGCATAAGGTTGTAGTTGCTGGATCAATCCATTGTCAAGTTACTATTTTTCCCTTTGTGATTATCAAGTAGTTTGTGGGGAGGTAGTTTGAGACTATGAAAATATCCTGTTCCTCCTCAAATTTTCACCCTCACATTGATGATTCTTGATAATTATTATTATGGTAGTTGTAAAATGGTGATTTTATAACCTCATTATTCCTTCTATGTTTATTAGTTGTCATTCCACTACAAGGAAGAGCTTTCCTTTTCCCCTATTTATTTACCTTAGTCCATTTGTGCTGGGACAAAATATCGGAGAAAGGTAATTTATAAAGAACAGAAATTTACTTCTTACAGTTCTGGAGGCTGGGAAGCCGGAGATCAAGGTGCTAGCAGATTCCATGTCCAGTGAAGGATGCTCTCTGCTTCCAAGAAGGTGCCTTGTTGCTGTGTCATCACATGGCAGAAGAAATGGAAATGCAAAAAGGGGCTAGCTAGGTCCCCCGAGCCCTTTTATAAGGGCTCTAATCCAATCCCTAAGAGCAGAGCCCTCATGGCCCTAGTAGCCTCCCAAGGACCCCACCTCTTAATACCATCACCTTTGGGGTTAATTTCCAACATATGAATTTTGGAGGGACATATACGTTCAAACCATAGCATTACTTATTTATTTATTTATATCAATATGGACTTTCTTCATTCTAAAACATTCTGTTACTATTCTGATCCTTAAACCATCTGGATTTGGCCCATGGGAGCCCTTTTAAACTGGATCCTATGTCCTTTTGAAATGTGCCCATCATTTTGAGAGCACTTTTTGCTTTCTGCCAGAAGATGCTCCAGGGCATGTTGTATGTTCCCTGTTCCAGCCCTGGAATCTGCCTTTTCTCCAAGAAACCTGGTTTATTTTAGTGGGAAATGGTGTTTAGAAATCAAATTCTGGGTGTATCATATTTTATTAAATTGTTGACTTTGAACTAGCTTCCATTTTTTCTGTTACATAAACAGAGAACACTTAA
>NW_012155284.1:15521110-15521703 GCF_000956105.1 Propithecus coquereli | reverse complement strand
GAGCTACTGTTACATTTAGCATTTCTGAGTCCTCCTCAGAGTTCAGGGTTAGGCAATCCTAGCTCATGTTCAAAGCAATAAGCAAAATAGAAGCCCGTCTTTCATTGTGAAATATTCATTTCAAGGATTTAAAATATCAGCTCAATTCTTTTGTAAGCTATGTTCATCATCAATGGTTGGAGAAATTTAACAATGCAGAAAAGAAAAAATGACGAATTCTGGAAAAAATAGGGTAGGAAAAAATTTCTGAATGGAACTGCCTCCATTCATTGATGGGTGGGTAAAGCAAAGGGCAAGTCTCAGCTTCTAACTGTCATGATGAGTTTTTAACTGCATTTATATGAGATGCCTGCATATATATGTATATATATACACTGGAGGGAAAGACAGGCCATTGAAAAAGGGAGAGGGCAATAGATCAAGAGATCACAAGATAAGTTTTGCTCACTTCCCTATTTAGCTCAGAACCCCAGTCCTGTGTACCATCATATTAAATCTGAAGGGAAAACATCCTCTTACAAGTAAAAAAAAAAATACTTTTAGGGTGCAAATTTCAATGTGCTTGTTTCTGGAGGAAGGAACTGCAGGATGAG
>NW_012155284.1:15517799-15521060 GCF_000956105.1 Propithecus coquereli | reverse complement strand
AAAAATTTTTTAAAAATATGCTCTATTTTAGCTGAATCCTGAAACTTGTCATGATTGTAGAGTACCTGCTCTGCACCCATATCGAATACATTACCAGTATGTGATTGCATTAGCTCCAGTTTCCTTCTCTGCAGAGGAGACCTCTCTCAGAGGGTGTCCTATGTTACAGAACAAGGGACCAAGAGCTCTTTGGAGTTCTCTTCCTGAAGCACTGTTTCGAGATTGCGTGACTGAATTGACAGGTTGTTAGCCGAATTTAGTCCGAACAACTTAGACCTGGTTTCTCCACTGGAAGTGGAGTAGTGATTATCGAATAATCAGATTGTTAAATCAATTTTTGTCTCAATTGCTTAGGTAATTTAAAGTTGCAGTTCTTAAGTTTTGCTGTGCCTCAGAATCACCCAAGGAGCTTGTTAAAAACATAAATTCCAGGCTCTGCACTTTTAAACAAGCAGCTCCCTGCTTCTGCCCTTGTTCTCCTACTGTCTACTCTCCACAGAGCAGACAATGTGAGCCCCTTAAAACCTAAGTTAGGTCGTGTCGCTCCTCTGCTCAAAACTCTAATTGATTTCCATCTCTCTCAATGGATGAAACAGTCTTCACCGTGATCTAAAGGGACTTTTGTGTTCTGCCCTCTCCGTCCTTAGCTCCCTCATCTCCTCATGCCTAGCTCCAGGGGCCCCTTTGCAGTTCCTTGAAATTCCTGACTCAGGGTTTGTCACCATTGTCTAGGATGCTCTTCCCTCAGACGTCTGCATGTTACATCTTACACCATCTTACACCATTTTCTTTAAATCCTTACTCAAAAGTTGCCTTGCTGTTTGGGGGATGGGCACACTTGCAGCTCTGACTTGGGTGGTACAAAGGCAATATATGTAACCTAAATGTTTGTACCGCTGTAATATTCCGGAAAAAAAAATTGCCTTCCCAGGAGTTCTTCCCTGCTCACCATGTCTGCATTTTTAACTCCCTTTCAACATTTCATACCTGCTTCCTGCTTTGTTTTTCTCTTAAGTATTTACCGTAAACGTGATATGCATTTTATTTTTCTAATGTTTAACCTTTCTCCACTCCAACTAGAAACTAAGTTCCAGTAGGAACTTTTGTCTTGCTTGTTCACTATTGTATCCCCAGTGCCTAGAACACTTAAATATTCCGTGAATGAATTGAACAGAGTAGCGCTGCATCTCTATTATAGGTGATCAAAGGAGCGGATTTTGAGAAACATTGACAAAGTATTGTCACCATCACAGTCATCAAACATTCATTGAGTTCCTCCTGTATACAATGCACTATGCTAAATAAAAACTGGTTATTTTTCCTGATTTAGTTCAGGGACTGCTCCAAAATTTTGTTTCATATTGGCTTTGAGAACCCAGCAACAGAATTATTTGCCTTATTGATTCAAGTCTTGTAGGCTTGTAGCTGCTTAGCTAAGGAAGTCCATTAATGTACTTCCTATATAGTTAAAAGAGGCTGCTTTCTCGCAATGAAATATCCCGACTCTGCCCATCCTTTAAATATATTCATAACATTGGCAAATTAATTCAATACATCTTTCCTGAGTGCTTGCTATTGTTAAGGGAGAATTTTATATGATCAAAGTGTCTTCCTGCTGTTTTCAAATGAAGTGATTTTGATTTTGGTCCCTTGGGTTGATTTTAACCAAATCAGACATAATGCAGAGCCCAAAACAAAAGAGGTAATCCAAATGTCGCTAGACTAGGAAGAGAAAATGGTTTATATTTGAGAGTGATCCTTTGAAGTGATATTTAAACACTGTTGTACCCTTTGTTAAATATGCGTGTTCCATTCCAATGGTTCTCCCACCTAGCAATGGGTGCCAGTGTTCTAGCTATTGAGAAAACAAGTCTGGGGCTTTATTGCATTTAAGGAATGTCTTAAAGGATAGGAACATAATAAAATGTTTACATAATCAGGCAAGTAAACATTACATTAGAGGAAAATTGGTTTCACTAGTTATGGCGTTTTTCTTTCAAAACTATCTGTTCTTAAGAGTCAGCCTCCCATTATTTTAGATTAATTTTTACAATTGAAACTGTTTTCATTACAGGCAATATGAATGGCCTAAATGGAAACATATTTTTGTACACATACTAACCTGACTTAGGGCTGTGGACTTTTTTTTCCCTATAAATGACAATAGTCTAAGTCTAAAATAGTCTAATCTTAGACTATTTTGCCAAGATTTTCCATTGGGTATCTTTGTTCTATTGTATTTCTTTTTTTTAATGTATACAATTTAAGGCTTCAACATTTTGAATTGATCTTGAACAAAGCAGGTCTCTGGTAGTGATTGTAGACTTTAATTGCACAACCTCTGGGGCTCACTCTATACAGAGGACCTACTGCTAAGCAATTGATTGGGCTTTAAATTGTGTCCCATAAACCTTTTTTTTTCTTTTTAAACTTTTGTGTTTTGGGTTATGCATGTTTCAAATGCCAATGTTTAAAAGAATACCTTTGCCTGTAAATTGTTCTGTATAGGACATACAGTTCCCAAGCAAAAGATGGCTGTGTGGAGGGCATCTTTCTGAGTGCACACTCAGAATTACTGGCAAATAGAAGAGCAATTAAAGAGGTGAATGTCTTAGATCCCTGTTTCTCAAGCTTTTCCACTGGAGAATCATTAAAGGCATACAGTTGTCTCTTGGTATCCATGGGGAATTGGTTGCAGGACCTCCCATGGATATCAAAATCTGTGGATGTTCAAGTACCTGATGTAAAATGGTGTAGTATTTATATATAACCTATGCAATCCCCCTGCATACTTTAAATCATCTCTAGACTACTATAATATCTAATATGGTGGGAATGTATGTAAAAAGTTGTTATTCTGTATAGTTTAGGGAATAATGACAAGAAAAGTCTGTACCTGTTCAGTACAGACACCTTTTTCCTGAATATTTTTGATCTACGGTTGGTTGGATCCACAGATGAGGAACCCATGGATATGGAGGGCCAGCGATTTAAGAAAGGAACTCATGTCCCCAGAATTCTAACTAGCATGGAAAGGCCTGCTTAAGCCTTATGAGCTTTAAATTATTTGAAGTTCCCATTTTGTTTTTAAAATTTATGGAAATTTTTAGCTTGACTGCATAACCTAATGGCTTGCTTTACTCTAATAATAACCTCACCCTCCCGTATATGGAGGGCCAGCGATTTAAGAAAGGAACTCATGTCCCCAGAATTCTAACTAGCATGGAAAGGCCTGCTTAAGCCTTATGAGCTTTAAATTAT
>NW_012155284.1:15504603-15507014 GCF_000956105.1 Propithecus coquereli | reverse complement strand
AATGGACTTCCCCTTAGGGAGGTTTGGGGCAGATTTTCTAAAACCTGAAGGAGAATTTTTCAAGCAAAGGAGGCTGGAGAATAAGGGACACCAGGCAGCGGGAAGAGGCTTGGAGCAGAGAGAGAGCAAGTAGGGCAAGTTTGGGGAAACAGCATTTGCATTTGTCTGAAATGCCAAGTACGAGGAAGGGAGTGGGGAGAACTGAGGCGGGAGAGGAAAGCAGAGCCAGATCCTCAGCCTCGCCAAGTTCAGATTTGATCCTAAAGAGCTTTAGCCAAGAGAGGCTGAAAGCAAGTGTTATGTAAGTATTAACTATCATTATATTGTTGATAGTTTTGCATTCTTTCTCACTTGACATTGCATTCTGAGCACTTTCCATGTAATTAAAAATTTCTTAGAAACCACCTTTTAAAATTATATGGCTGCATATTCTCATACATGACAATTTATTTAGCAATTCTATTATTGGAAATTTAAGGTGCTTACATTTTTTGGTATTTAAAATAATCAGTAAGCATCTTTGTCTATGAATGTACAATCTCATCTTTGATGGTTTTCTTGGGAATTTCATGTTGAAATGGAATTACAGGGTAAAAACATTTCAGACTTAAAAAATGTACCACTTTATACTCCTATCACGCTATAATATTGACCAAGAAAAATTACTTTGTATCTGTACCTGAGAAATGAAAAATAGTATCTTACCTTTTGAATTTACATTTCTTTCTGACTAGCAACATTGAAGATTTTTCATGTTTGTTTATCAGCCATTGTATCTTTCTGTTCATTTCTTCACCCACTAAGAGGGGTTAATGTCTTACATATTCATATGTAAGATACCTGTATATATTAGGTATGAATCATTTGTTCTAAACATTTTTTTCCTCAGTTGGCTTTCAAGCTTGTCTTTTGACACCCACAATTTTAAAGTTTTTATTATGTCAAACTTTCAATCTTACCCTTTAATTAATGTATTCAACAAATATTTATTGAACACCAGCTGTGTGCAAGGCATTTTTCTAGACACATCATTAATGAACAAAATAGTCAAAAATCCCTTGGCATGTAGTACCTGAATTTTAGTGAGAGGAGATAAAAAATAAATGATGATCATAATAAACAGGTAAATTATATTAGAAAATAAGTGTTATGGGGAAAAATAGAGGGCAGAAGGGATTGGAGATGGGGAGCTACAATTTTATTATTTTTTTTTTAATTCAGGGTATTATGAGGGTACAAACATTATGGTTACACTTTATGTCTCTGCCTAACCCAAGTGAGGGTTAGAGGCATGCCCTTCCCCCCTACAATGGAGCTGCAATTTTAAATAGTGTTTAGGGTAGGTCTCATTGAACAGGTAACTTTTGAGCAAGGGCTTGGAAACAGGAGAGTTACTGTGCAGATTATTTGGCGAAGAGCATACTGGACGAGGTGAATAGCCTTTGCAAAGGTCCTATGGGATGGAAATGCCTGAAATGTTTGATCAGAGAGGTTGGAGTGAACCAAGAAGTGAAGTAAAAGAAGATAAAGTCAGGGAGATTTATGGTATATGTGTGAAATCACGAAGGCCATTTTAAAGACTTGGGGGTGAAATGGACGGTTGAGTAGAGGACATGATTTGACTTTATTTTTTTGTTTATTTTTTAAAGGATCACTCTTGGTGAGAAGTGGTCTGATTCTGAATGTACGTATGTATTTGAGAGAAGGTCTCACTCTGTCACCCATGCTGAAGTGCAGTAACATGATCATAGGTCACTGTTAACCTAGAACTTCTGGGCTCAGGGAATTCTCCTGGCTCAGCCTCCCTAGTAGCTGGGACTATAGGTGTGTGCCACCACACCCAGCTGTGTATTTTCAAAGTATAGCTAACAGGATTTCTCATGGATATGTTGTAGGGTATGAGAAAAAAAGAGAAGAATCAAGAATGACTGAGGTTTTTGGCCAGAGCAACAGGAGACGTGGAGTTGCCCACAAGTGAGAAGAGGAAGACTCCAAATGGAGTTGGTTCCCCGCCCCCCGGAATAACCCCAGTTTTCATTTTTGGATTCAGTTGGAGATATCTACTAAATATCCAAGTGGAGACGTCAACTAGAAAGTTGAGTTTGGAGTTTAGAAGAGGTCTAGGCTAGAGATACACAAGCCAGGAATCATCAGCATAGAGATAGTATTAAAAACTGTGGTACTAATGAGACTAACCTAATTATGGAGTGAGACAGTGACAGGAACCAAGGGCTGAGCCCTGAGACACACTTGTAAGTCAAAGAGCTCTAGAAGAAAAGGAACCCACAACAGAGATGGGGAAGGAGCAACAGTGAGGTAGGAGGGAGTCAAAGAAGGGTGGCATCCTGGAAGCCAAGGAAAGAACTGGGTGAGATACTGCTGAGAGATCAAGTAAGATGAATATTGAGCAA
>NW_012155284.1:15500049-15503858 GCF_000956105.1 Propithecus coquereli | reverse complement strand
TCAAATAGAAAAACCAAAGTCCTCAACTCAAATGCAGCATCAAATTCAACAAATGAGACATCCTATGAAGCTGATATAATTCAAGAAAAAACAATGGATACAACACAAATCAACATTGCTTATTAACTAAATTCTGTGTTTTAAAGGCTCACTGGAGAAATGGAGCATAAAAATAAAGAATGCATTTGAAACATAGTTGTAACACTCCTTTTGAAAAACACAAAGCAAGACACAACTGCATTTTTGATCATCCATTTATTAAACATCCATTTACGTTTTTGATAGATTTTCATATGCATAAGTTTACTTTTATGTGCTAATTAAGATGCTTCTGTATTACATGAAATTAGGCTAATTCTTCAAGAGAAATTAAAGAATTTATCAACACAGATAAGCAAACCTATCTCAGTGAGGAACAATGAGAGATTTATGTCACATTACCAGCATTTCACAAGTTTTGATGCTTACACACAATTATTTTTACAAAAAAATGGTACTGGATAGGTAAATCTTAGGGGGAGTTTTCTTATGAACTAGAGATGACATGTTCTTAAGTCTTAATCAACCCATGCCTTTTTGGAAGATTTTTCTGGACAAACATATATTGCCTTTATAGAAGCTAATGTTCAATAACAAAAAATATCACCATGTATAATCTATACAATAAATATTTTCTGTATTTCTAGGGATAACCATAACAAAAATCCTTCACTGAAATTTCCTAAATCTATAGTGAAAGTTATAAAATGATGAGTTCTCTGGTCCCAGTTAATGCTATGACACTAATACCAGTCATTAGAAGTAAAACTCATTTCTGCAAATTGTAATTGATTTAAAAGATTTTTACTCATAAGTGTGATTTTTATTATAAGAACACAGACCTGGTTTTGTAAAGGAATTAAAACAGGAAAAAAGGAATAATTTTAAGCCAGCTCTGCTGACCATATCTACATCATAAAGATTTTGTAGTCAGAAGACTAGGTCTGATGTATACATAAAAAAAGGATGCCTTATTGTTCTTGGGCATGCAAAGCTCAGGGTTATAAACTTCTCCTCATTAGGCTGTCAAAATTTTTACCAAGAACTGTGGTTATCTTCTAGACTAGCACTGTCCAAAAGAAATTTCTGTGATGATGGAAATGTTCTTTCTATATCTGTCTAACATCATAGCCATTAAACACATGTGGCTACTGGGCACTTGAAATGTGGCTAATGCAACTGAAGAAATGAATTTGTTTCATTTATTTAATTTAAATAATAAGTAGCTATATTGACAATGTAGTTCCAGATCATTACTGCAACGTCCTACTGCCTGAGTTGGATTTCACATTCAAAGAGAGCACAAGTTTGCCAAGGTTTAAATATTAAAATTGCTTAAAGTATATGTGAAGTTTGAAAATTAAGACATTTCCAATTACATAATAGAAACGACATGTGGTCATAAAAGCAAAGAATTTCACTTATTTTTGTGAAAGTTCATAAAGGTTTTTTGGGTACTACTTGATCTTTGTTTCATACAACTTCGATTTTTTTAAAATTCCAGAAAATTTGCTATCTTGATACACAGGAATTTAATAATTATATTCCCATATGGCCTTGAGTGAAAATCTAGGTTGAGAAAGTTTAGCTAAGGCACTAGTACAGTTCTACTTTTGTTGCTCAAGGGCAAGGGCCATAAATGGCACAAGCAAGAAACTTGACTTAGGGCTAGCAAAATGAGCATTTCCCCCACCCCTGCCCCCACCAAGACTCCTCCCAACCTGTAGGAGAGGCATACTGGGGCCAGGCATGGCTAGATGCATCGTCATCATGGGTTACTCCAATTCTCTGCTATTTTGCATATTTTTAGAGGAGAGGAGACAATTGAGGTCAGAAGATCCTGGCCTTTGCAACAGGTTATTGTTACACTGGTATAAGAAACCATCTGTTTTTTAATGCCAACTGCCCAGGAAGTTTGAATACCAGCACTAGGATAAGCTGGAGGCCTTGAGCCACTCCCTGCTGAGCTAGTGTATATATCACCAGCTTACCTGAGTAAGAGGACAGGGCTCATGAGTAGACCAACTGGTATGTCTCTCTGTAACTTGGAAGTAGTTGTACTTCACAGATTAAGACAAATATTAAAAGAAGCTTTATCAAATTAACAGCACAGTCTGTACATTGAAAACTATATTTTAAATGATTTGGACCTAACAAATACTAAAATAGTTATAGAATTTAAGCCAATTTAAAATAATCTAAAATAAAAACAAAACATTTCAACATATGTACATGTACATATAATTCTGGAGACGGGTCTGATAACACCGTAGATCTATGTGTTTTTAGACGACTTAGGTCACTATGTAATTTTTGGTAATAATCAGATCTTAGAAAGAAAAGTGAGTCCAGAAGAAAAATACAAATAGATCATAAAAGAATCACATTACTTTATATATGATCTTCTAATGAAAGCAATTTCATCTTTTAAAAATTGTGGGATTAATCATATTAGGAAATGGATGAAACCAAACCCCAATAAAAGGCATTTCCTTCCTTTAAACTTTTTCATGGTGTCTCACTGCTTACAGATTAAAGTCCAAGCTCCCAAACATAGAACACAAGACTTCCTTCTCTTGTTCCTGAGGACCTAAATGGTAGCCTCAATTCTTACCACCTCCTGCCTCGCCTATATGACATATAGTAACACTAGATTCCTTGTAATTCTTGACACACACAACACATGTTTTTCTATATGTGGTCTTTGTTCACAGTGCCCCACTTCATCAGGAACTGCCATAACCGCACCCTCATCTTCAATCAAAAGTCAATGAGGGCATTATTTTCTCTAGGTAGTCTCCTAATTTCTCTAGATTATGTTAGGTACCCCTGTGTTTCTATAAAACCACGTTCAGGTCACTTACTGCACTTATTACGTAACGTGTGCTCTAATGTTTCTCCTCCCACTAAACTGTGAGCTCCTTCATGGAAGCAAACATGTCTCATTTAACTCTGTATCCTCAGTACGCAGCACAGTGTTTGCCATGCTAGGTGCTCAATAAACGTATGTTGAAGAAAGGACTCAATGGCATTTTTATCAACATTATTAACTCTTCAGCCTCATTTACTACTGAAGGTGACCTAGAGTTATATAATTTTAGATGAGTAGTAAACATAGATAAATATAGTTGCTTTACTTCTCATTTATTGACGTTTTGGCCTCAGAGAACCAAAGATGTAAGTGGAGATGTATTAAGTATGGAAGACCTAGGGATACCTCTGAATAATATTAGCCAACAGATGATATGGAGAAAAGAAATGGGAAACAGTATGGGGAATAGGTCCATCAGCCCAAATACATAGTCTGAAAGTGCTCAGGTAATCTAGTTAGATACAAATCTAAATATAAATTCGGTTTCATCTGGTGAAAATTATATACATTGGTAAGAATATGAACCAAATATCAATTATCTGCTTAAAGAAGTTGAACATCTTTAACAGTTGTATTAATAAACTGAACCTATTCTATTACAGAATGTTAGCTGCTTATCTAGAATTTCTAAAATGAATATTTGAATTTTACTAAAAATTGATAATCATATATACTAAAGACTAAAAGTGATCTCAGAGATAATCTTGTACAATATTTTATAGATGAAAGACACCAAGGCCCAGAGAAACTAAATGCCTTTGTTGAAGGTCATACAGGTAGTTAGAATGACCGGGACTTTTGGATTTTTACTATTGAATTTAGTTTTCTTTCTGCTGCATACTGCCTGAGTGGGAATTTCATTAATTTTCACCTAAAATTATTAGTGAGATTTGCATCC
>NW_012155284.1:15497648-15497953 GCF_000956105.1 Propithecus coquereli | reverse complement strand
ATAGTAAAGAATTTCATTATCTTTGTACATTACATTTTAGTACATAAAGCTATTAAATTTTTCAGTGTCAAGAGCAAAGCATTACCCCCTACCTACCTTCATCACTGGAAGGTGGACACCTGATTTAGCAATACTTACTAACAGCTATGTAGATTACCTGTGTTTACTGTAATAATGCCATTTTACTATCAATTTATGAAGTCATAACATTAGCCAAATACACAGAGACAAATGCCAAAAATGATGTGTTTTGTATGTACACACACCTTGGGGCATGACTATCAAGTAATAAGACTGATTTAATA
>NW_012155284.1:15487785-15491768 GCF_000956105.1 Propithecus coquereli | reverse complement strand
AAAAAGAGGTTGGAGCTATTTTTTAATATGTTTCAAATTCAAATGGTATCAATTGATTCCCTGCTTTATATAAAAGATAGAAAAATTAGCCTTTGCACTTTTCATTTAACACTAAACTTCCCGAATTTTAGATTTAATTATTTTCATTGTCAAGGTTTTAAACATTTATGTACATCTATATGTATACGTATATACCTAATCTATATATTTTCTAATTATAAAAGCAATGTACATTCAATGTAGAGATTTTGTAAGTTTCAGGAAAAAAGTATAAATAGTAGAATTAAAATCTTGTTATCAGGAGTTCCTTTTAGTAGCCAGGAAGCCCCAAGGTCATTGGGCAATGTAGAGAATACAGAGGTCAGTTGTCTCATAGACTCTTCAGAGATTTTATTGACCATATTTTCCATTTAACAAATATTTACCAAATGCCATGTGCCAGGTACTGTGCAGGTACTGAGGCTGTGCTGTACATGGTCCTTGCCCTCACAGAGCTTACAGCTAAGCGGTCAGAAAGAAAATAAACAGGCAAACAAAGCTAGTAGTCTACATGAAGAGCAAGGATAATGCATGTCAGTTAGATGAAATAGGTGTCAAGGCTCCAAGGCAAAAAGAGCTTGGTGTGTTCTAGGAACTAAGAAGAGGCTGTTGAGGGTAGAAGGGAGAGGGACAACTCCAAATGAGAATGAATGAATATGAATGAGAATGGATGAACAACATAGTAAATAAAGGAGAATGCCTTGAGATGAGAGGCCAGAAATGTAAGCAGGCACCCGATTATTCAACACCTTGAAAGCAACAGTAATGATTTGACATTTTAACTGAGATGGACTGTGTCATTAGCAGACTACATGGTAAATGGATTGGAAAGGGCTAAGAGACTAATTAGAAAGGTACTGGAGTAGTCCAGGCTAGAGATAACGGTGTCCTGAAAAAAGGCAGTAACGGTGAAGGTGCTGTGTGTGTGGGAAAGATGATGAAAAAAAAATGATGGAAAGAGAAATCAAGGATGACTCTAGGTTTTTAGGAGTGTCATCTAATAAAATGTTGATTACTGGGGAGGCGGTAGGAGACTAGGGGACAATTGAGGGTGGGGAATGAAGGGTTCGGTTTTAGCAATTTGAGGTCTAACAGATCTGTTTGACATCCAAGAAGGTAATTAGGCAGTTTGATATCTGATTCAGAAGCTTACAGGGTTAGTCTGGAAGACATACATTTATTTATCAGACAGTATTTAGGGCTCTTGGGAATAAATGGAATCACTTAGTAAGAGAATGCAGAGAGAAAAATACAGGGAGTCAAGCCAGGAAGCTCATCTACATCACAAGGAACTCCAACATTTACAGGTGGAGAAGAGGAAGGGGAGGAGCAATCACAAGAGACTCAGAAAGCAGGGCCAGAGGTTTGGGGAATAGCAGGAGGACAAAGTAGGAGTGTTAAAGGAGGAGGGGCCACCTATCAAATAGTATCTAAAGGCAAAGTAGGATGTGGATATAAAAACGTCAAATAGATCTGGCAAAAAGGAAGTCATTGAGGACCTTGACAAATGAACTGAAAAACAAAAGTAAAAAAGTAGAGACAGCAAGAATAAATAACTTCTATGAGAAGTTTAGCTGTGAATTAGCAGAGAAATGTGTTGTTAATTAGAGGAATGCAAGAATGCAAAGGATCTAGGGAAGGAAGATGGGAGAAACTAGAAAAAAATTTGGTGTTGATTGTGATGATACAGAGAGGGGATAAACGAAGGAATGAAATTCTTTAATAATTCAATGCATACATGGTAGGACAGGCCTTTGAAAGGAGAGACAGTCCCTCCATTTTAATTGAAGGGAAGAAAAAGTAGATGGACATATATGAAAACTTAGATTTAGTGATTTAGAAGCTAAGAGTGCTCCCATTCAGTGTCTTCTATTTTCTCAATGAAGGAGAAAGTCATTAGCTGAAGGAGGAAGGGAGAAGTGGGGTGTTTGAAAACTGAGGGAAAGGTATAAAATAAATGTGGGGAGCGACCTTATACATAAATAAACGCATGTTGAGACTGGGAATTATGAATTTATAGGGACACTAATCTGCCTAGTTTTTCTTCACCCTTGTTTTGCTGCAAGGGGATTAGCATGGAGAAGGCAAACCAGGGGTTCATCCACGTTTGGGATTTGCCAGGTGAGGGTGGAAAACAAAGAGAGGGCAAGGGAGTTAAAAATATTTGCCAGACAGTAATTATAATAACTATGATTTTATCAAAGCTAGATAACGAGAAGACTGACTGAATGAAAGTGGTGAGGTCAACAGTGTGGTGGTTGTTATGTTAAATAAAATGGAAAGGTAAGAAGTTGGGGTAAGAGAGTACGGTATTTGACTTATCAATTTTGGAGGCTGTGCACAAGGTCCAGGGTGCAATCATGGAATGAGGTTGAAAGAGTGAAAAGATCATTTTCAATGAGAAGGTCAAGAAGATGAGCTACGGTGTTGGGCAGGTAATCCACAGGTCAACTCAGAAAGTTTCTAAGAATTATGAGAGGACTTGAGATGAAAAGGAAGACAGAAGTTGAAATGCTAGTCTTCAAATAGAGAGCAAGGGCCTCTAAGATAAGATAAAGGCAACAAAATTGGGAAGAGGTAGGAAAGCCAAATGACAGGAGCCTCAAAGGTGCATTTTGTTTTCATAGCTGATGAAGATAATATGTTGATGATATCTTCAACATAAAAAGATGTATGTGAGAATTATTAAAGATAATCAGTGAGAAGTGCTCTGTAGATTAGAGAACTAAAAATGTGATTGAGAAAAAGAAAGAAAAAATAGCCAGACCAGAGATAAAACGTATTAAGAAGAAAAACAATCACAAATTCCAAGGACTATTTTTAATGCCTTCCAGTGCTCAGTTACCCCTGTTCCTTACTGGGTTGGGTGCTGAACACTTCTTTCTTGAGTGCTACCAGCTAAAGGTGTCAATGGCTGGCCTAGTAAGTTGGAAAAAATGATAAAAGGCAAAGTGAAGAAAAACAGGACAGGGGAATAAAGAAAGTATTTTTAAAATCACATCAAATGACAAGGTATAGTTGGAGACTCAGAAATCGCACAAATAAGCACCACAGGCTGCTTATCTCTATTTCTGGTATCTGGATTTTATTTATCTGCTATGCCAGCAGCTATTTAGGAAATTGGTCAATGCCATTTGCCCCAAAAAACTCTCTCCATTATGAGAGAAATACTAAAACAATGTAAGTGGTGGAATGCTGGGAGAGATCCTATTCAATTTAAGCAGAATGAATAATATGATTTTTGAAGCTCACCTATTTCAGTTACATGCAGTACTTGGGAATGAGCAGACATTCTATCCGCTCAGGTGACTTCTGTTAGGGATGCAAAGAATAGGGTGCCTGAGACTTTTAAGGGGAAGGCCAAGACAATATGTATGTCAGACACTGCTCATCACCATCAAAACCAGGGCTTTGGTCTTTTGTTCCAGTCTAAGTTTTCTTTTTATTTCTTGTCCTTTCAAATTAGCTTCTATTTCCCAATTCTGAGTTTTATTACTAGAGGAGATGTACACACTTGCATTGAGAAAATACTGCTTATCTGTTTAAAAACTATTTGTGTATTTATCATGAGAAATAGGTTTGTGTATGCACAAGCAGCAGCACAGACAGCAGCTTTGCGGTTAAGGCACACCTGCATTTGCATGTGGCCTCTAAGTACTAGCTGTGTGAATTTAGACAAGTTTCAAACTTAAGTTTAGGTTTCCTCATCAGTAAACAGGGTATAGAAAATATTAACTTTATCAAGTTGTGAGGATAAAAGAAATCAAGGTATAAAGTATCTGGTGTTATTTTGGCATCGAGGGAAGAACACAAATTCCCTGCTACTGGTTTTTAATGTTTAACAGAACTTGTGCAGGTTTCTTTTAAACTTAGAGATATAAATCAAAACAAAAAAGCCGAAAGAAATACAAAGCACAAAGGGTATTCTTAAGTAGCTCCTTTTG
>NW_012155284.1:15484840-15486351 GCF_000956105.1 Propithecus coquereli | reverse complement strand
ATGTTGGTACAAGAGAGTTCTATCTCTAAGAACCAAGGAAGGGTTTAAGGAGTCTCCAGGACTATGTGAAGAATGTGAGATGGAGAACTCACACTCAACAGGTTAGTGTCTTATATCTTCAGAGATTCTCAGCAATATCAGAAAGTGATCAATGGAACTAAGAACCACAACCTCTACACTACATTCCTCCATATACTCAGGAACCAATCTACTGTTTACTTGTGTTGGGGGGTGATCAGGCTTCCTTTATGTGACCGTGAAATAAAAAAGAATCCCTTTTATAGTATGTTATTATTAGAATTTGCATGAGATACTGAAATGAGCACTGTTCTGAGAGTTATAATACTTGGAAACAAATTCTAAGCCTTTAAGTGACCATGGGCAAGTACATATCTTTTTAAGGGTGAAAAATATGGCTAGATTGAGTTAGTCATTCTTGATGTGAGGTTAGAGGAAAGCTGATTCTAAGAAGGAAGCTTTATGAACCACTCCCCATCTTATATAATATGTCTTGTTTGTCCTCTTTGGGATTCTGTCCCTCTTTTACCTTTTCAGCTTGTTCTAGCACCTTACATTTGACTTCTTCATTTACCTTAATTGGATATAACATGGAAATCTTAAATTTTTTTAAAAAAGTTAGTTGTTTAATGCTCTCTGACAATCTAAAATAAAATGAGTTTAACTTCTCATCCTATGCCTAACACCATATTCAAATAAGTTGCATTTTGTTTCTGTGTGATGTCTACCATATGGAATTTTGTAGTTTACAAAATATTTTGATTTAGACCATCACATTTTTTCCCTAAAATCCCTATTGCAAGGAAGAGCCATTTTATTCACAAGATGGGAAAGAAATAGATAAACTGTAGGTCTGTAATCTATTCTCTCTCTAGGGGGAGAGAAGGATACCCACAGGAAAGAAAGCAGGTAATGTGGTCAAACCTCTTTGAAACACATTAATAACAGACCTCCTGGAAACAAATAAATGATATCTGTTAGCCAGAGAATCCTTATTTATAGAATGCTTATGGCAGGATGTAACTGGATTGTTTAAAATTGTCATGATAAACAAACTTAGAATTTAAGGATTTATAGGGCATAGTTCCCAGGAAAATGTAAATATCTGGATATAAAATGGAGATGTCTCATGACCAAATCAACTCTCTTTTGTGTAAGTAATATAGAAACTTCTTATGTTAATCTTGACCAGAGTGAAGATTTCTACTTTCTGAAGTAGAAAGAAAATACCTGGGGAGTTGTATTGGCAGTTCCACAACTCTCTCTGCTTTGCCAATGCCTCATGATTATTTGTATACTTGAAATTATTAGTAAAGCTTGATACTGGCTAAGATCTCTGATCTGGTGAGTACGATTTGACAATCTAATCTTTTGTGTTATCCCACAAGGAAGCTGAGGTTCAGAGTGGTTAAGTGAGCCGGTGAAAGTTATATGCTAAAAAAAATTGGCCAAATAGCATGAGAAACCAAGTCTTACATCCAACTCTTAGCACC
>NW_012155284.1:15481626-15483889 GCF_000956105.1 Propithecus coquereli | reverse complement strand
TTTTCCTATAAGAAAATTGCAACAGTTATTAATCTACTGCATGATATAATTTGTTAGAAAGTCAAGTATCATAACACCAGAAAAGTATAGGAAATAATATAACCAATATCTAAATACCTATCGCCCATATGTTAACATTTTGTCATATTCACTTTCAATTCTTTTAAGGAAAAAGCTCTCTCGTGTGCGCACATGTGTGCAACCACACATACACACACAAAGTTGGAAAGCTTGTACCACCTTTTGAAACCCTGTCTTAATGCCATTCCATTTTTTCTGTCCTCAGAAGTGACTACACAGAAGTTGGTGTCTACCTTTCTCAAACGACATATTATATTATGTACTTAAAAAAAAAACCCCTGAATTACACATACCTATCATTCTACACCTGGTTTCTGCCACTCAATATTTTTTGTGTTTTATCTATGTTAACACAAGTAGGTGTAACTTTTTCATTTTATCTAATGAATAATGTTTCACTGTATGAAAGTCGTATTTATTTATCCTACTACTGCTAAAAACTTAGGTTGCTTCCAGTAGTTTGCTATTATAAACAATGCAGGGTAGCTTTCAAGTTTTCTTGACAGAGACTGACCAATGATAAAAAAATAACAATGTAACCAAATGTACTCATACACATATTCATAGATAAATATATCTTAACACACAAAAATTGAATAAAAGTTACACGAAGCATAACTACTTTCAATGCTCCAAAAAACCAATGCTGATGGTAACCAAATATTAATAATTCACTAATTATTCACTACAACTCTTGTGTTAGGATTTGTCTCTAGCTCTCTTACTTTGTTGAGGGAGTCCTTTGGGAGTCTTAGATTTATATCAGAGAATCTCCTGTTAAGAGTCCCAGTCTTGCTTGGGCAGAGCCCTGAGCCTTGCTTTTATCCCCTGCATCCTGCCAGCTCATGAAAATAGAAGTTCAAGAATCTTGGGTTCATCAAATACCCTCAGGGCTTATCTCTGGGAGCTTCTGCTTTCCTTCAGTTGTTGGTCTTTGAATACTAATACACTTTAATTCTTTATTTTCTTCCTAGTATACTAATGTATGTAAAATACAGTATATATTGTACATTTTATACAAATTTCTGAGCTGTTTATTGGAGGGTCTACTCTGTCATATTGTTAGAAACAATTTCCCTCCATTGTGATTTCTTTCCAAGTGAATTACTTAGAAGCACTCATTTTAGTTTGCAAATACATGGAGTTGTCAAATTTTGTTTTTACTGTTGATTTCTAAATTTATTACACAGTTATCAGAGAATGGGATCTGTATGATATCAGTTCTTTGGTATGTGATGAGATTTCTTTTGTGGTCTAAGATGTGGTAAATTTAGAAAAGAGGTATGTATTTCAAAAGACTATCCAGTCATGTGCCACATAACAACGTTTAGGTCAGCAAAGGACTGCTGGTCCCATAATATAATATTGTATTTTTACTGGACCTTTTCTATGTTTTGACATATTTAGATATACAAACACTTACCATCATGTTACAACTGCCTACAGTATTCAGTACAGTAACATGCTGTACAGGGTTGTAGCCTAGAAGCAATGGGTTAGCTATACCATATAGCCTTAGGTGTGTAGCAGGCTATACCATGTAGGTTTGTGTAAGTACACTCTATGATGTTTGCACAAGGACAAAATTGCCTAAAGACACATTTCTCAGAATGTATCCCTGTGGTTAAGTAATGTATGACTGTATATTACTATTTGCTGAAAAAGGTTCTGTTTATTTTGTTGTCTGACTCTTCTCCATCTTAAATTTTTGTCGAATAACTTCTCATAGAAGTACTTAAAAATTGTACTGTTATTATTGGTTTGCTGATTTCTCCTTGTAATATAATTTTTGCAGTATATATTTTGAGACTATATTAGTAAACACATTCGAGACCACTATTATTTTATCTTTTTACTTGATTGTTCTTGAATTTCTTTATCCACAGTATTGCTTTTACCTCAAGAATATGAAATTAAAATTGTTGCACTAGTGCTCTTTAAAGAATCCACTGAATCATAAGAAATTGTCATTTTTGTGAGTAAAATAACTGAATATCAGCAATGTTCAACTTAATATCTGTCTGCTCTTTTTTCCATCCCTTTGTTTTGAAAATTTCTGTGTAGTTTTTAGTTTTCTGTGTAGTGTTTAGTTTTATATGTAGTTTTATTAATCACAACATGTAGCTGGACTTTTATCTGATTTGATATCAGATCAATTCTAATGTTAATTTCTTAGTGTGGG
>NW_012155284.1:15475609-15480746 GCF_000956105.1 Propithecus coquereli | reverse complement strand
AAATATTCCAAGTTATAACATGTTAATGGCTGATTATAAAATGTGATGGGGCTTTTTTCAGAAATGGAAAAGCGAGTCCTCAAACTCACATGGAAATGCAAAAGGTCTCAAGTAGGCAAACAATCTGGAAAAAAAATTAAAAAGGTGGCAGACTCACCCTTCCTGATTTCAAAACTTACCACAAAGCTATAGTAATTAAAACAGTTGGTACTGGCATAAGGATAGATATATAGACAATAGAATAGAAAGTCCAGAAATAAACTCACACACATAGGGCCAACTGAGTTTTGACAAGGGTGCCAGGTACATTCAGTGAAAGAAAGAATAGTCTCTCTCAGAGATGGTATAGAGACAACTAGATTTCCACATGCAAAAGAATGAAGTTGGACCCCTCACCTCACACCATATGCAAAAATTAACTCAAAATGGATCAGAGACCATAAAATATAAGAACTATAACCATAAAACTCTTAGAAGAAAGCATAGGAGTAAATCTTCATTACCTTCAATTTGGCAATGGATTCTTAGACATGACATAAAAAGCAAAAGCAACAAAAGAAAAAATTGATAAAACAGACTTCATCAAAATTAAAAACTTCTGTGCAAAGAACGTTATCAGGAATATGAAAAGATGATTTATAGAATGGGAGAAAACATTTGCAAATCATATCTGGTATGGTTTAATATCCAGAATATATAAAGAACTGTAACTCAACAAAAAGACAGCTCAACTAAAAAATGAGCAAAGGACTTGAATAGATACTTTTCTAGAGAAGAAATACAAATGGCCAATAAGCACATGAAAAGATACTCAACATCATTGGTCATCAGGGAAATACGAATCAAAATCACAATGAGATACCGTTTCACATCTATTAGTATGGTCTGAACTGTTTCTACTCACGACATTTCTACATCAAATGTGTTGGTTTTTCCATACCAACAAACAGTTCTCCAACTCTCTGGAAACTAAGTATCCAACAATTCAATTCGATTTTGACACTACCTGGAGTTAGCACAGACCCCACAGGTTAAGGGTTCGGACCCACAAGACTCCCCCCACTTAAAGTGTCACCTGTAAATCTGGGCCAACCATACTTCTTTCCAAGTAGCTATAAAGTCAAAGGGTTCCCACAAGCCTCTCCTCAAGTTTGATAATTTGCTAAAATGGCTCACAGGACTCAGGAAAACAGTTTACTTACTTTTACCAGTAAAAGCATAGAACTCAGCAACAGCCAAATGGAAGAGACACATAGGGCAAAGTATG
The DNA here is from genome assembly GCF_000956105.1 of Propithecus coquereli. Classification (NCBI taxonomy): domain Eukaryota; kingdom Metazoa; phylum Chordata; class Mammalia; order Primates; family Indriidae; genus Propithecus; species Propithecus coquereli. Next base: position 15,479,479 of record NW_012155284.1, on the reverse strand, counting down.
AGTGAAGGGGCACAGAGCTTCCATGGCCTCTCTGGGTATGCCACACTCCCAGCACTTTTATATGTTCACCAACCCAGAAGCTCTCTGAACCCTGTCATTGAGGGGTTTTTATGAAGGTCCCATTACATAGGCACTATTGATTAAATTACTGACCACTGGTGATTAAACTCATTCTCTAGCTCCTCATTCCTCTCCCCCTTTCTGCAGGTCTAAGAGTGAGCTAAAAGCTTTAACTTTCTAGTCACAGATTCCTGTGGCACCTGAAGCTACCTGGGGGTCTCCCAAGAGTCACCTTACTATAAACTCAGGTATGGTTGAAAGGGGCTTATTATGAATAACAAAAAACGCTTTTATCACTCAGGAAATTACAAGGGGTTTAGAAGTCCCATGTCAGAAACCAGGGACAATGACCAAATGTGTATTTCTTATTATCACAGATGGCTATAATTTTAAAAAAAGGAAAATGAGAAGTATTGGTGAGGATGTTGAGAAATTAGAACACTTGTACATTTCTAATGGAAATATAAAAATGGTATAGTTGCTGTGGGGAACCGTTTGGCAGTTTTTCAAAAAGGTGAACACAGATGACCCAGTAATTCCACTCCTGGGTATATATATCCCAAAGAATTGAAAACAGGGACTCAAACAGATAATTGTACATCAACATTCATCACAGTACTATTCACAATAGCTAAAGGTGGAAACAACTAAGTGTCTATCAATAGATGAATGGATAAATATAATGTAGTATATCCACACAATGGAATATTATTCAGCCACAAAAAGAATGTCACAATACATGCTACAACATGGATGAACCTTGAAAACATTATGGTAAAGGAAATAAGCCAAACACGAAAGGACAAATGTTGTATGATTCCACTTACAGGAAATATTTAGAATAGGCAAATTCATAGAGAGAGAGTAGAGATGTTATCAAGGGCTGGGGAAAGGAGAGAGTGGGGACTTATTGCTTAATGGTTACAGAGTGTCTGTTTGGGGTGATGAAAAAGTTTTGGAATAGATGGTGGTGATGGTTGTATAACAATGAATGTAATTAATGCCATTTAATTGTATATGTAACACACTGACTGCCACACTAGAAAAAAAATTTTTCCTTGGAGCCATGGTGTTTTATTATGAAAATAGAATAAAAATCTCGAAAACAAAATGATCCTAATGTAATGAAAAAATTGCCATTTTTTATTGTTTTCTGTGTGTGAGTCATATGCAATTAAATTGTCAATATTAATTGTAACAATAAGAACATCAACAAGATTTTCATGAACCAACTGCAGGGTTTTCCCCAGGGGCCACCCATTACATTACATGTATGCTACAGCCTGGCAGCGTGAGTTGCCTATACACCATGCAGCTCCCAAGGTAAAGAGATACGTAAGAGTTACACTTCACAAGGCCCTGGGCTCAAAACTAGCATGAGTTAAATACAACTCACATCGAAGTTAATTTTTTAAAAATGGTTAAAATGGCAAATTTTGTGTTATATATATTTTACAACATTTTTTTTAAAAAAGGAAACAAAAAGGAGCATGGCATAGTGTAAAATCGTATAGATAACCAGAGTTCAAATTTTAGTTTTCCTACTTACTAACAGAGTAACCCTGAGCCTCAGTTTTCTGATTTGTAGTAACAGAAATAATCAATAACAATATTGAGAACTTATTATGGCCAGCCATTGATCTAAACACTTCACTTGTATGAACTCATTTAATCTTCACAACAACTCTACAGAATTAGGTACAATAATTATCTCATTTTACAGACAAAAAACCAAAACACAGAGTGGTTATGCAATTTAATTTACCTAAGGTCACATCGCTGGTTGAGCTTTGTACCTAAGTAATCTGGTGTCAGAGCCACTGGTCTTAAATGTTCACAAAAATGGAGATCATGAAACCTTTCACAAAGTTGTTTTAAGAATGAAATAAAATGAAATTAGTACAGAGCCTAGCACCAAATAGTTATTTAATACATGGTACCAGGTTACGACCATTTATAACACTAATACAAGCAAAAGTATATTATCCCCTTACCTCACTCCAGGAGTGGCTATGTTTGCAATTCTAAATGCCAAATAACAATAAAACTTCCAGCTTTATTTTGACTATACAGGTAAAAATCTATCAATGCATAAAAATGCTCTTGTTTCATAATTAGGGTGCTCCAATGCCTACTTCTTAGCTTACAGAATATATGTAGGCTACGCTAACAACTGTTTTCCAGGCTTTGGCTCTACCTAAAATCCTCAGATTTGAGAACACAAAAGCTATTTTATAAACATTTGAATTCCTAAACCCAGTTAATCCCACCAAGCTTCATATCTCTATCATTTTGGTTCCTACCCAAAAAAACATAGGCCTTTGCAGTCATACATATTTCCTTGAAGTCTCATCTTCGTATTGCTCTGTTTTTGGTCCCCTGATCATTGCCCCCATCTCCCAGTCTTTTTACTATAGTTTCTTAAACATGTACCTGCCCTATCTGTTTGCAGAATGCTCCCTCTACCCTTGTTTTAAGGGATATTTGGCTCTTCCTTGAGGACACTTCTCTATATCTAATCATCCTTTACTTCAGTATTATTAGTATTCTCCAGGCTTCTCAACAGTAGTCTTCTACTCTCCATTCAGCTGTCCGTAGTTTAATAGCCTCGTTCATTGAAGTATGTGGAACCTGGCTCACACTCTAGCTCTTTACCCTAAGCTGTGCCATAAGCGTGAATGGACAGCCTAGGTCAGGGGTGGGGAATCTGCAGCCTTAAAATTTGTATTCGGTCAAAAGGCTGCACTTAAGGATCCAGAAGGCCACATGTGGCCTTAAGGCTGCAGGTTCTCCACTCCTGGCCTAGGTTGTTGGATAGCTTTTCTGGGTTCCTTGACATTCTAGATTCCACGGCCACACTATGGTGCTTGTCATCATCACCTGCAACTGTTGTATCGCTGAAATTTTAAACTCCAATATTATATTATGACTGTCCTTCTAACTTTCTCATTCCTTTACACCTATGCCCAGATCTGTTTTCCAATCTCGTTGAGACCTTCAGTTCCTTAATATCTTCATTTTCTCCTACTCTCAAACCTCTCATTACTGACCATCTGAACAACTCTTACACAAGTCTTTTTGACTCTCTCATATCCTTGTTCATCTACAGTACCTCAGTGCAAAACAACTAATCTGGCTCAAAGTTACCATTTCTCTTGGTTGTTACTAGCCTGGGGCAGCCAAGCAATGCTTGAGAACAACATTAATGCATATTAGCATACACATAATTATCTCATTTTTTATTTTTACTTGGTCAACTTCATCTCCTATTTCCCTCAATGAGTTTCCCAAACTTGTGCCTATCTCAAAACATTCATCAACCACTGTCCTGTCTCACCCAAACCCTTTCTCTAAATAGACAATCCTGTCTCCTAATATACAAAGAAAACTGAGATTACCAGGCAGCATCTCCTTCCACTTTGTCTCCACACCTGAAAGCATCTATACCTATTCTGACCTAGTTTCTTCCAAACTTGAGGTGTCCTTATCATACCTATTAGAGGAATTTGCTTAATTTCTTTTTTGTCACTCATATCTGCAAACTCCTCTAATGTCCCCTCAGTTTGTACAAACATCTTATGTTTTAAAAAAATAAAACCATTTCCCACATTTCCTTCTACGAATTACTCAATATGTTTCCTACTTTCTCATGTAAATTTCTTTACAGTGGAGACTATGTTGGCTCTCTCCACTTCTCTATTCAGGCCCAAACATATATTAATAGTTTGTTTCATGACTTACAACTACTTAAACTGATCTTGCTAAGGTTAGCAAAGCATCCTACCTGCCAAATTCAATGAAAATTTTTCA
>NW_012155284.1:15469015-15472134 GCF_000956105.1 Propithecus coquereli | reverse complement strand
AACACCAAGTAAGAAATTCCAGGGTACTTTGGCCTATTTCTCAAATGTTAAGGAGTTAATTTACTACATGTATATGTGAACAGTGAACATTAAAGTTAACAAATGTTTCTCTGCTTTCCATTAGAAGAAAAAAAATTTGGACTTTCTTAACAGAATTGGTGAAATTCAAAAAAATTCACTTTAATTGCTAGGTGTTATAAGAAACATCTAAATTCAACAGTTAAATTTTGACAAGCAAAGGCAAACTAGTTATATATCCAGTTCTGATAAATGATTACACATATTCAGAGAATCTGTACAATTAATAGTACATACATGTCATGCTGAGGATATGAATACCAAAGAGAAAAGTAAACTGATTTATTTGGCCGGGCAGAGTGGCTCACACCATGGCTCCTGCCTGTAATTCCAGTACTTTGGGAGGCCAAGGCAGGAGGATCGTTTCAAGCCAGGAGTTCAAGACCAGCTTGGGCAATATAGTGAGACCTTGTCTCCATAAAAAAATAAAAAACTAGCCAGGTATGGTGGCAGGCACTTGGGGCGGCTAAGGCAGGAGGATTGCTTGAGCCCAGGAGTTCAAGGTTACAGTGAGCTATGATCATGCCACTGCACTCCAGCCTGGGTAACAGAGCGAGACCCCGTCTCTTAAAACAAAACTAATTTTATTGTGATAAAATATACACAACATAAAATTTACCATCTTAACATTTTTAAGTATACAATTCAGTGGCATTAAGTACATTCACATTGTTATACAACCATCACCACTATCCATTTCCAAAACATTTTCATCATCCCAAACAGTAACTGTACTCATTAAACAACTGTCCAGTTCCTCTTCCCTCCAGTAATCTTTATTCTACTGTCTTTATGAATTTGCCTATTCTATGTATCTCATATATGGGGAAATCATAGAACATTTGTCCTTTTAGGTCTGGCTTATTTTACTTAGTGGAATATTTTCAAGGTTCCTCCACATTTTAGCATGTATCAGAATTTTATTCCTTTTTATGGCTAATACTGCATTGCACGTACATATAGTTAAAACTAATTTTATCTTCCAACAGTGGCTTCAATTAACCAGTAAGAGGGCCAGTATATTATTATTATTATTCCATTTTCTGAGTGAAGGATGAAAGGCATCTAACTCCTAAACTCTTAAATTGGAGATATTATCCCAACTTAATAATACATTAAAATACATACAGTGCAAATACATAATAGTGCTAATTTAAAAAAAAAGTTTAAAAACTACTTCTTTAATGTTATGAAGTTAAAATATCATTTTTCCCCTAACTCTCATTTTGCTTTAAAATACATATTATTAAGTTGTTCTTGTAAAAATACAGTCAATTCTGCTATAAGCTTGTTATAAAAATGCAAATGTACTATTCTAATGTAACTAATACATCAGGGAACAATTTGAGGATAACATAACTTTCATCCACAAAAAACACTAAGCAAATGCAGAAAATTGTATCCAGCTGACCTGACCCTTGTATGAATATACAAAACACACAGGCACATATCTCAAAACATTTCCAGTGACTTCCATTCATCCACTTCTGGTTTTATAACTTTCCATTGATTTCATATCATCACTCTCCTACTGCCACTTCACAACTCACAAGCTGCAACTCTTCTGAAACCCACTTTCTCAGCAAACTCCAGATCTTTTTAAAGGTCAAGTGCCATATTTATTGTTGTTTTTAGCCAACTAACATATGTAAAACTGTGCTATTGTTTTTATTAGTTCCTATCTTTTTGTGTGTCACTGATGAAGTTTTTGAGTGCTGTGCTCCAATCCCATTTTTTGCCATAAACCCTGTGGTTTTTACTGCACACTATGGGAATGAATATGTGAAGTTGTAGCAGAACTGTGGAACAAAATTGAGTTGATGATATAATCCGAGGCTCTTACATTATGAAAACAATTGCATGTTGGAAAAAAAAAGCTCAGAGAATTTGGGTCAATGTTAAGTCTGTTTCCATAGGAACCGTAGATGCTAAATAATAGTGAACAAAACTATGCTAAATGCACCATTATTGTTCCTACAACAGACTAAAAATGTTGTAATGGACAGATCTGAAACAATGTCATCTCAGCATGTATTAGAATTGAACTCATTTATGACAAAAGGCACAGATAAAACTCATCATTCAAGTATCTTATATTTTTAGAATGAATAAAATATAAAACTTTTTCTAGGCAGGTCATATTCTATTATAAAGCTGAAACTTTTATTAATACATAAAAGGGAAATATAACAAGAAATCTAAATAAAGTAACTTTATATCAGCTATTTCCTCACCAGCTTTTGGTTAAATTAAGATTTCAGCTTCATTTGCCTTTAATTTTCACGACTGCCTGGTCAACTGAATGCTTCTACCTGGGACTTTGAATCTGAAGCAGCTGACACAAAGGATCTGAGACAAGTGACACAATGAAGTGGGTACAGTTAATTCATTCTGTTGTTTGGATCCAGTTTCCAGGGGCACTGAAGCCAATGACAGCAGCAGCCCTAACAAGGTCTGAGCCCGTGTAGGATCTTGGATATGGATTCCCTTTGTCTTTTCTATTCTCTGAGCCTTATTAACGAGGCTTTGCTTAGCTTCAGCGAACTCCCTTATATCTTCCCTTTTCTGCTTAAATTAGTTTCTGTCATTTGGAATGAGAACCTTGGATGATACAATGATACTCAAAATACATGTCAAACTGAATAGCAAAGTTGATTGTAAGGTCCTTACTAGCTAAATTATCCATTTCCCCATCTTACACTCCTGTGTTGTTCTTTGTTTCACTCCTTTTTGAAGTTTGCTAAGGCTATTCAGAATAATATAGCCTGCCTCCTTCAAAATTTTCCTTTCTAACCATGACCTGCAATCTAAAAGTCATTAAATAAAAACTTATAAATTTGAGTACATAAAAAACCCTGACTGAAAAGGCATGTGACAACTTGGGAAAAAATACTTGCAACTCCCAGGACCAACTAAGGGCAATTATCCCTGCTGTATAAAACCCCACAAATCACTAAGAAAAAGACCAACAACCAATAGAAAAAAAAATGGGCAAAGGATCTGAACAGAAAGTTCACAGAAAAGGAAACAGAAACGACCCT
>NW_012155284.1:15466399-15468176 GCF_000956105.1 Propithecus coquereli | reverse complement strand
TCACTTAAATTAAACAGGTTAAGTAATTAAGTTTTTTTTTTTGTATCAAGGAATTAGAAATTGCAGTTGCTTCTGTCAGAGGATCCATTCTTTTCATTTTTAATTTGATTAGATTGAATTAGATTAGATTCCTTTTCTGTTTTGTAACAAGTTTTACATTTGGTTATTCCATTATGATTTTGGTTATCATAATTTGAGGATCCTTAAAGACAACTTCAATTTCTTTTGTCTTTAAAATTCAAACTGTAGCCATATTTTATATCACATAGATGGTAATATCTACATAATATGTATATGTTCTGTTGAAGTTGAATATAAAGTCAAACTCCAAGTATTTAAATTTTTCTACCAATTTATATAAAGAATTTATGTTTATCCATTCAGCCAGCCTATGTCTTCTGAGTGGTGCATTCAGACAGTTAACACAGAGTGACAGAATTACTGTGTGGGATACTGTTGTGTTCATCACATTGGATAGTATCTTATTGCATCATTTTCCCTCTTGTGCTATTGTTTTATACAAGCCATAGCTTTAGCTTTTGGGTGATTTTACACTGGTGGGTATCTATTGTCCTGATCCATATATAATGCAGTTCTGAGTATTTCCTGTAGGGGAGGCCTGGTCGTGACAAATTCCCTCAGTGCTTGCTTGTCTAGAGCAGAATATTTCTCTGTCAATTATGAAACTTAGTTTTGCTGGCTATAAAATTCTATGCTGGTAGTTGTTCTGTTTAAGAAGACTGAAGATGCAAAAAGAACAAATCTGGAGGCATCACATTACCAGACTTCAAATTATACTACAAGGCTATAGTAACCAAAACAGCATAGTATTGGTACAAAAAGAGAGACAGACCAATAGAAAAGAGAATCTAGACATAAAACCATCTACCTACAACCAAATGATCTTCAACAAAGCAGACAACAACATACATTAGGGAAAAGCCCTATTCAATAAGTGGTGTGGGAAAAACTGGATAGCCACATGCAGAAGAATGAAACAGGACCCCTATCTCTTATCACTTAGAAAAATTAATTCAAGATGGATAGAAGACTTCAGTGTAAGGCATGAAACCATAAGAATTCTAGAAAAAATGTAGGAAAAATTCTTCTAGATATCGGCCTAGGAAAAGAATTTATGACTAAGACCCAAAAGGCAATTACAGCAACAACAAAAATAAATGGGACTTGATTAAATTAAAAGCTTCTGCACAGCCAAGGAAATAATTAACAGAGCAAACAGACAACCAACAGAATGGGAGAAAATATTCTCAAGCCAAGAATCTGATAAAGGGGTAATAACCAGCATCTACAAAGAACTCAAGCAAATCAGCAAGAAAAAAAAGTGGGCAAAAGACATGAACAGACGCTTTTCAAAAGAAGATAGACAAATGGCCAATAAACATGAGAAAAAATGCTCAATGTCACTAACCATCAGGGAAATGGAAATCAAAACCACAATGAGATATCACCTTACCCCAGTTAGAATGGCTTTTATTAAAAAGTCCTAAAACAATAGATGCTGGCGTGGATGCAGAGAGAAAGGAACGCTTATACACTGGTGGTGGGACTGCAAATTAGTACAACCTCTTTGGAAAACAGTATGAAGATTCTTCAAAGAACTAAAAGTAGACCTACCATTCAATCCAGCAATCCCACTATTGGGTATCTACCCAAAGGAAAAGTCATTTTTTCAAAAAGATACCTGTACTTGAATGTTTATTGTAGCACAATTCACAATCACAAAAAGGTGGAATCGACCTAAGTGCCTATCAATTCA
>NW_012155284.1:15465138-15466349 GCF_000956105.1 Propithecus coquereli | reverse complement strand
TCATTTTGCTTTAAAATACATATTATTAAGTTGTTCTTGTAAAAATACAGTCAATTCTGCTATAAGCTTGTTATAAAAATGCAAATGTACTATTCTAATGTAACTAATACATCAGGGAACAATTTGAGGATAACATAACTTTCATCCACAAAAAACACTAAGCAAATGCAGCAAATTGTATCCAGCTGACCTGACCCTTGTACGAATATACAAAACACACAGGCACATATCTCAAAACATTTCCAGTGACTTCCATTCATCCACTTCTGGTTTTATAACTTTCCATTGATTTCATATCATCACTCTCCTACTGCCACTTCACAACTCACAAGCTGCAACTCTTCTGAAACCCACTTTCTCAGAAAACTCCAGATCTTTTTAAAGGTCAAGTGCCATATTTATTGTTGTTTTTAGCCAACTAACATATGTAAAACTGTGCTATTGTTTTTATTAGTTCCTATCTTTTTGTGTGTCACTGATGAAGTTTTTGAGTGCTGTGCTCCAATCCCATTTTTTGCCATAAACCCTGTGGTTTTTACTGCACACTATGGGAATGAATATGTGAAGTTGTAGCAGAACTGTGGAACAAAATTGAGTTGATGATATAATCCGAGGCTCTTACATTATGAAAACAATTGCATGTTGGAAAAAAAAAGCTCAGAGAATTTGGGTCAATGTTAAGTCTGTTTCCATAGAAACCGTAGATGCTAAATAATAGTGAACAAAACTATGCTAAATGCACCATTATTGTTCCTACAACAGACTAAAAATGTTGTAATGGACAGATCTGAAACAATGTCATCTCAGCATGTATTAGAATTGAACTCATTTATGACAAAAGGCACAGATAAAACTCATCATTCAAGTATCTTATATTTTTAGAATGAATAAAATATAAAACTTTTTCTAGGCAGGTCATATTCTATTATAAAGCTGAAACTTTTATTAATACATAAAAGGGAAATATAACAAGAAATCTAAATAAAGTAACTTTATATCAGCTATTTCCTCACCAGCTTTTGGTTAAATTAAGATTTCAGCTTCATTTGCCTTTAATTTTCACGACTGCCTGGTCAACTGAATGCTTCTACCTGGGACTTTGAATCTGAAGCAGCTGACACAAAGGATCTGAGACAAGTGACACAATGAAGTGGGTACAGTTAATTCATTCTGTTGTTTGGATCCAGTTTCCAGGGGCACTGAAGCCAATG
>NW_012155284.1:15445003-15461589 GCF_000956105.1 Propithecus coquereli | reverse complement strand
GAGTTTCTTGATGTAAATATTTTGAAAGAGCTAATGTTCAGCTAGAAATGCCTTCATAATCATTTGACCCTAAAAGAAGTAAAAGTAAACTAATCAGAGTTAAACTACTGATATCAAAAGCTAACATTTAAGTAAATGTGTAAAACTCTTTTGTCTATGTGCCTCAAGAAATACAAATAACCTGTGAGGAAAAAAGGTATAAGTATTATTCTTTAAGATAAGAAGAGAAAGTTTAATTTATTATCTAATGAAACAGAATCAAGATTGCTATCTAGTTTAGTCTGTTTGGTACTAGATTCTGCTCAGCAGCAATTCTAGTTATCGATCCTGTAAGTTATTTGTTATTTATGTATTATGGGTATAATTCAGAACTGCATGTTAGAGAAGCCATAAAGATGAATAAAGTCCCTACACTAAAGGAAGCTACACTACACCAGGTTATCTAAGGTGATGCACCCGCAGCTGTAATACATGACAGAATATGCCAGTTTCCATAAAAGACACAGAGTTCTCTTAATAAGTATGAAGAAGTGGCAGGCAAGATTCTCAACTGAGAGATTGGGAGCACTTCCCACAGGCAGGTATGGACTGTATAGGAGGGCCAATAATGACAAAGGCATGTAGGTAGGAAAGCACATGAGAGGTTCACAGAATAGTTGGCCAACTTAGATTTTTGCGAGATTGTGGAATGCATAAGGGGAGTGGTAGAAGGAAAGGGTAGAAAGAGTGATTTGGCCATGCCTAGGAGTGTGCACTTCATTCTTGCAGAAATGGGAGCTTTGGCAATAACACGTTAGAGGCTTACGAAACCTTAGCCATCAACTCCTTTATTATGGAGACAAGGAAACTGAACCTCAGAAAGGTTAAGTGGCTTGAAGAGAAACACAAAATTCACAGATATAGGTCAAGAACTAAATTCCTGCCTCCTAGGAATGAGAGGATAAGATATATGATTTAGGAAAATTATTTTAGGAGCAATGTGCAGCATGAACTAGAGAGAAAAGAAATTACTTATAAAGTGAAAAGAAATGAGATATAGTGCAATTTAGAATTCTATTACTAAGATGCCAACATAATGTGTTTTAAGAATCTTACTCTGATAAGCCAGACTGAAATGTTAACTTGGCTACAGAAAAATCTCCTCCCCTGGCTATACGACTTCACTGAAGGAGACACCAAAAAATTAGTTTTTGTGCCAACCACATCAGTAACATATACTGCCACCTGTGCCAGCCAGTTCAACTCTTCATAGAGAAGGGTGAATCATGAATGTCAGAGCTCATTTCAACAACTGTGAATGGGAAAAACAGTTTTTCAAAGACAGTAATGTTCACTGAAACCTTTGTTCAAATGTCATTTCTATAATAACTAAGAGTAAAATTTTCCTAAGAGTCTACATTTCATTGTGTTACCTACACAATAATTTAAGCTTATATACAATGCTATGGAAAGCAGCCTCATTATTTTATACCTTGTAATAATTACTAGCAGGACCATCCCAAGAAATGCCAAATTGAATCTATTATACCTAAAATAAAAGAGCATAGCACAATACTTGTCCTCTTTGATGATTACCTTAAAAGGTCTAGATGGAGCTCTATTTTCCTTTAATACACTGCCTGGATCAATCATCCAAGAAATTATCTTAATATTTTCTGTATCTATATTTTCTAATGACACTTGTATTATACTTTTACAGTGCTGTCACACCTATTATCTCAATTTTTGCTGGGTTTAAATACTTTATCTATGTCTTGCCATCTAGCTAAATGGCACAATTTAAGATTATTATACTTTGAAGCATTCATTATTTTGAATTGAAAGAAGGTTAACGTATCTATAACACTGGTCTAAATTTTAAGGGAATTTTTTCCCCTTTAAAAAATTACTTTTGTCCTCTTTCTTAAGCAGCACATTTCATTACTAAAGTTTTATGAAGGCACAAACTGTGACAATGTGTCCCTCAGAGTGCCCATACCACATAGGTGTCAAAGACTTTGCTTAATGACATGAGCAGTGACAACAGGTCAACTTTGGATGCAACTGCGTGATGCAAAGATCACCAGGGCTGATGTGGGCTATCAGGATGCCTAAGCAAATCCACTGTGCAGGCTTGTCTTTTCTCTGCTGGCCTGTTAGATGTTAATATTCACCAGTCTTCAGCCACAGAATTTCCCTTCACACTCTACGCACCCACCTGTGCAAAACCATCCACTCCCATGGTCTTAACTCCTATTATGTATGTGGATCACACTTAAATAGTTGTCTTTGACTCCGACTTCCTTCCTAAGCTATAAATTATATCTCTCACTGTCTATTAGATATTTCCATTCCTATGTCTGACTAACCTCAACATGACAAGCTCCAAATTGAAATTCATCATCATCCTTCAATTCCTGCTATTTGTGAGGTGTTGCCCATGTCAGTAAATAGCCTCACCCAAATGCCTAATAGTGAAACCCAGGTAAACCTCATTTCCTCATTTACCCACCCACAGCGAATCAATCACCAATTCCTAGTGATTCTACCACCAAAAATATATCTCCAACCTATCCACTTTTCTCCTTACCTACTGAGACTACACCTTAGTCAGGCATCATAACTCGCCAGAATTATTCCTAACTGCTCACTATGCCTCAAAACTAGCTCCCCTCCAATCTACTGTATTGCCAGAATGATCTTTCCAAAATGTGAACCTACTTAAAAACCCTTAAATGGCTTCCTACCATCCTTAGGATAATGCCAAACTCCTTGTCATGGTTTACAAGGTCCTTCAAGAGCTGGAAACTTCCTGGTAAGTTATACTATAGCATGGCAAAATGAATAAGCACACAGTAGAGAGAAGTCAGACTGACTTGTCACTTATGAGCTATCTCATAATGTACAAGTTATTTGATTTCTCTGTCCCTCCATTTCCTGATCTGCAAAATGGGAACATTGATACCTATTGTACAGTGTGGTTGTGGATATTAAATGAGACAAAATACAATGTTCGACACAGTATCTGACACATGTGACACACAGTAAATGCTTAGTAAATATTAGCTACTGTTACTATCTCTTTAGTTAATTTCTCACGTCTCTCCCATTTGTATTCTGAGTTCCATCCACAGCAAACAACTTTCATTTCCTCTTCTCACATATTTCTTCTTCCTTTACATATCCCACAATTCTTTAAGTCTCATCCTAAATGGCACATCCTTTGGCAAGTCCTTCTGGCCTGTCCTGCACCCTGTTTGGTGCTCTTAACTATGTGCTTTGCAAGGTCATATATTTTCCTTGCCATAGCACTTATCCCACTTTCTGTAAATTTCTCTCTCTGCACTGCTAAATTTTAAGTTCTGTATGAATCTAATTTAGTCTATCTTGCTCACCACTGTATTCCCAATGCTTAGTACAGTGCCTGGCACAGAGTAGGTATTTAATAAGAGTGTACATTTCCTCTCTCACAGCTCCAGATGCGCTTTTCCCCAAACTGCAGTTAGTAGAAAAGCATAGTCTTCCCATAACAGCTGTGCTTAGAATAAGGTTCAGAAAACGCTGCCACCGAACAAAAAACCTGATCAAGTAACACTGGGAAGGACAGGATGAAACAATGTTAGAGCTTCCGAACCATATTACTTCCCAGAATCTTTTCTATCCTTAAAAGCATTGTGAATTTCCAAGTTGGAGGGTGAGGGTGTACATTTCTCAAACTATCTCCCGCAATCAGTGTTCTGTGGAACACATCGCCACCAAACTGATTTAAGGAGATGCGCTCTCTCCTACTAGAACTTCAAGTAAAAGCTGGTAGTTGTGAATGAAGAAATCTCTAAAGTATAATACTCATTTTTACCGTTTTTAGATCAGTAACGTCTGGCCACGGAATTTGAGAGACAGAAGGAATCTTAGACACAGTTCAACAAAGCTCCTTCTTTTACAGATAAGGAAACTGAGGCCCAGGCGGCAAAGCGACCGGATGAAGGCCACACAGTAGCTGCATACAACAGGAAGAGCTGGAAGTAGAACCCCTGACGCCCGTTTTGTCCCAGCGACTTCCAGTACAAACAGTGCCTCTGACTACCTGGGTCTGCCAAGTGTTCCCACTTCAAATTTTATTTTGAAGCCACACCAAAGTTAAGGTCAGTTTTTCCTGGCCGCCCATTCTCTTAGGCCTGCAATTACTGCCCCTCACTCCTCGCTCCCTTTCACCATACACTTTCCCGGTAAACCCGTGCAGTTGGGGCTTGGCTGCGGGCGCGGGAGACAGTTTCTTTCTTTCCTTCAGAATTTATTTTTGGAGTGTGAACTTTTTCATGTAAACCAAACAAAATTGTTAATTTTACGGCCTCCGCCTAAATCCCCAGGGGTGCTACTCCCAGCCCCACCGCACCCTTATCTGCTTTACCCTACCAGCTCCCTCCCTAGCTCAGATGGGGGCCCTGCTGTTGGTCTTCACCTGGGACTGCCATGACGGTGGTAAGAGAGGTCGCTGGAGCCTTCGCCTTTCGAGAACGGGTTTGCTTCCTGCCGGCTGCGCGGACAACACACAGCCAAAGCGGCCTTTTTTTCCCACCCGCTATGGGGCACCTTCGCTATGGTCCGGGAAGGCCCTGTAAGCCTCTAGCAATAGCAGAACCAAGTAGAGGCGGATGCAGTTTCCGGACGACTCATATTGCAAACTGCACATGGTCGGAACCATTACTGACAGATTCGGGGTGAGTGGGACCTGCACATGCGAGTATCTAGTAAACACCACCAATATTTACAAATTATCCCTTTTGATATTGTGAAATATTGTAATACAAATTACATTAAGCTATAGGAACTTTATAATATTTTCTCGTTCTCTAGAGCACATTGGAATCCCCCTTTTCAGGGTTAGCGGTGCTCGGGTCCGGGAGCAACATGGCGGCGTCCGTGAGGGGCTGGCTAGCTTTGCGCAAAGGTAGCGTTTAGTGTTGCTGTCTCGCATGATATTGAGCGGCTGAAGCTTTCCTGGACCACCTAACTTAAGGAAGAGTGTAGTGGTAGGCGGACAGCTTTAGTGACCGGCTATCCGCTCTCATCCCCCAAAAGGAGCAGAGTCCTGAGCACTGATCAAGATGAGCAACATCTACATCCAGGAGCCTCCCACGAATGGGAAGGTGAGAGCCTCACCTAGGGAACCGGGGCTCCCCAAAGTGAGATCTCCCGGGAGGGCGGGGGGGGGGTGTGTTCAGGGATCTTAGAGTAGGAAGAAATCATAAGAAGTGTTCCCCTTATCTCTCTGCCAATGGACAGTGTTGCATCGAAAACCCTGAAATTGGCACTTCTCAGCATGTTCTTGAAAAAGTCCTCAAGTGGAGATTTCTCTGTGAACCTTCTGGTCCTATTTTCTGCCTTAACCCAACTCATGCAGACGTTTTCTAGAGTCTTAGGTTTTTAAAAGCACATTTTCGAGTTTGACATATTTTTGCTTAACTTGAAGGTCGTTCATTCTCCATTTCTTGTATAATCATTCATTGAACGCCTTCTAGGCACCGGGCACTGTACTAGGCACTGAGAATACAAAGATGGATCGGTAAGGTGTAGTTGTTGCCCTGGAAGAGCATACAGTTAGTTAAGGATACAAGCAGGTAAAGAAAACCCTTGTGATATGTCTGGAGCATGCAGTCGTGGGAACGGGAACATATTGCTATGGCAGTACTGAGGAGCGAAAAACTGGGAAACTTGGGAAAAGCCTCATGGAGGAGGTATCTTTTGAGCTGGTCTTAAAACATGAGACGATTATCAGAGGAAGTGGGAAATGGGGAATATTACCACATTACAATGGGAGAATGATTCTCTGATTGATTTGATGGCCAATGTATGTCAATTCCTGTCCAATGTATTTGTATACAATATGAGGCAGAGGAGTCAATAGTGGAATAAGTGTCACATGATTCTTGAACTGAGACCTAGTTTATATCACATATGAAATGTAATGAACCAGCATAATGGAGAAAAATAGTGGGATTGAAAGTATCCAGTTGAATCTGAATAAAGTAAATTTATATAAAATACAATTGTTTGCATGATTGCATCATAAATTATTTACACAATCTTTTATTTATTGACATTTGGTAATGTAGTAAGGGCAATTTGAAAGCAAAAACAAAAATGCTGTTATTCCCAGCAAAAATTCTGGTGGGTATTTTGGGAAGATCAATTCTTCCAATTTTTTTGTTTGAATTTTTCCTGGGCATTGCAGCATCTCCATCTCACCCTCTACCCTTACTCTATGTCAGTGTGAAAATCCAAAATACCTACCTCCTCATATTTCCTAATATTTCTTGATGTTGATAAACACTGAAAGAGATTGAAAAGGTTGCGCATCCTTCCAGGCAGGGCCTTCACACTTGCTGCTTTTCTCTCTAGTGTGCTGTTTTACCTGTTCAAATGCCAACCTTAGCAAAGAAGCCTTTCTTATCTACTTTCTATGAAATAGCAAATCTCAATCATGTCTTGCATCTCAGCAATCTCTGGCCCCTTTAACCTTTTTAGTTTTTTCTATAACATTTATTTATTTATTTGTTTGTTTGTTTATTAATTATGGTATCCTCCTCTTTTCCTTCCCACTATAAAATGCAAACATCTAGAACAGTGCTAGACTCATAGTTGAAGGAGTTCAAATGTGCAGTGAATGAATAAATGGATGGATGAGCTAATGCTATATTTCTCTTAGCTTTAGAGAAGTAGTTAGCATCAGTGTGTTTGAGATTATACTGCTGCTGGTCAAGGGCAGACTTAGTTGCTTTACTCTAGAGGAAGATTTGACATGATCATACAAAGGAAAAGCTTTAACATTCCTGAATAGATCATTCATTCAGCAAGTATTTATTGAGCACCTAGCACATGCCAGGCTCTATGCTAGGTTTTATGGTTACAATGGAAAGAAAACCCAGCATTATCCCCATTATCATGGAGTCAGTTGAGTGAAATATATTGATGAAATAATCATGTGAATATTAATAAATATATAATTGTAAAATGTGATGAACACTGTCTTATGAACAGAAATAGGCTGAAGGAGAATATAAGGCAGGGCCCAAGTTTTCCTACAAAAACAGTTTGGGACTTTTTCTAACTAAAAGCTGAAGCTTCAGAGTTCTGTACTATAGAGAGCCTGGCAAGAATTTTGGCCTGGAAAGAATTTAAAACAGATGTAATAACAAATCTGTTCAATGAATGTTTGTTTAGTGCCTTTACTGTGTAATTGTATGTTAGGTACTGAAATGATACAGAATTTTTCAGACTAAATGGGACAAAATTCTTCCCTTCAAAGAGCACAGTCTTAACTGGGAAGTAATTGATACATAATACCAGTGGTTGACCCCCTGGCTATTGTCCATAAATGTGCTATGTTTTGCTGTGTTATGCTATAACCCTATGTCCTGAAGATGAGGCACAGAAATGTAGCACTTGATAGAAATTTTCTTAAGCATAAAAAGGTAATCCACTGAAGATGAAATTTCTACATACTATGATCACGTAATATAAACTGCATATTTATTTTTAAGAAACATGATATTTTCAAAGTATTGTATTATTTGGGAGCTTTAATAAAAAGAGCCACCAAAGCCTGACATAGTAATGTCCAAAGGGAATGTATGGCAAACAGAGGAAGGACCCATATACCTTCTTTATTAATTCAGTAGCTTATCACTGAAAAGATTAAGAAACCTTGGTGAGCAAGGTGACCCAACCAGATATGCATTCTTTTTAGTAGGTGTAAGTTGCCTGTGGCAAAAAAAAAACCACAACAATTTTAAAAGAATAATAAGTAGAATAATGGCTATCATTTTTTGAGCTCTTTTTGTCAGGTATTAAGTCTATGTATAATAGCTCATTTTGTCCTCACAACAACCCCATGAAGATATTATCTCTGTTTTTAGATAAGGAAATTGAGTCACAGAGATGTTCCATATCCTGCCTGAGGTAATGAAGCTAGTAAGTGGAAGAGTCAGTATTTGAATTTGAGCAGCCTGACTCCAGAGCTTGTGGAGGGAGGGATGATGTGCATTAGTTTGTTGTTTGGAGCAGCAGTTTCTAAACCATTGAGCACGTACTTCAGGGGCTGTACAAAAACATCTGGTGTGTTGGGAGAAAATCACTATCTATTTGTATTTATTTTTTCCTTTATTTGTTTAAATGCAATATTTTATATATAAAAAAGATCATCTAAGTTCAGTTACTTGTTTTGTATCATGATGTAATTTTTCTTAATGACCAGTTAAATGGATGTACAGACCATGGTATCTAGATTAACTAAACCAGCCCTCACAAATTTCGTATTGACAATAATATTAATAATATCATCATAAGAAAATGGTAGAGCTGATGCCTCAGCTTTGAAAGTCTGTCAAAAAATGAGAAATTATTATGAAGACCATTTAAAATATAGATTTCTATTTATTATTGTTAATAATGAACTTTGTTTTAAATATATATCATGCCTTGAAATATTTATCAGTAAGAATATAAAGCCATTGGGATTTTCAAGACATTTACAAACTTAGTATGTAGAACAGGAAGACAGACCTCTAATTTCAAAGCAACATTATGCTACGTGGGAGAAGCCAGATACAAAGACCACATATTGTATGATTTCATTTATATGAAACGTCCAGTAGGCAAATCCATATAGATGGAAAGTAGATTAGTGGTTGCCAGAGGTTAGAGGTAGGAGGAAAATGGGGAGTGACTACTAATGGGTACAGGGTTTCTTTTTGGGGTGAGGAAATGTTCTGAGGAAATGTTCTGGAATTAGATAGTGGTGGTGGTTGCCCAACTCTGTGACTCTATTAAAGACCACTGAATTATATACTTTCAAAGGGTGAAGTATTTGGAATGTAGGTATCTTAACAAAGCTGTTATTAAAAAGGTTCATTGTACCATTAATAGAATTAAAATGGGAGCTATTTTAAAGTACTGTTTTTACATCTTTTAAAATTCTTATTTTTGTGACTCTTTAATAATACTAGAATAATATAGTACTATATGTATTTAAATATACATATTTTGTACATATGTGCTCCAATCCCTTACTTCCCCTGCACCATCCCTTTTTTTTTTTTTTTTTGCTAATAGGATGCACACTTTAAAAATTTGGAGATCATTGCTTTGGGTTTGCAATTAAGAGAAGACATGGCTAGGTTCCCTTTAACAAAAGTACCTTATTGCAAATATACAAGGTAATAATCAGGTAGGACAGGACATTGTCTTTTTAGGTATACTATACTTTTAAGATTGGGATGTACATCAGGCCTCATGGAAAATCAATCATAGTGTTGTTCCAGAAACATTCTGAGTAGAGGGAGTTATCATCCTCTCAGTTTGTATCCCAAATGTATACTTCCCAGGAGAATGAGAATCAAGCTGGGTTGGTTTGTCACCATTCAATATAGAGTATCTCTTTTGGGCATTGTTTCATACCCAGACAAGTTAAAAGACCTTGCACATGTTCAGCCAATACATGATTGCTTTTGACTTAGGCATTGTTCTCTATTCAAATCAATTGTGACCAGAGCAACCTGGGGATTTCTTTTGAGACATATGGCAGAGCCTAGAACTTGATGGACTATTTTTCCAGTATAGTATGGAATACATGGAGAACTTTGTGGAGACAGTATCACGGTATTTAAAAATCTACCAAAATGTAGATATTTTCACCTCTCCAGCCTCCATGGTCATTGAATAGTTGTAGGAGAACCGTGTAGGCAGTAAAAGCCCAAAAAGATACAATTAATTCATCAAAGTTATATAAATTTATGGCAGTATTATCTGGGCTTCTGAAACAGAAATTGAAAGACAGTTGTTTGGTGAGGGTGCACTGGCTCATGCCTGTAATCCTAGTGCTTTCAGAGGCTAACACAGGAGGATCTCTTGAGCCCAGGATTTTGAGGTTACAGTGAGCTTTGATCATGCCACTGCACTGCAGTCTAGGTGAGAATGGAGACCCTATCTCTAAGAAAAAAAAAAAGGCAGTTGTAGCAAAAACACACTGGACTGGGAGGGAGAAGATCAAAATTCTATTCCTGCTTTGGTATTAACAATCTTTCTGACTCAGGGACAATTTATGACTTCTCTGGGGCATCTGTAAAAGATGAAGATTTAATTGAATGGTTTTAAAGTTTCTTTAATTTCCAAAAAAAGTATATTTGTGTAAATTAGGGAAAGGAGTTTTGGAAAACAAAAAGTGTGACTTGTATCAATGATACTGATTTTCCATGAGAATCAGTCTCATGTTTTTAGATAGTTATATTGCATACTCTTTATTTTTAAGAGCACTCTAAAAGATTGTGATGATCACAAATTATTGACACTGATCTATTTTGGTATTTGGAGGAGAAAAAAGAAGAGGTGATACTGGAGAAATTGGACTACAGCTGTGCCACACTGTTCAAATTTAGATCCCAATATTCTTTTTGGTTATTTGTGGTTATAAATAAGACAGTTACAAGCAGTGTCCTATTGTGGGCTCAGTAGGGGTTCTGCTTGTTGCAGAATGGCTGGTTCCACCAAGGAGTATTTGCTATTATAAGCTAATGGAAAGGCTATCAAAGGATTCTATTTACTATAGAGAGTAACTTTAGGACATACTGTTTTAGTAAGTCATAGACCAAAATTAAATTAAGAACGTTCCTTTGTAAATTAGGAATAACATGATGTTAAATGAGAAGATATAGTAAAAGAATAATTTAAAAGAGTAATTGTAAAATTGTCTTATAGTGTCACAATTTAATGGGCTCGTTCTTTAATTTCTTAATTTGCTACATCAATTTTATTGGCAGTAATGCACTGGGAAACTCTCAATTATAACAAATTTGCATTTTTGGTTTTTAAACGAATGAAGTTTTTTTATAATTAAAAATGGTATATGCTATTTTTTTCTTAAATCCTAAACTTTTTCTGAAAATGGTATGTTGAAAGATGTAAATATACAGCGAGCTGTAGGGGATATTTGGCATTTTATTGAGTATAACAAAAGCCAAACAAAATTTCTAATATTTCTTTTAAAATTGAAAACTCACCAGTGAATGCTGTAAGTTGAACAATCATTCAAGTGATTATCAAGCAAAATGAAATTAATATAAAGATGTAATATTCTTTCCACAGGTTTTACTGAAAACTACAGCTGGAGATATTGACATAGAGTTGTGGTCAAAAGAAGCTCCTAAAGCTTGCAGAAATTTCATCCAGCTTTGTTTGGAAGGTAATCATAACTGTTGAATTTTATTCTGTAGGAGAAATTTTTGTTCATTTAGAAACAAATTGCAGTGTATTTTTCACAACATTGAAGACATGTTACATAGCGATAATGAGTGGTAGGTGTTGCTGTGAGTGATAGTGTTGAACAGTGTGTCAGGAAATAGAGAGAGGAGATAGAAGCTTTACCCAAAATAAATCTGTATATTTTTAACAGAGAAATTTATCTCAGCAAATACCTTGATCCCTTTTGTTCCTCTTTGCTATCTTCCATGCCTTTCTTTCATTCTCTAAATGTGGGTATTCCCTAATTGCCTCTAGATCTCTATTGTCTTCACTCTCCAAATGTTACTTACATCCAAATGACTATCAAATTTAGAACTTCAGTCATTTCTTCTTTTCTTAGCAATAATTTATACATTTAAGTGCTTAGTAGACTTTTCTGCTGGAACCTTCCACTGTCAGCTACAACTAAACCAGTATAAAACCAAGTTTACCAGTTTCTTCCCAGTCCGCCTTGACTTTTACCTATGTGTCTGTAATTTCCTCTTGCCTGATCTTTCTCACTTTCATCTTTAATTTCTTTTCACTCTTATTTATTCATGTGGTATTTGAATCCTCAGGCAGCTTGGCTTCCTAGCTACACAAAATTATTTCCCATTGCCCTAACAACATGGTTTCAGTCAATTATTATTTTTATTTCCTAAGAATTTCCTTCCCATTTCTACTTTCACACATATCCTCATCTTAGTTCTCTCTCTCTCTCTCTTGTATGCTTTTTCTTCCCTTTTTTACTGTTCAAGTCTACCCATTTTTAAATGTCTGTTCAAAATTCTACTTTCTCCACAGTCTTCCATCTAGCATTCAATGATATTATTATCATTATCTCTAGGTTTTTTTTTTTTTAGATTTAAGTCATAAAGTGACTATTTTTCTTTCTACAAAATTTTGCAGAACTATACAACCACTTGAGTGTTTTTCCCTTCACAATATTCTCTTAGGGAGCTAAGCATTCCAAACATTTTTAAAGCTTCTTGTCGGCTTCTAGAATATACCACGTATGATTTTGAATCTCTCCAGTGGTGGCAAATCATTATCCTTCTAAGTTATATCTGATTTTTAGAGACAGACAATGTTATTCAAGGTATCAGAGAACAACATTTGGGTCAGAAGCAAGGTGTGAAGGAGAATCCAAAATATCCAGTTGTATGGTATGATGAGAGCTCTCTAAATGGATGATTTGACAAATAGATAATTACTAGGGGAAACTTTAGGGAATAAAAAATACTCAGAGGAAAAAGAAGCTGCCTTCCCCCCACCCCACCCCCAAAAAAAAACAGAGAGAGAGAGAGAGAAAAGACATCTGCAAAGACCATTATTAATAATTGCTATGGCAGGCGGAAGGAAATAGAGTCAGGCAGGTAGTTCAGTCAGAGAGGCCTCAAATAACTGTTAAGAAAGCTGAGAAATACAGGAGACACTGAAGTCAGACTTGTTTCTGGTAAGAAGTTTTGAAGAATCACAAGCTCAAATTTTACAGGAGGAGAGTGAAATTACAAAAACATAATAAGAATGAATGGTAAATTGTAGTCCATGACCAGGTGAATGGAAAAAACAGAAAACATCTGGATACAATTTGACAGTGAAGAAGAAAGGAGGTTCTTAAGTTGAATGACAATGAAACTCAATTATAACAACAAAAATATTATTCCCCTATTTCTCCCTAAGAATGCAAGGAGGAAGAAAAAAAAATAGAACAATACTAAGAAAACTAACCAGAGCAATTGTCTTAATTGAACAGGTGAGAGAGACAATTATTATTGGAAAGGCTAACAAAGAAGCCTGAAAAGACTGATTTAAAGAAAGATACTGTTGAATGAGTAAAGTCAAGGTTTTATGAGTATAATCCAGAGAACTCCATTTTAATTCCTTGTGTCTATGATGTTTCTAGATCTTGTAACATCATATCAATATTTCTTTTTAAAGTGTGGTTTCCAGAATTTGAAAGCAAATGAATAAAAACATGAGGAAGTGAGAGCACAGCTTCAGACATGGCCTCCAACAAAAACAGTATTCATGTTAAAAGGAAGTTTATAGCCTTTACAAAACAAGATCTACAGTTATACAGACCTTATCTTGGATTTTTGGTCTTTGCAGTATAGTTAGGTGAACATTTAAAATGAGTGGAAATTTTTAAAAATAGTCAGTTTAAAAAGTAGGATAAAAATGATATGAGGAAAGGGAAGCTTGTTAGCTTTGATAATTGGACAATAATTTGATATTAGTTCCTCTAATGTGAGGAAGGAGTAAAATTTGATATTGATTTTATAGAAGGTGGGGAGCAGAGGGAGAAGTAGGTAAGAAAATCAAATTTTTTAATACTTTATGCAACTATTAATGTCTTTACCACTGTTTTACTTCAGCCTTTTCATGGTCCATCAGTTATCTTTTATCCTTTGAATTGTTTAGAAGTGAAAAACATAACTATATATTAATATGCTGCAAGTTAAAAGAAATTGCTTTACAAAATTAAAATATTTGTTAAAAAATGAGAGGATGAATTAAATAGGGCAAACCAATCATTAAATGAGCTTTAGATAAAAAGTTATTAATGATAATATGTACAAAATTGAACATACAACAGGATTCCAAAGGAAGAAACACATAAAACTGATTTTAAAATGTAAATATAAATTTCTATATATATTTGGGCTGGTAATATAATTAGTCAAAATATATTATACTGTCCACACATTGCATAGCCAGAAATAACAACTATAATGACAAATGCTAGAATCACATCAGTGAAATAGGAACTTCATTTCATATTTAAGATACATTTAAATTTCTTTATTCAATACTAGAGAACATTCCGGAGGATATTATGAACATGCACAGTGAAATAATGAAGGTTCTTCAATATACTTATGGAGATGGTGCATAAAAATTTAAGAAGAAATTAAATAACATTATTGCCAGCAGCAAAATCTATTATAGTGCATTGTAAGCTATAAAGACAACTATAAATATATAGTTCAACAGAGATTATTGATAATTTATAAGGAAGTAGAAAGAGTGAATAGGGAAAATTTGTGGAAATTGGAAATTCTAGCCATGTTAGAATAAAAAATTTTGGTGTACAGATTATAGAAAATTCCTACTCATTTATATGTAGTAGATAATATATATAGTGTATAATAATTTTATGTACCCAACAAGAATATAATTAGGAAGTCATAAAGAAAACCCTGAAATAAAAAGGCAACATCACTGAAAGACTTAATGGGAAATAGGAAAAAGGAACAAGATGGTATCATTTTAAAATTTGAAGACACAAGTAATAAAGACCTCTTTCATGTACCTTTTTCCTCACAGGTAATATATCTCTGGGTCTTACAGATCCTGCTTCCTAAATAGTTCTTGAATCGGCACTTCTCAAGATAAGCCATAGTCATGTTCTGACTCTTGGGACGATAGTTGCAACTGAGCTCCAGCTGCTCCCCCCCAGTCTTGTCTCTTTCTATTCTGTTCTCCATGCTGGGAGAGTGAGTGATCTTTTGAAAAAGCAAACACGATCATGTGCTTAGAAATGTTGATTGACTTTATTATGGATCTAAAGGAATATTTTCACTTTATAATATATACTGTGGTATATTTTATATTCAAATTTGAATATGAATTTGTAGAATTTGAGTGAAAATATTGGCTTGACCTCACATTTATATTGAACTTGAATATTTATAGGTTGCTTTCACATTATCTTATTTAATGTTCAGGTCAACACTGTGAATTAATTTAGTTTTAAATTAGTTTTATAATTAGAAAATTGAGTTTAAGGTTGTACAGCTAGCAAGAGGTAAGACTTAAAACTTCTGACTACTACTACATTGTACACTTACATTGTATAGTGTTAGTTTAACTGGTGAAATTGTTACTTAGGGATATAGAAGAGACACTTTTAGATTTCTTGGTTTTCCCAATTTCTATTTGTAACCAGAGGGAACTTGTCTGCACTAGGGAGGTCTTGTGAATATAGCCCAACTGTCTGGCACTGAAAGAAAGGACTGAAAAAAAATCAGCTGGTCTTCCTTTCTTCTTCTTTCAATGTACTATGTACTGGATATAGTTGTTAGATTACAGATTACATTTTAAAATACAGATTTTATATCCAGTTATGCTTTGCAAGTGTGAATAATTATGAGGGTGCCTGCAAGCCACTGTAATAGGTACTTTATGAATTATGTCAATAATTGTATCAGTACAATGCCTGGCGTACAGTTGGTACTTGATAAATATTTTTCTTTGAATGAATTAGGTTGTATTTGTTGCAACTAATTAAAGATTCAACTAAAATGATTTAAATAATAAAGACATTTATCATCGTGTATGACAAGAAATCTGGTATAAGTTCTGTAGCTCAATAAAGTCTTCAGGGAACTGTGTTCTCTCCATCTTTCTGCTTTGCAACCCTCAGCATGTGATTGAATCATGACTATACTCAATAATTGGCTCAGCCGCAACCTACTTTGTTGCTGCTTTTTTGTTTTTTACAACAACAATAATAGCTTCTGTTTATTAAGCACTTCCTTCAGGATTACGTATACACTCTACATATATTTTCCTCTTGTTCTTACCTCACTAGTGTAAGTACAAAACTAACTTCAGTGATATATTAATGAAATGATTTCTTTCCTTCCACTTAAAGAATTTTTTAAAACACTGAGATCAAATTTGTATAACATAAAACTAACCATTTTAAAGTGTACAATTCAGCGGCAT
The DNA here is from genome assembly GCF_000956105.1 of Propithecus coquereli. NCBI lineage: Eukaryota > Metazoa > Chordata > Mammalia > Primates > Indriidae > Propithecus > Propithecus coquereli. Next base: position 15,445,602 of record NW_012155284.1, on the reverse strand, counting down.
TTAGTGCATTCTCTAAGTTGTGCAATCAGCACCTCTATGTAGTTCCAAAACATTTTATCACCCCAAAAGAAAACTCTGTACCCATTAACTAGTTACTTCCTATTCTTCCTTCTCCCACCCCTCCAAGTCCCAGGCAACTACTTTTCTGTTTTCCATCTCTACAGATTTACCTATTCTGGATATTTCATATAAATGTAGTCATACAATATGTGACTTTGTGTCTGGCTTCTTTCACCTAGCATGTTTTTGAGGTTCATCCATGTTGTAGCATGTATGAATATTTCATTCCTTTTTATGACTAATATTCTCTCACACGAATATACCATATTTTATTTATATATTTATCCATTGTTGGTCATTCGAGTTATTTCCATGTGTTGGCTCTTGTGAACAGTGCTGCTATGAACATTTGTGTACAAGTATTTGTTTGAGTACCTCTTTTTTTGGAGATATATATCTCCAAAAGATACACACACACACATACACACCCCTAGATGTAGAATTGCTGGATTATATGGTAATTCTAAGTTTAACTTCTTATATCGTTTTATATTTCTACCAGCAATGTAAGAGAGAGTTTCAATTTCACCATATTCTCA
>NW_012155284.1:15438426-15444628 GCF_000956105.1 Propithecus coquereli | reverse complement strand
TGGGGTTTTGATTTGCATTTCCCTGAAGGCTAATACGTTCAGCATCTTTTCTTATGCATGTTGGTTATTGTTGGTACTTCTTAATATAAACTCTTTTATTCCGTCAAACCCTAATTCTTGCTCCCCACCAAATTTTTTGCTTATGTCTTGCCTCACTGAGATGCCATGCTTCTGCCCCACCTAAGTTTTCTTTTTTTAATGAGGTCTCCCTAATGATTCTAAGTTCTAGGTAATAAGTACTATAGGAGATTATATATGATCTCTCCTGTATGTTTATGACTTTCAAATTACATATTTGAAAATTACTATATGCCAATTATGTATTTTCAAATTATATATAAATATAAATGTGTTCTTTCATTTAGCAAACTGATTAAGAATCTAATTGGACTCCAATGTGTATTGTGTTCATTATTTGTTTTATTTATTGAAAGTTTCTTGAGGAGAGTGCATTGATGGTACTAGACCTATAATAAATAAGTAATTTTGATATATTGTACCTTTGTGTATTAATAAATTAATTTTCTATGGGAAGAAGAGGAAGAAGTAGGAAGTAAGGTATTCATCTCCACCAAGGTTTCTCAACCCCAGCAGTGTTGACATTTTGGGCTGATAATTCTATGGTGTGGGGACTGTCCTTTGCATTATAGGGTGTTTAGCAGTATCCCTGTACTTTGCCCTTTAGATGCCGCTAGTATCCCCAATTTGTGATAATCAAAAATATTTCCAGATGTTGACAAATGGTCTCTGGGATACAAAATTGCTGCTCCTCCCCCCAGTTGAGAAACACTGATCTATACCAAAACTCTCTCATTTTTATTTTGAAAGCTAAAACAGAGTTTGAGAGAATCCTGGAAATAAAATCAAACAACAACCATGGTTTCTGTAGCAATGTGTGCTGTTTTGAAAAGTAGATGTTATATAAGAAGTAGAGAAGAGAAGGTTTTGGAGCCTCTTTAATATTCTGGGAAATTAATCTTGTGACTCTAGTGGTATTAACACTCATAACTATAGATATACTTAACTTTAGACATTGATAAATTATTTTTAATTTTTTTCAGCTTATTATGACAATACCATTTTTCATAGAGTTGTGCCTGGTTTTATAGTCCAAGGGGGAGATCCTACTGGCACAGGGACTGGTGGAGAGTCAATCTATGGAGCCCCATTCAAGGTAAGACTGAAATTATTATTATTATTACTACTATTATTTGCAAGTCAGCTTGGATTGCTTAATTGAAAATAATTGTGCCTCACAAGAAGAAAAAACATTTCACGTTAGTATATAAAATTAGGTGTCTGTTACATAATTAGAATTACATAGGTGTAAGAGCAACATTTAGCCTATCAACATTCTTTCTAAGTTGTCTTATGGCAAGTGTTTATGCTAGATTGAATTCAGGTAGAGCTAAAGGTGGTAGTGGAAAAAAATGTGATTTAGAAAAAAGAATACATAGCATATTTCCTGATGTCTGACTGTATCTAATCTCTGAAACTCAGTAAAATATTAAAAAAAAAAATTTTTAGAACATTGCATATGCTATCCTATTTGAAAACATTCTATTTTAAGCTCTATATGGAATCTGCAGCAGTCTTCTCAGGCTGCTATAACAAAATAATACTGACTGGGTAGCTTAGACAACAGGAATTTATTTCTCACAGTTCTGGATGCTGGGAAGTCTAAGACCAGGATGTCTGCCAACTTGATTCCTGGTGAGGTCTCTCTTTCTGGCTTCCACATGGGGAAGATCTCACATGGGGAAGATCTCTGAAGATCTCACATGGGGAAGAGAGAGAGCATGCTCTGGTGTGTCTTCCTCTTCTGATAAGGACACCAGCCTTATTGGATTAGGGCCCTGCTCTTATGACCTTATTTAACCTTCATGACTTTTATCACCACCTCACAGACCCAAATATAGTCACATTGGGGGTTAGGGCTTCAACATATAAATTTTGAGGGAACACAATTCAGTCTATAGCAGAATTTATTCTAAATTATACACAATAGATCTTTGCAGCACAAAATACATGCCACAGCGGAGGATCATAAGGCAAACAAAAGACAGAAGCAACATGAAAAATTTTAGAAAAAGGTATATTAGTCAAGAATATGTCTTAACTGTCAACATATATCTAAGAAGAAAAAAGAGCTAACATCATAGTTAAGACATTAAGAATATTGGGTTCAAGTAAAAACTAAAAGTTGTGGTTTTTATTAAGTTGATGGTACCAATATCATGTTCTTTGTGTAAACATTGATAGCTTTTAAAGTTTGGGAGTTTTTGAAAACTTTGTGTTTATACTGATGGGATAGAGTGTCTGGAGTTTCCTTTCATCTTTTACTGAGTCACTGTGTGATTCTTGAGAAAAATACTTGAACTGTTTGCTTTAATTTCCAGGTGGTAATGGCCTTAGAAAATATGAAATGGTTATAAAAATATCTCAGATGTCACTGTTGGGCTATTTTATATTTTACCAAGTTGAGAGTTCTTATGATTTTAGGAACATTCTTTTATTCTTTTATTTGGTGTAATATAATATCTCTTTTTGGCAATTCCTTCCTAACTTGAGATTTTTGCTTTATTGTTTTCAGGTAATAGAATTATCTTGTTAAGTTTTTCAATTAGGTCATTTCGAATACAGTATACAAGAGTTGTGATCCATTGAGTTCAGATCTCTTGAGAATTATTTATTAAGGAAAAATAACCTTTTTTGTGAAAAGCACTGATTATATAACATGGCTCCATTATAAATGAGTCCAGTTTCAGGACTGGATGGAAATTCTATTAAGTAAAAGACTAATTATATGTTAAGTAGCCCTATCAGCAAGAATACCTCCTTAGAAAGGCTTGCTCCTGCTCTTTTGAAAACTGGCAAATAGAACCAATGCCAATTCAGAAAAGATTTCAACATAGGACTTTAAAACACACAGTAAAACCACATAACATGATCATAGTAGATTCCTTGAATTAAAAAACAAGAAGAAAGCAATTGTTTCATGATATTTAGATCATGAATTTAGATCATGGGATGGGAAGGGGCAATAGAAGACTCTGCAATGGTTCAAAGGTGGATTTCTTGGAGAAATAATAGATTTTAAAAGCTTAGATGACTTTGAAGATGAGAATAGGGAAATGACTCTTAGAAATCCATTCCCCTTTGAGTACCCTTCCTCTATGTGTAAGTAAACAGTTTTCCACAAAATAGGCTATATTTATGGTTCAGTATATTTAGAATACACTTATAGGCTAGTGAATTCAAGTTTAATAGCATTGAAAGAATAGTAGATATTAGATTTGATTATACTTGAAAATCGATTTAATAAAACTTCACCATTTCCGATTAGAAGTTGTGTGGGACCTTGTTGGTCAGCTGAATAACTGAATATATGAAGAATCTTGTAACTGAGGACATTCATTAAATCTTTTTTATGCTTCAGGATGAATTTCACTCACGGTTGCGTTTTAATCGGAGAGGACTGGTTGCCATGGCAAATGCTGGTTCTCATGATAATGGCAGCCAGTTTTTCTTCACCCTGGGCCGAGCAGATGAACTTAACAATAAGCACACCATCTTTGGAAAGGTTAGTGTCCAGTCATCTATCTTAAACCTATGGCTTGGATTTTGTTTTATATTATTCCTTAGGCTTCTATGTTACATTATGTAAGAGTTGTCTTTGTAAAAATATTCTCTAGGATATTTATTTATTATTTGCAAAAATGGTGGAATATATTCCTGTTACAGTGAACTATGAGGGACCACCTCAATTCTTTTTTGCATGTTTCAAATCAGTCATTAGTTACGACTTTAATGTTTTCTTTCTTCAAAATCATACTAATGGTATTAGCTACTATACCACTAAGCCAATATTGTTTTTACATTTTTAGAAGTATACTTAAGTAATAAAATTTAGTAATTAAAGTTTATTTTCTTAATAAGGAGTTCCCTTAAGTTTAAAGTGAAAGTTGTGTTGACATTGAAACTTCTTACTGGAAATATTACTTGGAATAGTACTTATTTAATTCTGCCCAATTTAATGTCATATCAGGGAATGTCCTTTCTATAGAATTTTGCAATAATTCTCTTTAAAAAGGAATTCTAAAAGGTTTCTTCTCTCATTCTCCCTTCCTATGTTTTAAGTTTTAGGCATATTTAACTTCGCTAGTGTATCAGCTCCCTCTGCTGGTTCAGTAGGAATTGTTTCCCCACATCCTGGGCAAAACTGGATTTTGTGATGATGAAAAGGAAAAAACAAACTTATCCAGTAGGAAAACTGGTGTCGTTTTATAACTCTTGGGAAATGTTGAATGAAAGGAATCACACTAAAACCATGAAATGCAATATTGTTGCTTAATACTTAACAACATGGGTTAGGAAATATGCATTGGCGCATTCTTTTGAGCCACTTTAACACAGCTTGCCTGATGTTTGTAGATTTTTACCACCTATTATCTTTACAAAATAAGAGTATATAGTAAATGAGATTCAAGTTGCCATTCTGCACCATTTTTTATAATTCTTATTATGTAACTTACACATTAGAAGCAACATATAGCATAGTGGTTAGAAGTTAGAAAAGCCTGTTGGCTCTACGACTTCTTTAAGCCTTGATTTTCTAGTCTGTAGGAGGAGGATTAATGATAGTTCCTACTTTTAGAATGTTTGTGAGGATTAAATGAGATAATGTCCACAAAGCACTTATCACATCGTTATTGTTATTATTTGCTTATTCTATCCTAAAGTCTAAATTTGTTTATAGTATGTGTTGTCATTCAGTAGGAGGTTATTTGGCATTATGTTTTTATTTTTAATAAAAATTGTTATTAAGTATATATTGGAAATTTCCCAAAAAGCTCAATTAGCGATTGAACTTTATCCATGCTTTTCCCCTTTAAGATGAAATTTCTTTATTTGCATTATTTAATGCATATATTCTTATGTAATAATATGAAATTCCCTTTAATTATTTAAAAAATGTTTCATAATTCCCCTTTTAATTGAAAGAATGAATGCAATAATGTGAAATTACATTTTATATTTTTATTTGATAGGTTACAGGGGATACAGTATATAACATGCTGCGACTGACAGAAGTAGACATTGATGATGATGAAAGACCACGTAATCCACACAAGATAAAAAGTTGTGAGGTAGGAGCATGGTTATTATGAGATACAGCACTTAAATTGTCATTTTAAGAGGAATTCATTGTCAGTATTTTTAAACTATTAGGTGAAGGGGTTATACTCAATTAACATCACAACTCAGATTTTATGTCTAATTTATTTAGGCACAATTTCTGATTAAGAAATTTTTTTTAATTAAAGGTTTTGAAGTCAAAATGAAACTTTAACTGATAATCCAATGAATGAAAAGCTCGACTCACAATGAAAAATTAGAGGAATTAGGTTTATTTAGCCCAAAGAAGTGATTTTATAGGTAATTTAAGAGTGATCCTTAATTAAGGAAGCAAGATCCTTAAGAGCATTTGATTTGGAGTCAAAGCAGCTGAGTTGGTCTACTTGCTATGTGTCATTTAAGTTTTCTTAAATATTTTTCCCTTTGTAAAATAGGGATAAAATATCCCTTACTTAATAGTACATAGGATTATTGGGAGAATCCAGTGAGGCCATGTAAGTGAAAGCACTTTGTATATTACTAAACTAATAATGTTTATGTGGAGAAAAAAAAAATAGACTCTAATGTCAATGTAATTAAATATTGGTTTTAGTTTTTTGTGAAATTTTAAAAAATGGAATAATATTTTTAAAATATTTCTTTTCATAGGTTTTGTTTAATCCTTTTGATGACATCATTCCAAGGGAAATTAAAAAGCCAAAAAAAGAGAAACCAGAGGAGGAAGTAAAGAAATTGAAACCCAAAGGCACAAAGTAATCATAGTAGAAAGATTTTTCTTCAGCTTGAAAAGCAACACTAATTCATTTAGTTTACTTTATTTCCTTTTGTAGTACCTGTTTGCTAGCAAGGGAAAGGCAAGTTTGAACCAGGGAAATGTCAGAATTATGAGTGTGGTTTTTTTTTTTTTTGTGAATGAGCACTTCTTGTATTCAAGTACAATATATCTTAAACTTAAGCTAAAAATGTACCATCTCTGTTGTCCATATGAAATCTGTGTTAATAAATAGATAAATATTTTATGATCTCTATATCAGTTACTTATTTTAATGAGTTGTTGAGAAAC
>NW_012155284.1:15428686-15437300 GCF_000956105.1 Propithecus coquereli | reverse complement strand
TTAATTGCTTCCTACGTATAGTGCTCTCAGGGTTATATATTTATTAGTTTTTCAGAAATCTCCATTTTGCTACCAGTTTTGATAAATATATTAATAAAAAGCTTAATTTTTTCTGTCATGCTTGACTCAGTACATTTAATGGTAATGATCAGGATGGATTTTTGGTCATTAGTTTAGTATAATATACGAAACACTGGTGGTCTAAGGCCAAAACCTTAACGTCGTACTGAAAATATAGATCTTTAGTATTTCTGCTGAATACTAAGTAATATTGTCCTTTTTAACAGTTGGAATGTATTTATTCTTATAAATTCTGTTCTATTGCTTTGAAAATAGGATAAGTTTTGTTTAACTTTTTCTTTCCAATTTTCATTCATGCTTTTTTCCTTTCTTCCTTTTTTTAACTAGAAACTTTAGTTTACTTTCATTTGGAGAGGAAGCTGAGGAAGAAGAGGAGGAAGTAAATCGAGTTAGTCAGGTAATCTCCAATGTTTGTTCAGATTAATAAACGAGATTAGGGTCTATATCTTACTCATTTTTTTATCTCCTGCTATACCTGGCACAGCATATTTTACATGGTACACACTCAGTAAGTGCTCATTGAATTGATTTGTAAAATTATTTGTGGTCAGTAATATTCGTAACATCTGAGATGATTTTCCCTTTTAAAATTGTAGTATTTATTTATTTATTCTTAATCTTGGCATTTTTTATCAGTAGAACTGGACTCAAAGTTTTTCAAATAGTTCAACTTTATGATTCAGATTTTAATTGCTATTTGTTCAATTGGCTTGATAGAAGATAATGGTTATTATCATTATTACTATAAGCAGTCACAGACCAAAACTCTTACATTCATTTTAATGTTATTTATATATATTTTATTTCATTAATTTTCATCACAGCCCTTTGAAATAGATGTTATTATTATCCTCATTTTACTCATGAATAAATTGAGATATAGATAGGTTATAATTTGCTTGAAGTCACATAAGCAGTAAGTAGCTACAGCTGGGAATCAAACCCAGGTCTTTCTAACTATAAAACCAGTGTCCTTTAATTATACGTGCCTCCTGGCCTTTTACTCCACCAATCCTTCCCAGGCTTTTGAGTGTGGTTTTCTTTAATATCATTTGTATCATAATCCTCACCGCTGAAACATTTATAATGTCTTGCTATTGTTTAGAGTAGTGATTCTGGTATGTATACTCCAAGAACATCATCTTCAATGGTTTTTACTCTCAAAGTTCTGATATGCCTTACTTTCTTGAAAATTAGTGAATGCTGAGACCCAGAGGATTAGGTTCAAAGTCTTTGTCATAGTGATTAAAACTCTAACCTTGCACTCTTACTTGCTTAACATAGTCATCTATTTCTTACCTATACTAACAATAATGTTGACTTAAAAGCACATTATTATTACTCTTTACTTTATCCATGTGCTTCCCTTATTAGTGAGCATGGTTTTGGTAAGCAGTTTGGGCACATAGTAAGCACTCTACTTGTACCCCTTGCACTGAAACTGAATTAAAATTGGGAAGTGTAAGAACTAGTTTGGTCATAATTTTTTCTTGCCTTTTACAGTATCCTTGAGTGATCTATTTGATACCATGGATTCAATTACCACCAACCTGAATACCAACATTCTAAACTCTAGGAGATAAGGTTGAATATTTTCTCTGAGCTCTTATCCCTCATTCTGAGTTGCCTTAGGAAAGTCTCTACTTTAGATGTCAAAACCAAATTTATTTTTATATAAACACCTCCTTTCCCTATTCCTTATCAACATCACCAATCACCGTTACCTCAATATCTCAGGAGTCATCTTCTTTAGATGTCAATGAATTGTTCGTGATTCAAATTTGTGCCTCATCAAAATGAAAGATTTACTATATGTCATGATTCTGTGGGTATATTTGTGAATGTTAGATTCGGAAATTTCCACGATTACCTTTTGTTGATGTTTTCTAAGGATGTCAAATTTCTTTGCATACCCATGCCTTCCCCACAGTTCCTCCACTTCCATTTTTACATTTGCCTGGAGTATGCTCTCTCCTTTATTTGGCTACTTTTTGTTTTTCCTTTAAGATTTAGCTCTACTGTAACCTCCCTTCTGCACCAAACTCCCACCTATGCTGAGCTAGGTACTTCTTCCCATCATAATCTGTCTATGGCCATCAGAGCACTTGTCATGCTACTTTATAATGATTTATTTTCTCATCTGCTAACTGTGCTAAATATTTAGTTTAAGTTATCTCTATAACAACCATGTGATATAGACATTATTTCTATTTTGTAGATAAAAAAAAATCAATACTTGGAGAGGGTTAAATAGCTTGTCCAAGATCATGTAATTAGGAAGTGGTGGAATCAGAATTTTGACCTTAGGATTTTATAGCTATTTAAGTCTCTATTATGATTGTGAATGCTACAGAAGCTGTCTCCTGTAAGCCCAAGCCATCTGAAAGGCTGGTGAGATATTTCACTGGTCGCCTAGCATTCGGGCATAGAAGGTAGCTATCCTCAGTACAGTTGGCCCACTGCCCTTCTCTAACTCCCGTACTGTCCTGGAGGGTAGGTCAAGCAGCCTTGGAGAGCAAAAGCAGAAGAAAGGGATTTTTTCATCAGTCTTTCCCTGTTGAAATTAAATTTCTGGTCTAAAGTAAGTTTTGTTCATAATTACTTTGAAATTGGCTTCACTAGGAAATTAGTTTGAATTTTTTCTATTTCTAACAACAACATGTGTTAAATGTTCAAAGTTTCTTTTCCTTCTGCTTTGTGTTGTATAAAGTAGAAAAAATGAGATGTGTAAATTGTACTGAATATTGTGAATTTATATTACAAAAGCAATTTGTGTTTGCTTTAAGATTAAAATGTGCAAGAATACCACCACAGATAGTACTGGCTTGCTCTTTATTTTCTCCCTTAAACCTGAGAAACACTTTAAATAATTTGGAAAGACTAGGTAAAATCTTTTTTCTCTGCCAAGAAAATTACAACCCACACATAGTCCATTATGAAATGAGTATTATTATCCTAGTATTATGTCATATTTTTCTCATCTGACTTTTTGATGATGTGCTTTGGATGAAATTACCATGAAGTGCTTGTATCTGACTTTCACATCTATATCTCTAGGCTGGCTTATTCTTTTTTTCTTCAGCTGCCTACTGAACACCTCTCTATTTGAACATCTCACTAGTTATTCAAGCCCTGGCCAAGGCTTAACTCACTATCTTTATTCCCAGATTTCTCCCTGTTCTATGCCTTGTTGTCAATATCCTCCAAAGAAGAGCTCATTAGATTCAGTTCTGACTTTTTTCTTATTTTTTTCTCTGCACTGTCTTAGCAGTTTTTCATCCAAGATATATCTCAAATCCATTTTTTCCTTTTAATTAATTTGCTACTACCCTTGTTCAGGCCTTCATTATCTGTAGCCTGGACTGTATAGTAGTCTACAGACTGGTCTCCTGTCTCCTGTCTCTTCTTTTCCTTCTTTCCTTCCACTATCAGAGCAGCCTAACTAAAGCTTAAGATGTTAATACTGCTCTCTGTTGATTATATTAATAAGGCCAAATTCCTGGCCTATTATTTCAAGCCTCTACTTTCATGATTCCCCTTCACCAACTCTGCCCTTTAGCCTAGTACTTAGTAAACTTTGCTGCTGATAAAAATCATTTGTGGTACTTTTTAAAAATGAAGATTCTTAGGCCCTATCTCAGACCAAATGAATAGAATTTCCAAGGGAGTTGCCTGGGAAGCTGTACGTTTAATGAATTCCCTTGGAATTCATACTAGGGAGATATAGTAAACACTGCTTTAACAGACAGATATGAATGGTTTGAAGTTCTATATATATATGCTTATCTTTTTCCTATTTTTGTGCATTTATTCATGTTCTTTTCCCTACCTGAATGTCCTATCCTACCTCTGGATGGTATTTGCAACACCTAAAATATCATCTTTTCTAGATGTCTTTTCTAGTTTTTCTTGATCTTTTTCTTAGCTAACCTCTGCCTTTCTTGTAATACTTTATATTTTCCTTTTAAACACATCTTTTTTGCTTTATTACCAAAGAAGCATATGACTATGTTCTCATTGTATACTACACCAACATTATAACCTTTACTTTTCGACTTATTAATTGTATTGAGTCCTGGGCTGTGAGCTCCTTGCAGATAGAGTCTCTGTCATCTTTGAGCAGCAGCGTGTAGGAGTAGAAATAGCATGGATTTGGGATCATACAAACTCATATAGAGACTTTGCTTTCCACTGGCACTCTGTGACCTTGGATAACTTAGTCTCTCTGATCCTCAATTTTCCTTTTTGTAACATGGAAATAATATGTACCACTTAGTGTTATGAGATAAGGATATGGATAGTCCTTATTTTGATATATTATGCAATTTTGAAAGTCAAATGTTTTAAAATAGAACAATATATAAAATGTTATAATTGGTATTTTAATCTCAGAGAACTAAAGAATATCAAATAACTTTTAATATTATCATAATTATTATGTATAAGCTCATGCTTTCATGCCCAAGCAATTTAGAGGGCTGGTTAGAAACTTCACCAGCAGCTCTGTTTTCTTGGGTAGGGAGCCATAAGCTTGGCACAACTGGCCTAGTGCCCTTTCTGAGCACTCCATAGGGTCCTGGATAGTAGCTTGAGCAGCCTGGGAGAGCATGGGTGTGCACCACTACATTATGACCCACCAACAACCCATTCTCCACATATGAGTGGGTCTTGGCACACTGCAGAATCTCTGGCCTACAGACTGTAGCTCTTGTCTGCTTTATGTATTGGATTAGTGGGCAAGTTTAGTTTGAGAAAATAGAACAACAATTTGGAATTTACTGGCTTAGAGGAAAGGAAATTGCTTTAGACTACATGACATAAATTCTGGAGAGAATCCAAATAGAAGTGTATTTTTGTTTATTTTGGTTATATACAGTTTTTTACACTATGAATACCCCAAAATACCTTGGTAAGAAAAAAAAATGCTAACCTGAATATTGGAAAAGTATGGCTAATAGAATATGTTTCTTTAAAATTTAGCCTTATTATTTTAAAATGTATGAAATAACTACAGCCAAAGCCAAATAAGTGTCTTTTATAATGACTAAGAAGAATTTGCAGTTTCAGTGGTTGTATGAAATTAAATATTTCTGAAGGGCTTAAAAATAATTGGTTCATTATTCATTTGCTTATCAAGTTTCTTTTTTCAATGACTCCACAGTGTTAAGCTTTATTCCAGAACCTGTCTGACTGATCACAAGTTAATAATTGGTAAAGTCTGAATTGAGGCTTTGCTTTATGTGAAAGGAAAAACAAGATGGAGTCCCCTCTGGTTTATGGATTATCAGTGTGGGATTACAGACACTCCTTCACCCCACTCGTTTATTCATGACAAGGTGCCTCTCCCACAAGGGTTAGCTTTCCTTCATTATTTATTTCAGTATCTTTCTACTACCTGATAAAATCTCTTTAGAATCATAGAATTTTATAGCTCAAAGGGATCTAGTCCAACTTCCTTTCTTTATAGATGAGGAAACTGAGACTCTGGTTAAGTGACTTGCCAGACTGACTTCATTTCCTTTTTGATAGGATTGCATGATAGGGGTGCCATAATAATCATATCTTGAGTCCAGAAAAGCACATTGTCAGACTGTCTCATGATATTCTGTGGACAACATGAAGAAATGTGATCTGGGAGATAGTACAGTAAGATAGATTTATAGCTAATTGAATACTTCTGCCTAAAGGGTGCTTTGTTGTCAACCTGTGCCTGATTATTTGAACAAGTAAGTTGAAATGTAATAGGAGTACATGTAAATTCTGTTCTTTAGTGCAGTAAAATCAGCTGAATAGATATGACATAATAGTCTGTGAGCCCTAGTTGAATTAAGAGTGAGATCTCTGGAGTAAGGAATTTAACACTCTCTGCATTGTTTGGATCACATTTGCAGCAATTTGTTCAGTTCTGAACTCATTTTAAAAAGATATTGACAAAATGATATTGCATCCAAAGGAAGGAAGGGTGGTGAGGAGGATGGGTATGATGCCGAAAACTATCTCACATAGAGAATACCTGAGGAACTGGATATACTTTGGAGAAGTAAAACTAAGTGAAAATATGATCCTAGGCTTCAAATATTTGAGAAAAGCTTTTATCTGGAATAGCACTTCCTTTGTGTTGCTTTCTTAAACAATACTTTATTCAAATGTTTGTCTTGGTTTAAAATTTACTAGTGAATCCTTATATATAACTTATACAGATGTCAGAAAATATTTTTCAAGTAAAAGCTTACAATCAGACAAGTAGTTTTCATGAGGTAAGTTAAATGGCAGATCTGTTATAAAAGTATATCAATAGCTAGATTTTAATACAGTCACCAGATTAGTACAGTTCCACATTCACAGTGATACACACAGTATTTCTCTCACTACAAGACTTAATGTTAACATTTTATCTCAAACCCAAAGTTACAGAAGGGCTTTTGTCTTACCCAGAAAAAGTTATATTGGTAGACAAGTTTATCACTTTTGAGAATAGAGTAAGAATGTTTTGTCCTATTCTAGTTCATCCTATGAAGTTAAGCTTTCCCCAAAAGTTGGCAGGTTGGGTGGACATGACATGGAGCATGCTCCTCGGTCATTGGCACAGAGGTTGTCAGAAGTGTTAAAAAGTCTAATTTATAAAATATTTCTGCCCCATCAAATTGTATTCAACTTTAATTTCCTTATCTTTCTAGTTGTTTATATTTAGCTAATTTTTAAAAAATATTAACATATTTTATTAGTTTTATATTGCTGTTGTAACAAATTGTGGTAAATTTAGTGGCTTGAAGCAAAACAAATTTAGTGTCTTGCAGTACTGGAGATCAGAAGTCTGAAAATAGACTTCATTGGGCTAAGTATCAAGGTGTTGGCAGGGCTGCCTTTTTTTGGAGGCTCTGAGGAGAATCCCTTCCCCTGCCTTTTTCAACTTCTAGAGACTGTGTATTCCTTGGCATGTCCCCTTCCTCCATCTTCAAAGCCAACAATGACTGGTAAAGTCTTTCTCTCGCTGCATCACTATGAAACTGACTTTCTTGCCTCCCTGTTTCACTTATAAATACTCTTGTGATTACATTGGAACCATCTTGATAATCCAGGATAATCCCCCCATCTCAAAATCCTTAATTTATAGGAATGTTCCCTTTTGCCACATAAGGTAACATATTCATAGGTTCTGGATATTAGGACATGGACACCTTAGGGAGCCATCATTCTGCTTACCAGTCTGTCTGAACTAACTGTGTGGAGTATGCCTAAGAACAGGACATGTCTGTAGTTCATTTGTAGTTCTAGAAGATAGAACTAGGGTTGGCTGGGTGATTGGAAATTACGCATAGATATTTTTTCTCTAGTCTGAGAATTTTCTAGTAATGGAAGCCATGTGAAAAGAAATGGGTTTTGTGTGTGTGTGTGTGAGAGAGAAAGAGAGAGAGAGAGACAGAGAGAGAGAGAGAAAATAAATAAGCTCTCCTTTTAGGTGTTGAGACATGATTGACCAGTCAGGTCAAGGAGATTCCTGCATTGGGTGGGAGAATAGATTAAGTAGCCTCTAAAATCCCTTTTTTAACTATTAAGTTTTTCTGGTCCTGTGCTGAAGGTCTCAGAATATATTATTCAGTGTTCTCCAGAGAAACAGCACCAATAGGCCAATAGGATATGAGAGAAAGAGAGAAACACATTTATTTATACCAGTCCCTCTCTCTCTTTGTTTATAGGAATTGGCCTATGCAATTATGGGAGCTGGCAAGTCCAAAGTATGCAGAGTAGGCCAGCCGGGTGGAGAACCAGGGAATAGTTGATGAGTCTGAAACCTACAGGCTGGAAACTCAGACAGGGTTTCTATGTTGCAATCTTGAGGCAGAATTACTTCTTCTGGAAATCGAAGTTTTTGTTCTTAAGGCCTTCAAATGATTAGATGAGGCCTACCCACATTATGGAGCGTAATCTGGATTATCAAAGCCTACTGATTTAAATACTAATCACATCTAAAAAATTCTTCCATAGCAACATCTAGACTGGTGTTTGACTAAACAGCTGGGTACCATAGCCTAGCCAAGCTGACTCATAAAGTTAACTATCCACACAGGTGTTAGAGATTGAGCCCTAAACCTTCCAGCTTCTTGACCAGTATTCCTCTGTACCCCTGCACCTCTTTCTTTTCTCTCTCTCTCTCTCTCTTCTCCTCTCTCTCTTTCTCTTTCTTTCTCTCTCACTCTCACTCTTTCTTTCCTACCTGTATAGTTTTGCTGCCTCTTTGTTCTTGGGTATGAAATCCCAGATAATAATATAATTTTTCTACATCCCCTTCGATGTTCATTCTTAGATTCATTTGCAGACAGTTTTGAATTTTATCTGGAGCTCCTTACACTGAATTCACTAAATATATTTAGTATTTTGTTCAGCAGCTAAACCCTTTAACTAGCCAGCTTCTTTTATGCAACTTTTAAAACATTTTAAAATATATTTGATGTTTGTTCTTCCTTTAAAGTCATTGTTACCTAATGGTATAAGTAAGAACTTTAAAATATATCATTCAAAAAGAACAGGCATT
>NW_012155284.1:15410870-15428636 GCF_000956105.1 Propithecus coquereli | reverse complement strand
TAGTTGTATGTGAATCATGATGAGGATTTAGAGCTCGAAGTTTGTAATCAATAGATGTATTTTTAATGGTGTATCACTTTTTGAAAAAAAGGTGTTTCTAAAATAGTATTTTCAGTCAATGGAAGAGTAGGATGATTCTTTATAAAGCTTTAGTTCCCCATTTTTCAGGAACACATATTTTGCTAACCACATTATGTCGGTACTAGATTTTCTGTAAATTTGTTAATTTGTCCTTTTGGAAGACTTTATTTCCCCACTCATGGTCACATTGTACATTCCTTTCCAGAGCATGAAGGGAAAAAGCAAAAGTAGTCATGACTTGCTTAAGGATGATCCACATCTCAGTTCTGTTCCAGCTGTTGAAAGGTTAGTCTGGTATTAGTGTGATCCTAAGTTCTTATTTACTGGCTCAGATAATTTTCTTGCTTCCTTTGTGAGTAAACAGTCAGTACTCGTAAGTCAAAAAAGTTAAACCCAGACCAAAAAATAAAGCATTTTGATAATGGAAGTAGAGAACTTCTAGTATGACAGAAGCATTCTCATCACTTTCATTCTTCTTGCTATCTACCTACCAATTAATTAAATTTAAGATTAATTGTTAAACTTTTACCTCTTAGGATAGTTTGAATACTAGAAACTGTTTGCTTTAACAGTTTAATGTTTAATTAAAAAATGCCTTGCTAACTTCTTTTTTGAAGCATTTTTGTCTCAGTTGGTATCACGGGTGAACAAATTGTTGAAGGTTTTTGTGAAGAAGTCACCACTTTTTGGGCCAGTTCACTGACTGTAAATTCTCATCTACTTTGAAGGGTTAACACAAAGTTGTCTTGCTATCTTTGCTGCTTCTCTTTGAGAAGGGAAGATGTCTTGGTGTTAAATATAATTGCCCTGGGCCAATGTCTCAAAGGGGACTAAAATACTGTTGTACTGAGTTTAGCTCATTGTTAAAAATCCTATTTCAAAACAATCTTTTCTCAATATCCTTTTATTTGAAAGATTTGGTTTTATTAGCCAGAATACTTCAAGCCAACAGAAGAAATTGGTTTTTGCAGACCTCTATTCATAAAAATAGCACTGTTGGTTGTTGTCTGCTTTTTTTCTTTTAAATTCTAGTGGACTTATATATCTTCTAATGGAGCATACCTTTTATTTTATTTATAAAAAATGACTCCCTTTTAGAATGTTTCCATCTGCTCTACAATGCCATTCTGCAATTCCTATGTTGAATCAAATTTTTGGAATGTTAATCCCAGCAAACTGTTCTAAATTTTTGAATTATTAAATAATTTCATTAATTTCGCTTTGAAGCTAAAATTTGTGTTTTACTTTTTTTTGTAGTGAAAAAGGTGATGCAGCAGATTTAGATGATGTGAGTATTAATTTATTATAAATACAGTTTGAACAACGTATAGAAAGTTCAAAATCTTTACAAAATTAAATTATTTTTTCTGAAAGAAATGTTTATTTTATGCATGTACTATAAGCATGTTTTAATTGATTGCATTTTTAAAATGTAGAGAACCTCATATTAATATAGAAATTTAAAAATCTATTATTTCCATCAGGAAATATATTTCAGAAGGTATACATCTGCCTCAGAGTAAAACCTATCAAATATAAGTGCCTGTCCTCAAAATTAACATTGGTAAATGGAGCTTAAGGGAAAGAGATTTTCACCTCTCTATATCTGACCTTTTAAAACTTTAGTTACATATTTTGTAATGAATTTCTCAAAATAAAATTTTCCTTCAAAATAAATAGAAATTATTCTTTCTGTCTGTGAACTCTAACATCTTACTGTTCACTTTTACATGATTGGTTGCAGGGTAAGGGTAGTGAGCAGCTTCCCACCCCTCAAGACACAAGGTATATGTTTGAAGTTTCCTACCCTGCAGTAGAGAAGTCTGTAGGATAAGGGATTGCAGCTTTGAAAGCAGGCCAGTGTTCTGGGTCCATAGGGCCCTGTAGGAAAAGAAAAATGGATACATTTGGATTTTTGGTAAATAGGTACTATTGTCAGACAGACCTGGATTTAAATCCTAGATCCTCTACCACTGACTAAATTACTTAATCTCTCTAACCATTTGTAAAATGGGGCTAATAATGCCCACCTTATAGACTTTAATTTGGGCAGAAGAGGAATGAAGGGTAGAAATACTGTCTGTAGCACACGACTTGACACAAACTATATACTTAATAAATTACAATAATAGCAACAGTAGTTGTTATTTTATAATTCTACTTCTTATATCTTCCTATGTCTTGTTTCCCTACTAAAATGTACATTTATTGAGAACATGAACTTTAAAATTAAAGCATTTAATAAATATTTGGTCATTGATGAATAGTCTCTTGCTTTAGCAGCTCTTCTACATATCTGTTTTTTTTATTTTTAAATAGTACCTTAGAGATGGACTCATCTGGCTGCTTGTGTACATTTTAAAAAGTGATTCTGTGCAGTATAGATGGTATATCTGAAGAATAATAGTATGCATTTATTTCAGATTACCCTTGTGATCTAGCTTGTAAGTTATAATTTATGGGACAAAAAATTAACTAGTTTAGTTGTATGTGAATCATGATGAGGATTTAGAGCTCGAAGTTTGTAATCAATAGATGTATTTTTAATGGTGTATCACTTTTTGAAAAAAAGGTGTTTCTAAAATAGTATTTTCAGTCAATGGAAGAGTAGGATGATTCTTTATAAAGCTTTAGTTCCCCATTTTTCAGGAACACATATTTTGCTAACCACATTATGTCGGTACTAGATTTTCTGTAAATTTGTTAATTTGTCCTTTTGGAAGACTTTATTTCCCCACTCATGGTCACATTGTACATTCCTTTCCAGAGCATGAAGGGAAAAAGCAAAAGTAGTCATGACTTGCTTAAGGATGATCCACATCTCAGTTCTGTTCCAGCTGTTGAAAGGTTAGTCTGGTATTAGTGTGATCCTAAGTTCTTATTTACTGGCTCAGATAATTTTCTTGCTTCCTTTGTGAGTAAACAGTCAGTACTCGTAAGTCAAAAAAGTTAAACCCAGACCAAAAAATAAAGCATTTTGATAATGGAAGTAGAGAACTTCTAGTATGACAGAAGCATTCTCATCACTTTCATTCTTCTTGCTATCTACCTACCAATTAATTAAATTTAAGATTAATTGTTAAACTTTTACCTCTTAGGATAGTTTGAATACTAGAAACTGTTTGCTTTAACAGTTTAATGTTTAATTAAAAAATGCCTTGCTAACTTCTTTTTTGAAGCATTTTTGTCTCAGTTGGTATCACGGGTGAACAAATTGTTGAAGGTTTTTGTGAAGAAGTCACCACTTTTTGGGCCAGTTCACTGACTGTAAATTCTCATCTACTTTGAAGGGTTAACACAAAGTTGTCTTGCTATCTTTGCTGCTTCTCTTTGAGAAGGGAAGATGTCTTGGTGTTAAATATAATTGCCCTGGGCCAATGTCTCAAAGGGGACTAAAATACTGTTGTACTGAGTTTAGCTCATTGTTAAAAATCCTATTTCAAAACAATCTTTTCTCAATATCCTTTTATTTGAAAGATTTGGTTTTATTAGCCAGAATACTTCAAGCCAACAGAAGAAATTGGTTTTTGCAGACCTCTATTCATAAAAATAGCACTGTTGGTTGTTGTCTGCTTTTTTTCTTTTAAATTCTAGTGGACTTATATATCTTCTAATGGAGCATACCTTTTATTTTATTTATAAAAAATGACTCCCTTTTAGAATGTTTCCATCTGCTCTACAATGCCATTCTGCAATTCCTATGTTGAATCAAATTTTTGGAATGTTAATCCCAGCAAACTGTTCTAAATTTTTGAATTATTAAATAATTTCATTAATTTCGCTTTGAAGCTAAAATTTGTGTTTTACTTTTTTTTGTAGTGAAAAAGGTGATGCAGCAGATTTAGATGATGTGAGTATTAATTTATTATAAATACAGTTTGAACAACGTATAGAAAGTTCAAAATCTTTACAAAATTAAATTATTTTTTCTGAAAGAAATGTTTATTTTATGCATGTCAAATTCTGGAAAAATTTGAAAAGTAAAAATCATTTATTTTGGCATTGGAATATTTCCTCCCAAGTGTGTATTTTACTACAAAATTGGAATTTTATATATGAATTTCTAGCCTGCCTCTTCTCTCCCATAACATTACATAAATACTCAAAATTCAGATGTTATAATTTTTACTATGTTAAAAGTTTAAATGTTGATGGGTGAATATCCTACATGATATATGGGGAATGCTTGGATCAGTCATTTATAGTACTATTCCTTTTTTATACATACATTTCAGAAGATTCTCATTCAAGACTATTTGATCTTTATAAGTTGTACTGGCTAATAAAGCTAATAGAAGGAAAATTTTATTTTAATATGTAAGAAATCAAGTTTTTCAAATTATACATATGCCACTTTATGTAAAAACTCATTGATCTGTGCATTGTGTAATTCAGTAGGAAGTATATAACTTTCCATGCATGAATACAGATTTATCTATTACTACAGTCAAATGAGAGGGTTCTCTCTATGTATAAGTAGAGAGAAGATGAATATCTGACCTTGTTAAGAAAACCTTCCTATAAGAGATGATGCTGTGTTATGTCTTATAGAAGAATTAGGAGTTAACTAGGTCAAAAATAAAGTGAAGGGTAGAGTTCCTCTAGCTCAGAGAACAGCATATGCTAAAGCAGGGAACTAAGGAGAGATTATACCTTATTTAGGAAATACAAGCTAAGATTTAAAGTTTGCAGGAGGCTGTCTTGTGAAGAGCAGGGAGGGAGAGTGTTGAAGGTAAAGGAAACTACATGTGCAAAAGACTCTGGAGCAGGAGAGAGTTTGGAGTGTTCTGGGAGCTGACAGACAGCAGGCCAGTGTGAACAGTGCAATGACAGGAGGCAGAGTGGAATGAGGTTGGAGAGTTTGGGTGGGGAGTGGTAAATTCTACAGGGTTTCATAGGTCTTGTGAGGAGTTTGAATTTCATCCTAAAAGGAATATGGAACAGGTGAAGGGTATTTGTTAAAAAGAAGGTTGCTATGGTCAACTTTGCATTTTAGGAAGATTACTGTTGGCAGTGTTATAGAGCAGCGGTCCCCCACCTTTTTGGCACCAAGGACTGTTTTCACGGGAGACAGAGACTGGGGATGGGGGAGGATTAGGAGGGGATAGATTTGGGATGATTCAAGCACATTACATTTATTGTGCTCTTTATTTCTATTATTATTACATTGTAATATATAATGAAATAATTATACAACTCACCATAATGCAGAATCAGTAGGAGCCCTGAGCTTGTTTTCCTGCAACTATACAGTCCCAGGAGATAGTGACACCTGAAGTGTGTTGCTCATGTCCAGTCTACTCTGTAATCTCATTTTGGTGGCTGTCACTGCAGAAAAGCCTGCTTCACAAAGATTGGATGTTGGAAATGGAAGCAGGCTTTTCAATGCCTTTGTGGCAATCTCATGATATTCCGCCTTGGCTTTAATCCAGAACGTATGGAGATTTGAAGTTGTCTCAAACATACTTTTAAGGCCGCCGTCATTTGTGATCTCAAGCAATTGATCCTCTTCTAGCACAGACAAAGTCGATTCACATGGCTTAGTTACAAATGGGTCATGGATCCATTCCTTCCCAGTTCAGGCGTCTTTGTGGTTGGGAAGTAATGCTCAGACTCTTTTAAAAGCTGAGATAGGTGATCATGCACCAGCTGGGGGAAAAAAGGCCTTGGCTCAGTCTCTTTCAAAATCTCTGCTAACATTTGAAACATGTCAAAAACCTCAATGTTCACTTGTCGCCCCCATAATTCCAGTGTGGCTTTGAATGCAGCCACTCTATCTGCCGACTTGAACACAGTTGTCCTATCCTGAAGTGACAGATTGAGTTCTTTGAGCAGGTTGAATATGTCACACAAGTAAGCAAGTTTTGCAACCCATTCTGTGTCACTGAAATGTGCTGCCAGTGGTGACTGTTTTTCTGAAAGAAATCTCTGGAGCGGCTCTCATAACTCAAAAACTCTGGCCAGTGATCTACCTTTAGAAAACCATCTAACTTCTGTGTATAAGAGAAGATGTGTGTGCTCTGCATCCGTCTACTCACAGAGCTGTGCAGACGGACAGATGTGAGTTAACAGCATGTATTACATTTTAATGTGGTTGATAATTTTAATTACATGCTACAAAATATTGTTTAGTTCAGGTGACATTTTTCAGCTAGCCAATATTTCTCTATGGATGACACACTGCGTAGACTCACGTTCACAAGCAACCTCCTTGACCTGAGTAGAGAAACCGGAAAGCCCTCCAGTCATGGCAGCCGCTTTGTCCGTGCATATGCTGACATAAAATGACCAATTCAGTTTTCCTGATACGTAGTCATTCAAAGACTTGAATAGTTCTGCAGCTGTGGTGTTGGTTGGCAACAAAAGTGCACATAATGTATCTTCGTGAAATCCTCCTGAAAAATATATCTCACAAAACAAGCATTGTTGCCTTGTTGTCAACATTGGTAGACTTGTGAACCTCGATTGTGTACCACAGTGACTCATTAATCCTCTCTAACAATTGTTACTCAATATCCTTCGCTACTTCATCAATTCTTCTAGTTATGGTGAGCTGAATGAGGAACATGTGCCACCTTTTGAACTGCAGCCTCTCCTAAAAAGTTCATGGCAAATTTCCTTAGCAGCAGGCAGGATGAACTCTTCACCAATAATAGTAAAGGGCTTCTTAGCTTTAGCAATGCAGTTAGCCACTAAGAATGATGCTCTCAGTGCAGACACATTTGATGAAGTGGTGGCCTTCAATAATTGCTTCTGTTTTTCATGTTCACATTTCTTTTGAAAAACTCCAAAGTCTGTGCATGGTCTCCATGTGGTGAAGCAGTTTTGAAGGTTTCATGGCTTCACCTGATAGCCAATTGCCACATATTATACAAAGTGGGCTTGGAGAATGTGAATCACCTGTTGCAATGAACCCGTAATTTAAGTAGAACTCTTTTTTCTTTTAAATGCAGCTTTCATTTTGTTGGCAGTCTTGGAGTCTTCTGCTGCCTTATCATTGGGCCTTTCCCCCTTTTCAAAGAAGCTCTCCAGCGACATTTGTTTTTTACTCATTTTTGCTAGGATTAGCTTGTGGGCTTGTCAAAACTGTGACTGAGATAAGTGTACAGTGCGGGAAAGACACACGGACAGAAGTGGTAAATAAAATAATGGCAGGCCATGCGCAGACTAAAATAAGTGTCAGATTCTAACTTAAAGCCTGCCTCTAAATGCAGCTGTACAATTGAAGTACATCAACTCGCTTGCCACTATAAAACCTGCCTACAGATGTAGCTTGTCACTTGCCACTCACTGATAGGGTTTTGATATGAGTCTACAAGCAATTGATTTATTATGGTCTCTGTGCAGTCAAACCTCTCCGCTAATGATAATCTGTATTTGCAGCCACTTCCCAGTGCTAGCATCACCGCCTCAGCTCCACCTCAGATCAGGCTTTAGGTTCTCATAAGGAATGTGCAACGTAGATCCCTCTCATGCACAGTTTACTGTAGGGTTCGCGCTCCTACGAGAATCTAATGCCGCTGCTGATCTGACAGGACGTGGAGCTCGGGCAGTGAGTGATACAAGCAATGGGGAGCAACTATAAATACAGATGAAGCTTCCCTCGCTCACCCTCTGCTGACCTCCTGCTGTGCAGCCCTATTCATAACCAGTACCAGGCACCAGTACTAGTCTGCAGCCCAGGGGTTGGGAACCACAGTTAAAGAGGATGAACAAGAGGAAAAAAACTGGAATCAAGGAGAGCTACTGGGAAGCTATTGCAGGAGAGCTTGATGTAAGACCACAGCTGGGAGATGGGAAAGAGATTAACTTGAAAGAGGTCTGGGAAGTGACTGATTCCATACTATGAAATGAAGGAGGAGGAGTCTAGGACAACCACAAGGTTTCTGTTTGGGCAACTTGTTAGATTGGTACAAAACAAAGTGTAGGCTTGAGGTAGGGAGAAAGATGAAAAATAGGTTAATTTTGTGCATTTGGAGATTGAGATTATTTGGAGACATCTGTGTAACAATAATATGGGTCTAGAAAATAGAATCAAGGTATAGGCTGGAATGTAAGACTATACATTGCTCTTAATATCCTGGGTAGGACGAGGTCATCTTAGGATAGTGTATGGTCTTTAACCTGTTTTGTGTCCCAGAGCCTTTGAAATGATTAAAACTGTGGATCCTTTCCTGGGAAAATGTACTATACACAACCAAAATTGTATGAATTTGCAGGGGATTTTTGTTGTGTTGTTGTTAGATTTTCTGAGGCCCAAGCATGGAAGGCTAGGTCCCTGGTTATCAACTTTTAGTGCTTAAGAATTACTTAAACATCTTGCTAAAAATATTCACAATTCCTATCCCTGGAGATTTTGGTTCAATGAGTCTGCAATGAGCGCTAGGATTTTACGTTTTTAACGTTACAACCACATAATATAGTCTGAGGACCAGTCTTTGAGGACCGTTGCTTTAGGGGTCCACAAGCCTCAAGTGAAGAATCCTTCCTCACTCTGACTCCCCAGATTAAAGATTCACAAAAGAAAATTAATCCACTTGGGGTAATTTCTTTCTTCTCCTTCCCTCCCTTCCTTTTACTTTCCTCCCTATTAATGCTGGGAGCTATTCTGGAAATTGAAGTTATAGCAGTAAGCAAAACAGGCCAAAATTTTAGCCCTCATGGAATGTTTGCTCTAGTTGGATGAGAGACAATAAACACATGAATATTTAAAATATATAGTATATCAAATAGGTGATAAATGCTTTGTTAAACAAACCAGGGAAGGGGACTAGAGAGAACTAGAGACAGTTGGGTGGTTTTTGCCATTTTAATAGGGTGATCAAAAAGTATCACTGAGAGGGTAACATTTGAGCAAAGATTTGAAGGAGATGAAAGAGGAAGCAATGCAGGTATCTGGAACAAGAGTGTTTCAGGCTAGAGAGAACAACAACTCCAAAGTTGGCTAGTGTTGTTGGGCTGGAGTTGTAGGAGACTATGTCAGGAAGGTATGATTGTACAGGGCCTTGAGTGAGGTGGGACTCCACTGGAGGATTTTCAGAAGAGGAGTGATTGCTATGACTTAGATTATAGAAATAAATATCAGCTTCTCCACTATACCACTTCTACTTGAATTAATCCCTGGTTGAGGTTAGTATGCTGGCCCACTACCTCCAGAAGCCACATTTCCCGCTGGGATAATAATAGGAACATAGGTACATCCAATATCTTGGGTGATACAGGGGAGCAGTCTGTGCTGCACAGAGTTGCTGGGCACAAATTGAGTAAACAACCTTTCCTGGAATATCCCATACTTACACAGTTTGCTTAGAGCAGGACCCAAGGCCATTCCCACCTGGAGCAGATTCTTCAAGCCCTTACTAATTCAGAACAAAACAAAACAAAAAACAAAGCTGGTCTAGAATGCAATGAGGAGAGCCATTGGATGCAATGGGTCTCTAGAAGTGAAAGGGGAAATTGAATGCCTGGCAAATATTCAATTTCAGTTTCTATAGGATGGAGAAGATGAAAGTGCAGAGCATGATGAATGTATTGATGGTGATGAGAAGAACCTGATGAGAGAAAGAATTGCAAAAAAGTTAAAAAAGGACACAAGTGCAAATGTTAAATCAGCTGGAGAAGGAGAAGTGGAAAAGAAATCAGTCAGCCGCAGGTGAGTCAATTATTGTGCTTCTAGATATCAGAGTTTTTGTCTTTTTATACTTTATTTTAATTAAGATTGAATCCTCTATTCAACTAATTTGCGAACTACCATTTTCATAATGTTTGATAAATGTAATAGTGGTACAAATTGGCCCATTTGAGAGCCTAAAAGAAATAGACCAGGCTTAAAGTAAATACAGCAATGGGCCTGTGAATCAAATTCCACTTCATTTCTCTCTGATCCTGTTTCAGAAAGACTCTATAAGTTGTTATATATAGGATGAGCAATATATTGGCTAAATGTGGAAGAATGTGTTTAATACCAATGAGAGAACAGCAGAGTAATTGTATAGAAAGAAAAGAGACATCCTCAAATAATTTGAGTAAAATTTGTCAGAACTGATGAAGAAAGTACATGGGCCTGAAAACATTCTTAAAGGTCTTTTCAAGTCTGACCTACCAAATACCATATACGCCTCCTAATCTCAGTGGTATCATGAAAGAAATTTCAGCAAATTATGAAAATTTCACTGTCTGCTGATAAAAGTTTGTTGGATTTTGTGACTCAACATTTTATTCTCCTAAAATTCAATTTAAGTGAAAAACTTTTCCCTTTATTTTTTGTGATTCTATTATTACAACTTTATGGTATATGTTGTAAATAATGTTGCTTTAAAAAATAATAGTATTTGTTTTTTGCAGATAGCCTACATTTGGGGGTAAGATAATTGTAACTACATATAAATGATATTTCGCTGAAATTTCTTTCATGATACCACTGAACAGAATTTAAAAGGGAAAATACAGTTTTTCTCTCTAGTCTAGAAATTTCCATGATTGCCTCATGACCACATATTTTTGAGTTCATAAAACTTCCAAAATCATTAGTACTTTAGGTCAGTTATACCAGCTTCACTGTAGTTTAAGTTAGGGGTGGGGAACCTTTTCATGTTGGAAGGCTGCATTAATTTAGCTATAATCAAATAAGGCTGCATTCAAGAAACTTCAATTAGATACACTTAAAAATGTACGTTATTTTCTAAAAATCTAACTATCATGTACTGAATAATTTCAAAAAATGAAACTATTTATTAATTTTAAAATTAACTAACCTTTTAATGACTTTGTTGTGTCTGCTTTTTGTTGGAAAGCATTTGAATATTTGATTGCAGCACAGAGGTTGGTGCTCTAGACAGGTATCAGTCATTTGTGACCTTAAGGGCGTCTTGATTTGGGTTAAGTAGGAGAATGTGGATTCAAAGCAGTAAATGGTTGAAAAGCAAGAAAGCATTCGGACATGTTGTACTCATGTTTACCTAAAATATTTAAGCCACTTTTGGAGACTTAATTTATTTTTCTTCTCCTTCCCTCCCTTCCTTTTACTTTCCTCCCTATTAATGCTGGGAGCTATTCTGGAAATTGAAGTTATAGCAGTAAGCAAAACAGGCCAAAATTTTAGCCTTCATGGAATGTTTGCTCTAGTTGGATGAGAGACAATAAACACATGAATATTTAAAATATATAGTATATCAAATAGGTGATAAATGCTTTGTTAAACAAACCAGGGAAGGGGACTAGAGAGAACTAGAGACAGTTGGGTGGTTTTTGCCATTTTAATAGGGTGATCAAAAAGTATCACTGAGAGGGTAACATTTGAGCAAAGATTTGAAGGAGATGAAAGAGGAAGCAATGCAGGTATCTGGAACAAGAGTGTTTCAGGCTTTTTCCTCTGCAGTGAATATATAAAATGCTCATAAATTTAAGGTTAGGTGATTTTAATTTTGCAAATTATACTTGATTATAAAAAGGGAAAAATTGCTAATATGAATGGATATATAAGCTCCTATGTAAGAAATTATCATAAATACTAAGCTTCAAGTGATAAGATCAAGAATGTCTCATAATTTAAACATCACATTCATGTGAAACATTCTTTAGAATAACCAATACCCTGGGTCAGGTCACCATCATCTCTCACGTGGATTTACTAAAGAAGCCTCTTAACTTGCCTCCTCCAGCCTTTCCCCTTATTATGGACTGCAGGTTTGTGACCCCCCAGATTCATATACTGAAGCCCTAACCCACAGCATGATGTTATATGCAGGTGGGGACTTTGGGAATCCCCCCTCCCCACCCGACCACAAGAAAACACAAGAAGGCAGCTATCCGTAAACAAGGAAGAGGGCCCTAGCCAGGAACCAAACTGGCTAGCACTTTGATCCGGACTCCCCAGCCTACACAACTGTGAGAAATAAATGTCTGTTTTTTTAAGCCATCAGTCTATGGTATTTTGTTATAGCAGCCCAAAACACCCCCTCTATCAATCCATTCTCCACACTAAATACAATCTCAATGTATCATTCACCTGTAAAAATTTTGGCTAACACCTGTCCCTGAGATAGCCAACACACTTTAGAATGATACTGCAAATCCACGCTGAATACCTCATCTTCAACTTTAGCATGTTACAAAACTGGTGATGCCATGTTACGTTTGCACAAATATAGTTAACAATACGTATAACTTATTGCAAAGTGTCACCTAAAATAGTACCTTTAGCACAGAGATTCTGCTGATGCAAGATACAATGAAAAGAAATGAGATCATCTGGATCTGTTAATATATTGTTTTATCTGTGCAGTAAACCCTTCCTGTCATGGAATATGCACCATCTGCCCATACACTCACTAAATTTGCCAAATTCAGTCCAAATTCATGACATTTATCTTGACAGTTGTTGAAGATATCTATTCCCAGGGCTCTGTTTGCAAGAGTGCCCAAAGCAAGTAATTCTTCTTAGCAAGGAAAATCTTCTGTTATGACCCGAATGATGTATAAAAACTGTGCTGAGTCAGTAGTATCAGTTGATTCATCCAAAGTGATCGAATAATATGTATTTTCCTTTTGAAGTATTGCATGAAGTTGTTCTATTAAGTCGAAGGCTAATTCCTGCTGCTGATCAGTTATGATTCTCCTTGAAAGAGGTAGTTGTTTGTACTTTGAAATGTTATCAGGGTCTAAGCATCCTACAACTTTGACAACGCATTCTTTCACAATTTTTACATCAGTGAATGGCTTCCCTTTTTTCCCAATCATGTAAGCTACTTTATAAGTTGCTTCAGTGGCATTATTTCCAGGTCTTATTACTACTTGAAAGAATTGTGTTTGCTTTTGCTTTTTATCTTTTAATTTCTATAATACAATCTTTCATGCTTCTCCCTCTAATTTAAAATTTTTGTGGTCCTTATAAGTGTTACAGTGCTGATGAGCATTGAATTTCTTTAATGTTGATATTGCAGTATCACAAAGCAAGCAAATCATCTTATCTTTAGTAGAAACAAGATAATATCGCAATTCCCAATCCTCATTTAAAAATCTATTTACTTCCTTCAGCGTTTGCTTAGTCTTCTCTGACATGATGGGCTATTAAGCAGAGAGAATTAAAAAAATACTATTGAGCTGTGCAATTATTCATAAATTCCACTGCAAACAGAAACACTATGCACCTTTCTCAAAAGCTGATAACAGACTGGTATACGCAACCCCCATAAACTCTTGCCAACTAGCTTCATGCAGTAGTGGTGCCAATCAGGCGGGGAAAGTTAACACTAAATCCTGAGCACGGCAGCTGTAAATTTAGCCCTTATGGCTTACTAATGTTCTAATTGTGCCAGTCAGTCTGGTAGGATTATTTTGTTGAAACCTATTTTATTCTTTGGTATTTTAAATACATTCATTTTAAAAATAAAATAAAAATACAAAAGATGAACAAAAATGTATTAATAAAAATAAAAATTTGTTCTGTAAAATTTGGATTCAGTCAAAAGGCCGCACTTAAGGACCTAGAAGGCCACATGTGGCCTTAAGTTTGCAGGTTCCTACCCCTGGTTTAAGTCTTTGGACTTAATTTTATGGTTAAAAAAAATAAAACACAAAATCCAGAAAACATCTAAGAGCCTTAAAAAATTGTAATGTGGTGAAAGGTAATTTTATTTAAAGGAAAGTCACCTCTCAGTTTGAGATAGGATGTCAGGTTGAAATCATTATTCAAAAATTGGTGCTCAT
Organism: Propithecus coquereli; assembly: GCF_000956105.1. Lineage (NCBI taxonomy): Eukaryota > Metazoa > Chordata > Mammalia > Primates > Indriidae > Propithecus > Propithecus coquereli. The sequence continues at coordinate 15,414,848 of NW_012155284.1, read as the reverse complement.
GATAATACACAAACTTTTCATCTGGATGTGCTTGAAATAATCTGTTATCCTTTGGTCATTTTTTTTATTTAAGCACTAGGATCAAAGACTAGACTAGCCTACCAGCCCCTTAGGCAAGGAGCCAATCAAAGTATAATTTTACTGAAAATTTGTGGTATTGCTACTACTGGTAAGGAAACATCTGGAATCTCTGTTTATCACTTTGGATGTTAAACCTCCAAGCAAGTTTATTGAGTACCTAATATTTAAGCTGGGGAAATGGTATCTAACAAGATATTTTTCAAAAAATTTACGTAGAGTAGAATCTTCTACTAATAATGTATTGTTGACAATGTGTCTAGTTGTGCCTTTAAAAAGTACTTAAGGGTTCAGGGGCAAAAAATTGAAAACACTTCTTATCTTCCCCCATTATAGAGTAGGTACTCTTATACCTATTCTGACGTCTTTAGAATTTCTAGTCCCTTGCCTCCTCCCTTTTTAAAATATATCAATCCCACTCTCTTTCTTCTCTATGCCTATATGTTTACTATTGGATGCTGCTCAGCAGAACCACGCAGCCACGTAAAAGTTGGCGTTATGGATTTCTAGTTTCCAGCCTCAGCTGTGCCTCCGGTGCTTCTCTGTTACTCATTCTCCATGATGTTGACTTCAAACTTCAAATTCCTTCTCAGCAGATCACCTGACTTCCCGTTTTATGAAATGAGAGTAAAACTTTTTCAACCTTTATTCCCTTCTCTCCCCCCCTTGCCCTTTCAGACCATTTCTAACCTCCTTCTCCTCTACTTTAAAGGGAGAGGAATCCCTCTACCTATGCATAGTGATTCTATCCTTTCTTTCCTTTCTCTTCAGTTTTCTCTCTCCACCAGATCTTTCCCTAAGCTTGTGAATAGGCTTAAGCCTCTCCCAGCATTCAGTAGTAAAAACAAACAAACCCACTCGATTTTATTTCCTGTCCCCATCTCCTTACTTCCTATGTATTTTTTTTTTTTTTTTTTTGAGACAGAGTCTCACTCTGTTGCCTGGGCTAGAGTGCCATGGCCTCAGCCTAGCTCACAGCAACCTCAAACTCCTGGGCTGAAGCGATCCTCCTGCCTCAGCCTCCCGAGTAGCTGGGACTACAGGCATGCGCCACTATGCCTGGCTAATTTTTTCTATGTATATATTTTTAGTTGTCCAGATAATTTCTTTCTATTTTTAGTAGAGATGGGGTCTCGCTCTTGCTCAGGCTGGTCTCAAACTCCTGACCTTGAGCGATCCACCCGCCTGGGCTTCCCAGAGTGCTAGGATTACAGGCGTGAGCCACCGCGCCCAGCCCTATGTATTTTTAAATATACATCATCTGGCTTTCCCTCCACCACTCCACTGAAACTACTCTCTCTAAGGCCATCTAATGGACAATCTAATGGCTACTTTCCAGTTTTTGTTTTTCTTGTTCTCTCTGCTGTGGATATTTTATCTCTTTCCTCTTAAAACTAATCTCCCTCAAGAGCGTTGCTACTTAAATTGTGATCTGTGGACCAGAAGCATTAATATTGCCTGGGAACTGGTTAGAAATGCTGAGTCTCAGGCCCTACACCACACCTTTTGTATCAGAATCTGCATTTTAATAAGATCCCCAGATGATTCGTATCTGCATTAAAGTTTGAGAAATGGTCCTCTAGACTACTAATTTTTATCCTCACTGCTACTAGATTAGTTCAAGTTTATATCATCTTAGCTTCAAGATCAGCAACTTGCTACTATATTCTCCCTGGTGCATACCTATTGTACCTTGTTCACATTTCTATGATAGTATGATATTAGGTTATACACTTTTTTCTTCTTTGTGTACCCTTATATTGTAACTTTCTCGAAGATAGTGATCGTGTCTATTTATGTTTGTATCACCATGTGCAAACATTATAGGTACCCAAATATTATATAAATAAATGAACAAAAATGAATAAATCCTTCTTTGACAAATCGCTTTCTCCTTTAGATCTTGTAAGTAGCTTGCTTGGCTTTTCACATGGAATTTATTGATTTACCTCTCCCTTGCCTAAACTAAGCTCCTTTGGAGACTGTGTCTTATTTATAGTATCTTTATATCCTCAGACACTAGTATAGTGAGCATAGAGTAATTGGTCACCAAAATTTGTGGACTGGTTGGATGAATAAAAAAGGAATACATTTGTGTTTCATTATAGGAGTGTTTTTCAATCTCAGTTACACATTAGATTTAGAAGAAACTTTAAAAAAAATATTGATGCCAGGCCCCACACCAACAGATTCTGAGGTAAAACCTGGGTACATGCTTCTTTTACTTTTTAACTTTTAATGTAAGTATAATATAAATACAGAACAAATCTGTAGAAACTGTATTTCATTGTGCACGTATCACAAGTATACAGCTAGCTGAATTTTACAAGCTATGTATATCCATATGCCCATCACCCAGATCAAGAAACAAAATTGCCATTACCAGAAGTCCCCTTCTTACCCCATTCTGGTTACTCCCTCCCATCCCCTAATAATAACCACTTTTCTAACTTTTTTTAAAATTTATTTTTCATTGACAAATAATAATTGTGTATATTTATAGGTTATTATGTGATGTTTTGGTCTATGTACACATTGTTGAAAGATTCAGTCAAGCCAATTAACATTTATCACCTCACCAACTTATTTTTTTGCAGTGTAAGCATGAAAGATCTATTCTATTAGTAATTTTGAAATATACAATACATTATTATTAACTGTGGTCACCATACTCTACAATGGATCATTAAAACTTACTCTTTCAGTCTCACTGAAACTTTGTACCCTTGATCACCATCTTCCTTTTGCCTATCCTTCTTCCCCCCTACCAACCTCTGGTAACCACCTTTCTACTCTGTTTCTATGAGATCAACTTTTTTGGATTCCGTATATAAGTGAGATCATTCAATATTTGTCTTTTAGTGTCTACCCTTTTTCACTTAGCATAATGTCCTTCAGTTCCATTCATGCTGTCAAGAATGACAGAATTTCCTTCTTTTTTTAAAGCTGTGTATTACTCCATTGTGTATATATGCCACATTTCCTTTATCCATTCATCCATTGATGGACACTTAGGTTACTTCTGTATCTTGGCTATTGTGAATGATGCTGAAAAAAAATGTGGGATTGCAGATATTTCTTCGACATACTTATTTAAATCCCTTTGGATATATTTGTGGGATTGCTAGATGACATGGTAATTCTATTTTTAGTTTTTTGAGGAACTTCCAGACTATTTTCCAAAATGGTTATACTCCTTTACATTCCCATCAATAGTGTACAAGTGTTGTTTTTCCACATCCTCAGCAACACTTGTTATCATTTGCCATTTTGATAATAGCCATCAGGTATGAGATGATATCTCGTTGTGGTTTTAATTGGCATTTCTCTGATGATTAGAGATATTAAGCATTTTTTCATATATCTGTTGGCTATTCATATCTCTTCTTTTGAGAAATACCTGTTTAGATTCCTTTCCCCATTTTTAAATCAGGTTATTTGTTTTATTGCTGTTGAATTGAGTTCCCTTTATATTTTGGATATTAGCCCCTTATCAGATATATGGTTTGCAAAATATTTTCTTCCAATCTGTGGGTTGTCTTTTCACTCTGTGAATTGTTTCCTTTGCTTTGCAGAAGCTTTTTAGTTTGACACAATCCTGTTTGTCTATTTTTGCCTTTGTTACCTGTGCTTTTGGAGTCCTATCCAAGAAATCATTGCCCATAACAATGTCATGGATCTTTTTCCTCATTTTGTTTTTCTAGTACCTTTACAGTTTCAGGTCTTATGTTTAAGTCTTTTATCCATTTTGAGTTGATTTTTGTATATAGTGTGAGATAAGGGTCCAATTTAATTATTCTGCATCTGGATATCCAGTTTTCCCAGGACCATTTATTGAAGAGACTGTCCTTTACCTGTCATGTGTTCTTGACACCTTTGTTGAAAACCAGTTGATCATAA
>NW_012155284.1:15409437-15410820 GCF_000956105.1 Propithecus coquereli | reverse complement strand
TTGAAACCTATTTTATTCTTTGGTATTTTAAATACATTCATTTTAAAAATAAAATAAAAATACAAAAGATGAACAAAAATGTATTAATAAAAATAAAAATTTGTTCTGTAAAATTTGGATTCAGTCAAAAGGCCGCACTTAAGGACCTAGAAGGCCACATGTGGCCTTAAGTTTGCAGGTTCCTACCCCTGGTTTAAGTCTTTGGACTTAATTTTATGGTTAAAAAAAATAAAACACAAAATCCAGAAAACATCTAAGAGCCTTAAAAAATTGTAATGTGGTGAAAGGTAATTTTATTTAAAGGAAAGTCACCTCTCAGTTTGAGATAGGATGTCAGGTTGAAATCATTATTCAAAAATTGGTGCTCATGATAATACACAAACTTTTCATCTGGATGTGCTTGAAATAATCTGTTATCCTTTGGTCATTTTTTTTATTTAAGCACTAGGATCAAAGACTAGACTAGCCTACCAGCCCCTTAGGCAAGGAGCCAATCAAAGTATAATTTTACTGAAAATTTGTGGTATTGCTACTACTGGTAAGGAAACATCTGGAATCTCTGTTTATCACTTTGGATGTTAAACCTCCAAGCAAGTTTATTGAGTACCTAATATTTAAGCTGGGGAAATGGTATCTAACAAGATATTTTTCAAAAAATTTACGTAGAGTAGAATCTTCTACTAATAATGTATTGTTGACAATGTGTCTAGTTGTGCCTTTAAAAAGTACTTAAGGGTTCAGGGGCAAAAAATTGAAAACACTTCTTATCTTCCCCCATTATAGAGTAGGTACTCTTATACCTATTCTGACGTCTTTAGAATTTCTAGTCCCTTGCCTCCTCCCTTTTTAAAATATATCAATCCCACTCTCTTTCTTCTCTATGCCTATATGTTTACTATTGGATGCTGCTCAGCAGAACCACGCAGCCACGTAAAAGTTGGCGTTATGGATTTCTAGTTTCCAGCCTCAGCTGTGCCTCCGGTGCTTCTCTGTTACTCATTCTCCATGATGTTGACTTCAAACTTCAAATTCCTTCTCAGCAGATCACCTGACTTCCCGTTTTATGAAATGAGAGTAAAACTTTTTCAACCTTTATTCCCTTCTCTCCCCCCCTTGCCCTTTCAGACCATTTCTAACCTCCTTCTCCTCTACTTTAAAGGGAGAGGAATCCCTCTACCTATGCATAGTGATTCTATCCTTTCTTTCCTTTCTCTTCAGTTTTCTCTCTCCACCAGATCTTTCCCTAAGCTTGTGAATAGGCTTAAGCCTCTCCCAGCATTCAGTAGTAAAAACAAACAAACCCACTCGATTTTATTTCCTGTCCCCATCTCCTTACTTCCTATGTATTTTTTTTTTTTTTTTTTTGAGACAGAGTCTCACTCT
>NW_012155284.1:15349336-15406749 GCF_000956105.1 Propithecus coquereli | reverse complement strand
TGGATATCCAGTTTTCCCAGGACCATTTATTGAAGAGACTGTCCTTTACCTGTCATGTGTTCTTGACACCTTTGTTGAAAACCAGTTGATCATAAATACTTGGGTTTATTTCTGGGCTTTCCATCCTGTTCCATTGGTCAGTGTGTCTGTTTTGATGCCAATACCATGCTGTTTGGGTTAAAATAGTTTTAGAAGATATTTTTAAATCTGGGCATGTGATACCTCCCACTCTCTTTCTTTTGGTCAAGATTGCTTTGGCTATTTGAGGTCTTTTCTGGTTCCATACTAATTTTAGGATTATTTTTTCTATTTCTCTGAAAAGATGGAATTTTGATAGGAATTGCATTGAATCTGTAGGTGCTTCAGGGAATATGGACATTTTGACAATATTAATGCTTCCAATCCATGACTATGGGATATCTTTCCATTTATTTGTGCCTTCTTCAATTCCTTTCAATGTTTCATAGTTTTCAGTACATACACAGATCTTTCACCTTCTTGGTTAAATTTGCTCTTACATATTTTTTTTAATGCTATTTACTTTTCTAATTTCTAAGAACGTGCATTAATTTAGGGCAGTAGTACTTTATGACAGTTCTCTAGATATTCTAATGTGTATCCAGAGTTAAGGATCCTACTTCCCAACAAACACATATTCTCTTGATTATCTCTGAGGTATAGAATGATGTGAAAGTGGAAGATATTTCATGTGGTCATCTCAGATCCTTTTGCAGTCTAACAGGGATAAGGCATTTATCTCAACTGCACTTTGTTTTAATCTGGAAAAATATAAGAAGGTCTGTGTAGCAAAAATCAAGTAATTCTAGAAGGAAGAAAATATGATATTTGAGTACTCCCTGATGTTTTTTAAAGATATGTGCTGGTAAAGAATTAAATCAGTGTCTCTCACACTTGTCTGTACATTTGAATAACCGGAGAACAGGCCCCATCCATGATCAACTTCATCATAATTTTTGGTATGGAGCCATAAAAAATATTTTAAAAGACCCTAGATTATTGTAATGTGCACCCAAGGTTGATTAAAATCTCGGGGTAGTTGCAGCTTGTGTTTTGGGAAGTCCTAATTTAAAGCTTATTGTAAAGACTCCTTTTTTTGCCTGTAGGTGGAGCTCAGTTACTGCAAGTTAATCTTGTAAACCAAATTGTGTTGTCTTCCTTGCTTGTATTGATTTGTAATGAATGACTAAATAATAAAATGTAACAAGTAGAGCAGATAGTCAAAAATCAATGGTTTATTGTGATGATTACAATTATTATGGAAATTCTGCCTTTTATTGTATAATTTATATCACCTGTAATTTTATCATGATTATTTTTCTAAATTAATTTTATCAAGCTGAAACATAAATCAAAGAAATCTGACACATACCCTCAAATCACAATCATTAAAGATTTGACAGTAATCTTTCAAAGTTAGCTAGAATGGTATCAGACTTGGTGTTTGAACAGGTTCTAGTTTTATCAGCCATGTTCTGTTTATCTGTCATAGTAGTTGACTGTGACACTATTTCTTTTTTATGAAACAACTCTCTTACTTGACAAAGTTAAGTAGAATTCATGTTTTACTCATTAGCTATGTTAGGTTGATCAAATATGAGATATCTTACTATAATGATAGCACCAGGAATTTAGATATGAATACTGAAGGTTAAGTTAAAGATCTTATAGGATTGATTAAACTTTTAAGTATGGAGCATGGGATAATACAGAGTCATAAATAATGTTTTCATACCACTTGAGGCCTGGATGAGAACATAAATGAGCTGTTGCTAATTTTAGTCTTTCAAGTCTTCCTTTTTGGAGTATGAAATGTATGACTAGAATTTCATATGGAACTTTCAGTAGTTTTATACCCAGGATTTCTAGATTTCTCAGAAACCTTCATAAGCTTTCTCTCAGACTTAGAGAATTTTTGAGTCTTATTATACATTGTGATTTGGTTTCCCTTACTTTATGACCAGACTTAAGAAGTAGAGAGTGGTCCTTAGTAAATAAACTTGATTTGCTTTAGCAAATTTGAAAAGAGAATTCAATATTTAACTTTCAACAATTTAAAAGATAGGTGGATGCTCTTTTCGGCCTCCACCCATCTGTACCCAGATGCTCAAATAAACAGCATTTTGCTATAAAAAAAAATTTAAAAGATAGTACACATTTTAAAATGATAGTACAAATTTAAAAAGACAGTTCAGTAACAAAAATTAAAACCCACAGACATTTGAACAACCCAATTTAAACCATTAGAATTATTATCTCTAGGATGTTCCCCTCTTCATACCGTCAGAACATTTACAAGCAAGGAATGAAATTAACCAGATAGAGCATTTCTGCTTTCTTTCACCCTGTTTTGCCCCAAAGTGTTATACTGAAGCAGACAGTAAAAGAGAGAAAGAGAAATATAAATCTAAGATCTTTACACTGGGTAATTGATCTCTGAGGAAAGAAAATTTGCAATTATTATTTCTTTGGTATGAAGTAGGAGTAGTCCAATGTATTTTCAGGAAATGTTTGTTTTTAACAGCAATGATAAGCTTTGGACCAGTCTTGGTTTTAATGAAGTTTATATACTTTACTAGAACTTGATTTTTGATTTTTATTTTTTTTATCCATTTTGAGTTGATTTTTATATATAGTGTGAGATAAGGGTCCAATTTAATTATTCTGCATGTGGATATCCAGTTTTCCCAGGACCATTTATTGAAGAGACTGTCCTTTACCTGTCATGTGTTCTTGACACATGTTTTTTCCTAACCAATCATTCTATTCTCAAATTTAAGTTACTCTTGTTGCCAGACACTGTGTAAGAAATGCTATGTTTCAGACAGTGCCAGACTCCAGGAACATGAAAATAAAGGAGAAATGGTTTCTGTCTGAAAATGTTTACAATATAGTATAGGAGTAAGAATTGTAAATAATTAATCGCAATTCAATATGACAAATACTCCACTAGACGTGCATGCAAGGTATTGTGAATGTTAAGTAGGCACTGTGTATTTTAGGAAAAGATCAGAATACCAGGTTAAAAAAGAGCTGAACATAAAACTGCCATTTTTGCAAGTTAAGAACAGTCAAGATATCAGCAATTTCATATGTATCACCCTGATGTAATGAGTTAAGTCATTTTTTAGAGCTACTATTTAAAAGGGATAACACTACCATTAAGTTTAATTCTTTAAATTAATGTTGCATAATCTCCCAACGTAGGCTAGATGGTTTGTTTTGTTGCCTTTACTTGCTATGGTTAAAATTTTGGAATGATGTCAATTATAATGTAAACTATACCATTATTTGGCATTTCTGGCAAGCTTCCATATTTCTTCTGTTTGGATCTATTTTATAGCAAGAATTTTTGGATATTCTGGACAAAACTATTTCTTGGGCTGTTTGAAATAAAATACCACTTTTAATGTGCCTAGTCAGTTCATTGGGAACCAGTTAATCCATATCCAAGGAATCACCTTCAAAATAAAACAAAAAAATCCTTGAACTGCAGTTATATAATTTAGAAATACGACAACCCTACTGTTTTTACAATTAGATTTTGTATGGCAGGCAGGAAGCAATGAAATGCACATGTGGGGGAAGAGTCTCCTGTCAAAATGGAAAAGAGGTATTTGTATCCCTTTAGAATGTATTGATTTGTATTACCCTTGAGAGTTACAATCTATTGATCTCACAGCATCAGTTTATAGGGAATGGAATTGTGCATTTGAAATGTAGTATTGAAATTATGTGCAGAAAAACATCCCTTAAGTTATTCAGCATTTGATGAAGTGTTCTCTCCACTGAAACAAATATAGTCACGTTTTAGAATTTTGAAATCTTAATTGTTTTCTTGTCTTCTTAGTGAATTAACTTCTAAATTAAATTGGTAAGTATAGCTAGGGTAAGATAAGGAATGAGAAGGGCCACCAAAGATGCAAAGTTCTTCATTGTTTTGAACAAAGTTAAAAGTACATAAAGTTACACACAAGAGCCTGATAGAAAATTATAGTTAGTAATTCAATTTATAGTTAGTAATTCGATTTTTTTTTTCAATTTTTTTCTTTCTCTAGCTCTTCTATCCCCTTTCCCTCTAATGGTTCAGAAATTTTACCACTCTTCAGATACCAGTTAGCTTTTACGTGTTCCTTAAGTTCCTCCTTTGTACCAGGCACTCTGCTAGGTCCCAGAATACTCAGATTAGTAAGTATCAGTCTCTTTTCAAGTTGTTTAGTGTCTAATAATGGGAAATAGTTGTATAAATAAGTAAGGGCTGTCAAGCATTCATAGGCGCTTTAGCCAGGGAGTTGTTCTGTTATTCCACAAATATTTATTGTTCTACAGTGGGGCCAGGCACTTTGCCAAATCAATTTATTTGTCTAATTTAACTCCCACAACAAAGCTGAAAGATATAGTTTGCATTAGGATCCTCATTTTACAAATGAAAAAAAAAAACCCTAGACTTTAAGAGGTTAAATGACTTATGTGCCATGACTAGAAAGCAGCAGAACTAGTACTTGAACCTGCAATGTTCTGACACTTCTACAGAGCCTAGAGAGGGTTGGCTAGAGCCAAGGCATGTGTGTCTATCTAAAGAGAGACTCTTACGTGGAATGTTTCTAGCAAAGGTGTGACATCATTTTAGATAGGGGATGGATTAGAGGAAGAAGACTAAAGCTGAAAGACAAATTAGTAGATTATTACTTGAGTCTAAGACAAAGTTAATAAGGGCCTAACTAACTAGATAGTGTCTTTGGGCATGAATTTGAGAGATATTAAGGAGGTAGAATTATCAAGACTTGGTAAAAGATTAGATCTAGGTGACCTGAAAGAAAAGAATATATTCCAAATGACTACTAAGTTTCTGACTTGGATGACTGGCTAAATAGTGGTGATAGGCATTGAGATAGGAAGGTAGGATGTTCCTAGTATTCCCCTGAGATATTTTTGTTCTGTTTGTCTTTTCTAATATACCTCATTTTCCCTGCATATAAACATATATCCTGAATTGTTTCTTATTCAATTGCTTCCTTTATTAGTCAGCTTATGTTAAGTTATGCTATGATAACAAATAACTCCAAAATCTCAGTGGCTTAAAACAACTAATGTTTGTTTTCTTGTTCTGGCTACATCCTAATGCACAGTTGTAGATCTGCTTCACATCATCCTCATTCTAGGGCCTGGGATGGAGTAATGGGTTCTTTCTGAGATGCACTATTGTCATGACAGAGGGAAAAGAGTAATGATGAAATCATATGCTAGCTCTCAAAGTTTCTGTGTAGAAGTAGCATACATCACTTTATCATTTCATTAGCCAGAGCAATTGATATGGTTAAGCCTGATGTCAATAGGGTAAAGAATAAACCTTTCATAGGGAGGAGCAGTGAACTGCTGGGAACAATGATACAGTTTACTACAGTCTCTGTGGTTTAGCCAGGAATTGCTGTAGATACCTGTGACTATGTATCAAATTTAATCATTATGTTCCTGGCAGCCAGGACAAAAAGTGACGAATATAATAAAGATTATTTAATCGTCATTACCTGAATTTTAAAAAGAAGGATATAAATTCCTAGTTATTTGCCAGTTTTAATATGCTAGTAGTATTTGATCTCTCCTCCTTCCTTAATCTTTATTATTTAGATATGGCTATATCGTGTGTCTCAGTTCATTTAACATATGTGTGCATGTATATTGATTTAAATATATTTGCCATTTAAATGCACCTTTGTGAGTGTTAAACCTTAAATAGTATTTCCATTTTTATTTTGAAGCATCAGTGGCTTGCTAGATTTTTAAGTCTAATTTTATATTTGATGTATTTTTCTTCTACTCAAAAATTTTTAAAGACCCTTAATACATTTTGCTGTTTTTGCTAATTCCTAGTTTTGTGTTGTTAACTTAGTCTGCTTTCCATTTAAAATTTTATGGTGTTGATTTACCTGCTTGTTTAGAGCTATCTTGTTCAAACAGTCTCAAAATTATTATATGCTAATTGGTAGGTTTCTGTTTCTACTGAAAAGTACTTTTCTAATGTTCAAAGACGGATATTAATTGACATATGAGCTTAAGTTGCCGTATCATTTCATTTTAATTTGTATTTTCAATTTGTTCTAGAAATTTATTAGATCAAACATATGTATGTATGTACTTGACAGATAGGAAGTTAGATTTGTTCTTTGCTGTATATTTGAATTTCTTGATTCTATGAAAAAGAATGTTTTCTTAACTTTGAAAGTTATATAATGACTTCCTGCCAATTTCTTCTTCCTTTTAGATAAGCATTTACTTTTTTAGTTTTATTAATCATTACAGATTAATAGAACATTTCCAGACATGCTTATTTGTTCACATTATTGACAGTAACTTGAAATATCTTAAAGACAGGCTTTGTTTAATGGAGTTAAAAAGAAAAACTCTTGGCTTGGCTTCAAAGCATCCAGATAGATATCGTGTAGGTCTGGGACAAAGACTAGGGTGTTATAGGTCCTTGTATTTTATGTCCTGCTGCTGTTTGGTAAGACTCAGGTTTAGGAGAAGTTTGTATGTACTTGCGTAGTCACCTGGAAAAAATGATATAGAGCTGACCTGTGAAAGTAAATTTAGTATGATAGAAAGTGAGGATGTCTAATCTTGATGGTATTGGAGAATAGCCCAGAAATTGAAAGCCAGGACATTACAAAGTTATTCAGGAGCCTTAATTATTTGGTTTTATGCTCATTCTCTTAAGGTTTATCAGTATTCCAGTGAAGTTTTAAAAATTATGTTCTGTTCCTTTTGTTATTTTAGCCTATGCTGTGTAGTATGGAAAGAATTTTGGAACAAAATATGCTTACATTTTAGTAGATATTTAAAGGTCTTTGCCTTAGGTTTTGTAGCCAATTAATTACTGATGAAAATATACATGTTACTTACCCTTTTTCTGTATGTTCAGAGCATAGGTGAATAAAGATCAGAAATGTTAAAAGACAAGTTGGGATCTAGATTATTTTGTCTTTTTTAATGCTATGCTCAGATGTTGCAAAAGACAATGGTCACTTGACTCTAAGGAGACAAAGTGAGAGGGTTCCTTCTCCTAGCCAGACCAGCCTTATTTCTAATCTGTGTCAGCAAATTATAACAATTTTCAGTGGGGAAGAAAAAGGACAAAACACCTGTTATAGTACTTAAGCACAGCCTGCAACAAAAACTGAGGACTTAGGACTCTGGCCTTCAGAAAGGGATTACAACCTAAGGACGGTTGAATTGCAGCGTCAACTGCTTTGGGCCTTTGTTGTTACTGTCATAATAGGGAAGACGTTTGAATTACCTTAATCCATGGAGTTTAAGGTCATTGAGAGCTTTTTACTATGTATAAAAACTACTAACTCAAAGTACTTTTTATAGAACACTGATAAATACTGTTTATTCCAACAAAAAACATAAAATGTATATTTGCATATGAGAAAAATAATTTACTCTTTCAAAAGTTTTAATGAATATTTTAAGAATGTTTGAAAGTTCATGCTATCTATATTGTTGAGCTGTTCTTTTTCAAAACACTGTAACTGCTGAAGATTAGTATAGATGAACACCTGGTACCTAAACCACGTTAAAACAAAATGCAAACAAATAAAACTTATACAGAGCTATAAATCTGACATAGAAATAGATTATGCCAGAAAGATTCATTTCATCTGGGCTCTTTAAGATAGAAAACTTCCAATTTTCATGCAGAGCAATGACTTAGCCTTTGTAGGTTGTTACATGCTACAAAAATCTTTATCTGCTTCACATCACTCAAGTTCTGTTTAAGTTAACTTCTTGTTGTTACATTTTCATTCTGATTCTTAGGACAAAAAGAAATTTTTTTATAGAGTATGATACCTTGAACTAGAGGAGAACTTAAGTATATGATGTTTACCCACGTCTAGTGCATCACATACCTATTAAATCTTAACCAAGGGGGAAAAAACAGAGCTAAAGCATGTAGAGATAGATCAATGGAACAGAATACAGAGTCCAGAAATAGACCCACACAAATATAGTCAACTGATTTTTGACAAAGGTACAAAGACAATTTGATTGAAAAATGATAGTCTTTTCAAAAATGGTACTGGCTGGAACAATTGTACATCTACGTGCAAATAAGTGAACTTTGATACATACCTTTCACTTTATATAAAAATTAACTCAAAATAGATGATAGACCTAAATGTAAAATCTAAAACTATTTTAACTTCTGGAAGAAAACATAGAAACATATAGAACATATAGAAAATCTATATGAACTTGTGTTTGATAGTGAGTTTTTAGATACAGAAGCATGATCTATCAACAAAATCAATAAATTAGACTTCGTCATAATTAAAATACATTGTCTCTGAAAAAAATGCTGTTAAGGGGATGAAAAAATAAGCCACAGACTGGGAAAACAATATTTGCAAATGATAAAAGACTTGTATCCAGAATATATAAAAAACCTTTAAAATTCAACAATAAGAAAACAAACCAATTTTTTAAATGGTCAAAAGATCTGAACAGATATTACACCAAAGAAGATAGCTGAGGCAAATAAATATATGACAATGTTAACATCCTTGCTAAAATGGACTATTATTGTAAGCCAAAAAAGGATTTAAAATTTTCTATGCATTGTTACTTCACATTTCAACATAGAGTGAATAAGGAAGTAATGAAAACAAAGTTTAAAGCTTGTTTTAAAATCTGGAAGTTAATTACTTCTACTTGCAGGAAACCCAGAGCTTAGACTCTAATGCTGACTGTTAGTTTTATGTTTAGCAGAAAATACTGAAGCTGCTCACCTTAACATAGGAGCAGAGTGGTATGCAAAAGAGTAGGGGAAGAATGATGAAGCTGGAGAGCTTTCTGACCTTGCCCCAATTGTATTTTCAAAGTTTAACTTACTCAGAATTATTCTCCCAGTAATGGACAATCTGGGATTTAAACACAGATAAGTTTGACTTAACTGCCATATTATACCTCCCATGAGATGAAGCTTAAAGAATGAGATATCAGAATAGGTGAGAATTTGATATCCTGATAACTGCAGGAACTTTTGCCACAGGGATGCATGTCTGCAGGATTTTGGTAGAAAGTGTAAGAGAAATAGACAGGGACCAGGTCATGATGGGCTTTGTGTGGTATATTTGGAAGCTGGACTTTATCCTTTAGATGGTGGAAAACAATATAAAGATTTATTAATAAAATTGGAAAAGAACATGATTAGGTTTTTGTTTTAGAGAGATTACCATTGTAATAGTGTGGAAAATAAACTGGAAGGAGCCAGGGTTATAAGTTGAGGAAACAGACATGATGAAAACCTGAATTAAGGTAGTGTCCTGTTCGCTAGGTAATTTGCATTCAGTAAACAGTTTTTCAAACATATATAGTATCCATGTGTTAGATACAAAGATAAAGATACTGTCCTTGCCCACAGAAAAGCTCTCAGTTGAGCCAGATAGATAGCCTTCTGTACACAATGACAAGTTCAGAGAAAGTCCAGTAGCTTCATGGAGGGAGAGATTAATTTTGACTTTATGGATCAGGAAGTTTGCATGTATGCAAGTAGATAGCATTAATACTAGCACTTGAAGAAGGGGTAGAGTTTGAATAAGAGGAAATGGGTGGGGAAGGGAATTTCCAGCAGAGGAAACTAAGAAAAGTACAGGGTGTATTTGGAAATAAAGCTGGAAAGAAAGATATGTTGGGACCAGATCATGAGGTACTTTCTAGGGTAATAAAGCGTAAATATTACTCATTTTGCTTATTTATGTTTTGATTCAAGTGTACTCAGCATATATCAATTTTTTTCAATTAGAGTAAATCAATTTGAAAGATTCAAGTTTGGGTGGATATTGAATTTCTACATTTTTGGAGAGGAATAATATGAGTAGAAAGGTTTGGTGAGATTCCTATATTAGATAATTATTTTACTTTTTATAATTGAAAATGAATACCAAATTACTATAGTAAATGAGGTAATGCTTTAGTGAGAGGAACGAATCTATTTAGCTTATTAAGTATGCAATATCTGATTTTCTTAACTACTAAGTTTGACATTTGATATCTCTGACATTTCACTTTGACACTTTGAGTTTTATTTTTATTGTGAAGGTACATCCTCAGTCTTTGAAATGCACATTTTGGGTTGTGATTATCTTTCAAATTTTTTTAAGAGCAATTTTTATGAAACTGTGGATAAGTAAAAGATTTGTGTTATTTCTGAATATAAGTTCTGTCGTGGAACCAATGCTGCACAGATAGCTCAAAATATCAACGAAGTGTTTGGGAAGGATGTGGCTAATGAACACACAGGACTTCAATGGTTGAGAAGTTGTGTTCTAGTGATTTTAATCTTGAAAATGAGCCACACAGGTGACCTAAGACCAAAGTGGATAATGATGAGCTGAAAGCTGTAGTGGAAGCGAATCCATCTCAACCTACATATGAATTAATTATCCATCTCAACCTACATATGAATTAATTAGCAGCAAGGTTTGACATTACTATTCCAACAATATCGGACCATTTAAAACAAATTGGTAAGGTAAAAAAGCTGGATAGATGGGTTCTGCATGAATTAAATGAGAATCAGAAGAGAAATTATCTCAAAGCTTGCCTTTCTTTGCTGTCACAACATAAAGATGAACCATTTCTACACCGTATTGTTACATGTGATGAAGAATGGATTCTTTTTGACAATTGCAAGCATTCAGCACAATGGTTGGCTAAAGATTAAGTGCTGAAACACAGTCCAAAACAGAATATTCATCATAAAAAGCTAATGGTGTCTGTTTGGTGGTCCAGCACTGGTATTATCCACTACAGCTTCATGAAACCTGGTCAATTGAAGGCTGCATATAGCTCTCAGCTTCTATGAAAGTTATATCTGGAACGTGATAAGCAGAGAGAGGTTGGAGCTGGGGATGTACCAGATTGGCCAGTCTCACGTGTTATTGAAAGTCCTTGAGAGCCAGGCACAGTGGCTCTTGCCTGTAATCCTAGCACTTCAGGAGGCTGATCCAGGAAGATCACTTGAAGCCATGAGTTTGAGACCCACCTGAGCAACATAGCAACACCCTGTCTCTACAAAAAATAAAAAAATTAGCCAGGCATGGTAGTGCATGCCTGTAGTCCCAGCTACTAGGAAGGCTGAGACAGGAGGATGGCTTGAGTCCAGCAGTTTGAAGTTGCAGTGAGCTATGATCACACAACTGTACTCCAGCCTGGCCAACAAGGAAGACCTTGTATCAAGAAAAAAAAAACGAAAAGCAAAGAAAAAGAAAAAAGTCCTTGAAATATCTGTTTACATGATCTGTAATAGTATATCGAAAGCAGGTAGTTCTCCAACTTCCTTCCTTCTACTTATTTAATTAGCTCCATCTCCTCTTCTTTTTCTTCTTGTCTTTTGTGGGTTTTGTTTTTTAGTTTCATAAGATAGAAGGTTAGATAGTTGATTTTGGATTTTTCCTCTTTTCTAATGTAAGCATTTAAAACTCTAAATTTTTCTCTAAGCACTACTTCCTCTGCATCTTACGAGTTTTGGTATGTTGTTATGATGGTCAATTTTCTGTGTCAACTTGGGCTACAGAGCAGTTATTCAATCCAACACTAATCTGGGTGTTGGTACGAAGGTATTTTGTAGATTGATTCAAGTCTTTAATCAATGGCTTTAGGTAAAGCAGATTGTCCCAGATACCCGGGGGCCTGATTCAATCAGTTGCAAGCCTGAAGAGGAGAGCTTAGACTTCCTTGAAGAAGAAAAAATTTCTTCTGTGGACAACAGCTTCAGCTTATGCCCAAAAGTTCCAGCTTGCCCCTCCTGATTGCTTGCTCTCTCTATGGCTTTCAGACTTGCCTGGGCAGCCCCACAATTGCATAAGCGAATCCTTTGCAATATATATATCTCCTACTGGTTCTGTTTCTCTGGTTGAACCTGCACTGATACAGGTTTCATTCGGTTCAAAATATTTCCTAATTTCCCTTGTGACTTTTTCTTTGACCTATGGGTTATTTAGAAGTGTGCTGTTTAATTTCCAAATATCTGGAAATTTTCTAAGTATTTTTGTTCCTTATGTCTAAATTAATTTCATCGTGGTCGTATGATATATTCTGTATTATTTCAGTTATTTTATGTTTATTGAGACTTGTTTTTTGGCCCAGCATATGGCATATCTTGGTGCATGTTCCATGTGTGCTTGAAAAGAATGTATATTCTGATGTGGTTGTTTGGAATGTTCTATAAATGCCCCTAATATTTTTGATGGCACCTTAGACTTGAATTTTAATGTTTAAATTATACCTCATAACTTGTAAATTTCCTTGATCAATCAGATCTTTAGAAAAGATCACATTCCTGGAAAACTAAAGGACCAAGTAGTTTATAGTGACTTTATAGTTCATTAATTATTTCAATTAACAAGTTAATAGTAATTTTTAACTATGTTTTTTGCTACAAGTCATAATATAATATAACTTTTAGCTTCTTGTCTTCTGTTTTCAGTTTTGTCCTGTGTAATACTTAGAAATCTTAGTTTCCTTTTGATTATCCAAGATAAATTTTTAGTTGGTAAATTTTCTTGGATGTGTCCTCCTTAATTTTCTTCAGAGTATTGTGTGTATGTGTGTGGCAATTTTGTTGTCTCACCCTAAGAACAGAGAAAGTAAATGGAAATGAAAAATCAAACCAGTATATTTTTCTTTGTAGTGAGTTTTCCCCATTTTTAAGAAGCAGTAATAACCAGACTAAAATGGCCTTTTGAATTTTCGGTGTGTTTTTCTTTTAAACAAGTACAATGAAAGAAAATAGTTAAAATAGCGGGTCTTTGGATACTTTCCTTAGAAGATCCCCCATATAAGTCCTTTAAATAATATACTTGTTATTTGTGATTAATTTATAATTCATATAAGATTATAAATTTCTATAATGAGTGGGAAATAGATTAGATAGCCTGTTAAGTTTCAATGAATTGAGAATATTATTTAAGTTTGAGATTTGGAAGGTGGTTTCAAAGCTATCTGACTCAATGTTTCACCTAGCCTCAGAACTCATTTTATTGGAATTTATTCCATGTCATAAGGTATTGTACCATGTTTGTATGAGGTTTATTTTTCCATGTTGTTCCTTTCCCCATTACCGTTAGCAATTGAAACTTGACTATAGAAAAAAGAACTCATTTGTGGAAATCAGAAATACTTTATGTTTTTGTAGTGGAAAGGGTATTGCTTTGAAGTTAAACACCTCCAGGTTGAAATACCAGCTGTGCCCCTTTTTAACTTAGTGTCTTTGGATGAATTATTTAATCTCTCTGATACCTAGTTTCTTCATTTAAAAACAGAAATAAAAATACCTAACTTACCAAATTGTTAGATAATGAGATGAGTTAGTAGGCATTCAATAAATCATAGCTATATAAATTACATCAACTATAGTATTTTCTTTTTCTGTTTTCAAGATATTATGTACTTATAAAGGCACAATAGTCCCCCCTTATCTGTGTTTTCACTTTTCATGGTTTTAGTTAGTTACTGACAGTCCACTGTGATCTGAAAATATTAAATGGAAAATTACAGAAATAAACAATTCATAAGTTATAAACTGCCCCTGTTCTAAGTAGCTTGATGAAATCTTGTGCCATCCCACTTTGTGCCACCCAGGACATGAATCGTCCCTTTGTCCAGTGTATCCACTCTGTATATACTACCAACCCGTTGGTCACTTCGTAGCCATTGCAGTCAGATCAAAAAAACATAATATATGTAGAGTTTGGTACTATCAGTGGTTTCAGGCATCCACTGGGGGTCTTAGAATGTATCCCCCATGAATAAGGGAGACTAGTGTATTCTCTAATATATTTTCAGAATTTTTCAGGTCATTCTTTCTGAATACTGTTCATTTTACTATATGACATTTTACTATATGACTATAAACCAGAAAGCTACCTGGAAAAGCTGGTCGCAACAATGATCACCTGTGGTGTAGGGTAAATATTCAACTATTTGTTTAAAGGAATGAGTGAATGTTGAGTCTATGATAATACAAATGATAATACCAGTGATTATGCAAGGTGAAAATGTGATTTGTAGTATTTCTGTATTTATTTATGACAAATTATATTACAAAGAATAATTAGCAAGAAAAATGTGTGTAATACATTTTTTTAAATAGCTAGGATAAATCATTTACACTACTATTTTTTTTCCCATTAAGTAGCATTTAATCTTTTGCCTCGCTTAATCTTCCTTTACCAAATGTTTACAGCACCTAAATAGAATTATGGAAGTTTAAAGTTGGAAGACCCATATCAACTGTCTCCCAGCATCATAGTCCATTCAGGCTGCTACAACAAAATACCATAAACTGGCTGGCTTATAAACAACTGAAAGTTTTTTCTCACAGTCTGGAGGCCGGGAAGTCCAAGATTAAGGCACTGACAGATTCAGTGTCTAGGGAGGGCTCACTTCTTCATTGATAGACAGCTGTCTTTTTGCTGTGTCCTCATATGGCATAGAAGACAAGGGACCACCCTTGGGCCTCTTTTATAAGGGCACTAAATCCCCTTCATGAGGGCTCCATGCATGAGGACATAGACATTCAGAGCACAGCACTTCTCTTCATTTTACAGATAAAGCTTTGAGAGGTTAAGTGACTTGGTCAAGGTCATTTTGTTACTGACAACCTAGGTAGTCTGAGTCCGAATGTGAATCTGGCTTACTTTTTCCTATACTATCCCTCTGAAAGCTCCCAAACTACTCATCAGTCTACAACACAGTAAACTCTGAAGCAGCTACTAAATTCACATTATTTTCTCCTGCCCATCAAATAGTTAATAGAAGGGGTATATGCAAGTAAAAGGCCAGGAAGCTACCTGGGAAAGCTGGTCACAGCAATGATCATCTGTGGTATAGGGTAAATATTCAACCATTTGTTTAAAGGAATGAATGAATATTGAACCTATCATTATGCAAATGATAATACCAGTGATTATACAAGATAAAAATGTGATTTTTGGTATTTCTGTATTTAGTTATGACAAATTATATTATATTACAAAGAATAATTAGGCTGCTAATGTTATTTCTTATAAAATGATTTTTTAATCTGTATAGTGATTTTTTTCTCTTTAATTTTTTCAATTTTTTTTATTGTGGTAAAATATACATAATATAAAATTTACCATCTTAACCATAAAATGATTTTTCTTGATTTGGATTTTCTAAAAACAAGTCTCACCTATACCCTTTATGACTCATGTATTTTATTCTTTTTCTTATGAGATTATTTGTTAGGTCCAGGAAATTCAGTCGATTTCCAATTTTAGAATTATTGGATTAATGTCAGGGTACATACTGACTTAGCTTATGAATGGATCATGTTTGTAATTTTATTTGTATGTAATTTAGAATTTAGAAAAATTTTCCCTAGAAACAGGCTATAATTGATAATTAGTTTTCCCCAATTTGAGAAATTTAATTTGGGATCTATTAGAACTCCACTAGGAAAAAAAAATAGGTATTGGGAAATAAATATGTAATCTATATTTGTACATATACAAAATACGTGTGTGTATGTAAAATATATGAAATGCTGTTAGAACTACATATGAGGCCACACATACTTAATTGCTAAAGATAAGCTGGCAGTAATTTCACTGGCAAGTCTGAGGAAGGAAAGTCATTTGAATCAGCTTATTCATTTATTTTTTCAGTTAATATTTATTGAGCACCTGATGTGTGATTAGGGCACATTTTAAGATGCTTATATCTCAGCTAAATCTTCAAGGATTTGAATATGTAGTATATCATATTGTTCTTATATCAGCGTTTGCCTTAAAAATACAATTTCTGTGTGAATTACACTTTTGATTTTGCATTCTTCAGACATCCAGGAGTGCTTACATAGATAGGTTTGCTGGTCATTTGACCCTCATAGCTTATTATTACTATTTTCTGCTTACTCCAAATGACATTTTAAAAAAAGGTAGAATGACAATTTATTGAATTATAGAGTTATAATTGCTAAGTTAATTTTCATACTTGCTGGTCAGTACATTGTCTTCCCATTTGGGAAGTAGGGAATCCCTCCTTTCCTCACCCTCCCCCACCATGTGATGTGTGATTGGTACACATATACATTCACATGTGCGGAAGGTAATGTAGTTTCGTTCATCATTTCTCAAATGTTTTGTTCAGCGTTCTTGGTCTCAGGACCCTTTACACTCTTTCTTTTTTTTTTTTTTTTTTTGAGACAGTCTCACTTTGTTGCCTGGGCTAGAGTGCCGTAGCTTCAGCCTAGCTCACAACAACCTCAAACTCCTGGGCTCAAGCAATCCTACTTCCTCAGCCTCCCGAGTAGCTGGGACTACAGGCATGCGCCACCATGCCCGGCTAATTTTTTTCTATATTTTTAGTTGTCCAGCTAAGTTCTTTCTATTTTTTTAGTAGAGATGGGGTCTCACTCTTGCTCAGGCTGGTCTCGAACTCCTGAGCTCAAACGATCCTCCTGCCTCGGCCTCCCAGAGTGCTAGGATTGCAGGTGTGAGGACCCTTTATCCTTTACACACTTAAAAATTGTTGAGAACTCCAGAAAGCTTTTGTTTTATTTTGTTTATTTTGTTTTATTTGATTTATACCTATCAATATTTCCTTTATTAGGAATTATAATAGAAATTTTAAAAATACTTATTAATACTTCTAAAAATAACAATAAATTTCATTAAACCTTAACATAAATAGCATATATTTTAGAAAAAATTGCTATTTTTTGCAAAAAAAATTTAGTGAGAAGAGTGTTATTTTACTTTTTTGCAAATCTCTTTAATAACTGGCTTAATAGAAGACAGCTAGATTCACGTCTGTTTCTTTATTCAATCTATTGCATGCAGTATGTTGTTTTGGTTAAGTTATGGAAGTAAAATTTGGTCTCACACACATGTGTAGTTTGAGGAGGGAGGAATATCTGATAGCCTTTTGAGATAATTGTGGTTATTCTTTTTTGATACTATACCAAAACTCAACAAATAGTAATTTCTTGTAAGTTACATGGAATGCAAAATATAAAACCAAATCAATAAATTCTTCCTAATCTGTTATATTAATACATTAAAATCTATTGGCTTATTTTGCACTTTGAATGAATCTTTTACCCATGTATGATTTTGTAACATTATGTATTAGTCATTTGGAAAACATTGATCCATCAAGTTACGCAGATCTTATAATTGTTGATATGTTTTGTTACATAATATCCTCAAAAATATCACATTTGTTAATATCATCACTTATTTTCAAATAGATCTTCCAGTGTTTGGTCAGTTTCATGGTAATAGTTTCACGTTTTCTAAAATTCTAATTTTTGCTTGAAAGCTTAAATTTTATTATTGTTAATAATTTCAGTCTTTTTCCTTGAAGTAAGAGGCTCACCTTATTTACAGATTAGAATAATGAAATCTTGTCACTTATTCTCTCAAATTTCAGTTTGTCAGTTGTTCCTTCAAATGTCAGAAATACCATGAAAAAAACCTGACCGTTTTAGCTCACAGTTTATATAATGGCACAAGTGTTTTTTCTCAAAACAACTATCATGCTTGTATATGCAGTAAAAGTGCTTTATGCATACTTCTGTTTCATCACACAGAATACTGTGCTCAAGGGTTGAAATTTCATAATATTAATAATTTTTTTACTGCTTCACCAAGGATATTCTTAAGTGAAATTGGCAATTTACACTACTTTGAGTGCCTGGCAGAGATAAATACAATGACTTTTAGTAGAGTTTGCTACCACTGCCTTGATTTGTGCTACAGTTCCAGCAGTTTTACCCACTGTTGCTTTTGTACCATCAGTACAAATGTCAAAACAGAGAAAAGGGCAAATCATATCTTAATATTATTATTAAAATAGTCTTAATCTCATGGGCTTTCTGGAATTGGTTTCAGGTTTCCCAGGGTCCACAAACCATGCTTTTGAACTGCTTATATAGTGTTTAAGAGCATAGAGCTCAGACTCGAGGACCAAATGCACCTTAATTTGCCTACCTTGAAATCTAGAGATCTAGAGCAAGTAGTTACCTCAGTTTTCTCATTTGTAAAGTGAGCTTATAATAGTCAATAATATATCATTGTATAATATGTCATAGAATTGATGTGAAGGTAAATGAATACAAAGCTCTTAGAAGAGTACCTGGTACATAGTAAGCCCATGTGTTTGCAAATTATTTTGTGTTATACATGCACATACACACCCCACACAGACATTTTTGTGTGTATTTCATTTATTCTGGATATTTGAAAACTACATTCAAGTTCATCTCACAGTTTCAAATCAGCTTCTACTTAAACCAGTTTAGTACTACTTAATCATAGGTTAGTTCTGAAGACCCTTAGAGACAGTTCTTAATATATCTTGTTTATACTATTTCAGGTTGCAAAGAGTATACTTTCAATTGCTTTGATAGCAGTGATGGAGGAGGAAATTCTACCATCTATATTCTATAATTGGATTCTCTTATTGAACAATGTGTGCTGCTTAGATGATTTCTTGTGCAGTTTAAATGGCCTTGAGGGGTATATGCAATGTGATATAAAAAGGTTGTTATATTGTCTTGAACTTCAGTATTAAATGATGGCACAACTTGGTTACTCTTAAAAGTTAAATAATCATTTGCATTGCTCAATGTAGGCTTTTGTTTTCAGTTCACATATTCTTTGCAACCTGGATTTATTTGGAAGTTGATAGTTCTGTGACATACTCAGATAATTTTGATTCTCTTTTTTCTGTGGTCTTCACCCAGAGCTTTGCGCTAAAAAGCTAGTTATCATTGTTGTAGGAGGAAAATATTGAGTCTCTGAATATAATCAAAATTTGTCTTTCCTTAAGTTAAATCCATTTTGTATTCGGAACATACGAGTTCTTGATTGCAACTATCTTTCTTGAATATATTTGCCAGAACTTCTGATTGAATGTAAAAGTAGCTTAATCATACTTTTGGGGACAACGGGAAATGTTATGCTATTGATTAATCACACTGGATGAAATTATTCTGTTAGAATAATAAATAACAGTTACCTAAATATGTATAGTATCACTAAACATGAGATGGAGGGGAAATCAACTGTGAATTTTTTTATGGAAACATTCTCAAAATTTATCTTTTTTAAAAAGAAATCCCATTGTATCATTAATATCCAAATATATTCTAAAGAAAGTAAAACCATATTAGTGTTTTGAAAAATTTCAACATTTATTGAATTATATCTGTTTGCATAATAGGGTAATAAGTACAACTTTTTCTGTCATCTTTGTAACCAGCAACATAACCTTGCCCTTTTCTGATTTGAACTTTCAATGAACTCTTCTATAAAGCTCTGATATTAAGTCTCCTCATACTATCTCAGTATTCTTCTATGTATCATAAACACAAAAATAACTGTTCTTTCTTTTTTTTTTAAACCAAGGGAACTTTGATGTAATTTTTCTAGGTCCCTACAAGATATCTGGAATAATTTCATATTTTGTTTTAACCTCATGTTTATAATTTAGTTTTTGGAGTTCTATGAAACACCTTTCACTCTAAGTTAGACTACATGATAATCACTCTTCTCGGTCTGGCCAAAAGGTAATGCTCAGTACAGTGACACATTTAAAAGGAAAGTGGAGAGATTTCCAAGCGTTTATCTTAACTTTATGTTTACTGATGTCCGTCCTTCCTTGTATTTCTGCTGTTAGTTTTGATTGAAACTAAAATGTTTCTTTGTAAACTCCAAGGACACATATGTGTTCTATACCTAGGGTCCAAAAGTTTCCTATTCAAATGCTTATACTATGCTGTTTCTTCAGCCTTGTGTACACCTAAGCTCTTAATCCTTTCCCCTGAGCCATCTCCAAAAGCAAGCTTTATATTTGGTGAAGCAAGAATTGTTTCTAAAGATTGTCCTTGGATTCAGCTGTAAAACAGGAAAAGAGTTTGCAATTCTGGGAGTTCCCCTGGCTCCCACCGCCAAACCAACTGAAGGTTTCTGGAGTCTACATAGGTCTTCTTGATAGCATAGAAACACATCTTTTTAGAATCTGAATTAACAAAACAGAAGTGGAGAAAATTGTAAATATATATATATATTCTTATGAGTTTTAAATTTATAAGTATAATTTTATTCATTTTAATAAAAAGCTACCATTTTATGCACATAATAGACTGAAGAGATTTTTCTAACAATAGAATATTTCCACAAAAATTCTTCACTTGCATTAACATAATGTCTTTATATAGTAAGTTCTTCTAATATTATAATTGGAAATTTTAGTTTTCAAAAAGTTACTGAATAAATGAACGACACTATTTTCTATCTAAAGTAAAAGTCTGATTCACATTTTTAGAGGATTATAGACTAAATTGGTGTTCCTCCTTCCCTTTACCTGCATGTCCATAAAACAGATGTAATCCAGGCTATGTATGGATGTCTTAATGCATTCAAACTCTGTAGATTGCTGTATGTTTGGCAAAGATAATTCTATACTTTGGCTTGGCATGTGGAAACAGCAATCTTTTCCACTTTCTATTATGTAAATTAGCAGTGGAAATAGCTATATATTTCTCTATAATGTTATTGTGGTAAATATAGGTAATGCAGATTCATTTCTATTAGAAAAAATATTTTGCCATGAACTGATGGTCAAGTTTTTGATATAACTTAAATTTCAGGCTGGGCTCAGTGGCTCATGCCTGTAATCCTAGCTCTCTGGGAGGCAGAGACGGGTGGATTGTTTGAGCTCAGGAGTTCAAAACCAGCCTGAGCAAGAGCGAGACCCCGTGTCTACTAAAAATAGAAAGAAATTAACTGGACAACTAAAAATATATAGAAAGAATTAGCCGGGCATGGTGGCGCATGCCTGTAGTCCCAGCTACTCGGGAGGCTGAGGCAGAAGGATTGCTTGAGCCTAGGAGTTTGAGGTTGCTGTGAGCTAGGATGACACCACTGCACTCTAGCCCGGGCAACACAGTGAGACTCTGTCTCAAAAAAAAAAAAAAATTTCACTTTGATATTTGTTCATTGTATGGAACATTCAGTCTCTTTTCATGATTTATTTTTTTCCTCTAAACTTCTACAGGATTATAGGCTCTAGCAAAACTGATAAGACTTCTCTAGTGACTTTTGTTATATAGGCTATCTTTGTATTTTATATTTTTTTATGAGAGAGACCACTATATTCTTACCTAAGGAAAAAAGACTTGAGTCTTTTCATGATGTATGTTGCTTCTATATCTCTTGTTTCTTCATGAGCATATCTTAATTCTTGGGACTGTTGAAATGTGGGCAATGAAAACTAAGCAAAGATTTAAAACCTGTTAGTTTGATTTTGATGATAAAATAGATAGGCATTAAGTTGCTTAACCCAAGAAAAAAATATTTAATGAGGCAGTAAACTAGTTTGTAAATTATATTCCACATCCAGTTGAACAAATATTTGAACAATTACATTCAAATAAGTATTTAATTATTACATTTAAGCCACTCAGATGAGAGTATATTATTCTTATCACCTTTATAAATAATAATAGTATCATTTAGTGAACCTTCAACAAATGGCCTACAGTTAAGTTTAATTACTGCTGAGGCTCCACTTTTTTCTCAAAGTGCTTAGAAGTACTACACCTTTGAGGTAATCGAATATCTGTTAGTGCCTCTGCAAGACAATGGAGAGGAAGGAGAAAAGAAGTGACTCTAAAGGCAGTCAGACACCATTAGCACTGATTGTTTGCCTGTTGCTTTGCAGAGCATTATGTAAAATGTTCTAATTTTAGATTTCACTTTACTGTTATGTTTTTACTTTCATTCAATTGCTAATCGAAAGTTTCCCTATGTGAAGATGTTTTTACCATTCTTGGAACTGCATGGAGTTTTCCCTTTAATAATATACTACTGTTTGCAAAGGTCCCAGCCATGTGATCTTTTAAAAAAGGCAAATCATTTTCCTACTTTTAGTATGTGGTTAGAAGTGAGTTGGCTCATTCACATCAAGCCTAATTTGATGTGAGTTAGTATGAACCTTTGACAAAATCCATGGGTTAGAATTTAGACTAGAAGGAGACAATAAATCTTACTGTTTAAATCACCCAACAGAGTAACAGTACTGTTTGTAACATTTCTCCAGTCTTCGTTCCTAAATCTGTTATTCTGTGATGTAAAGCTTTGGTTACTTTTCATTGCTTTTAAATTTGTTTGCAGAAGGTGGAGCCCAGAAAATGTGCCCATCATCGAGTGCTCTAAGTTTAGCTGAGGAAAAGCAAGGCTGTAGTAATGTTTCTGTTCCAAAAAAGTTGTATTTATCTGAGTTACAGGACTGGTTTACATAAATGAGAAACTAAGATTTTCCATACACTGGGAAAAGTTTCAAAAGGATGGCTTTTGTGCTTGCCACTTCATACCCACCAAATGTTACAAACAAATACTCATGTCTGTAATAGGCCATTTTTGCGTGTGCGTAATTGCGGTTCCCAAGTCATTCAAGCTCAAGCCTTTTCCAGGTACAAATGAGACACCCTCAGAAAATTTCTGGAGTGAATTCAGCTTTTAAGGTTTAAGAATTTATTTTTTACATGAAAGTAGATATATCAAAGGGTCTTTTGTTTCAGAAAGGAGTTCTAACATCTTTGGTGTGAAATGGCACTATTGTAATCTTTATCATATGTAACTACATTTTTGGGTGTTGGGACTAGAATTTAAAGATATAAAGATCTTCAATAGCCTACTTAATTTTAGTTAACTTTTTAAAATAGAACTTATGTACACTGACAAGTTTTTAATGTGACTCCATTGCTTACTTTGGCTACTAACGTGTCAAATTTGGTTTCAAAACTCATGAGAAGATTTTTATCATTCTCCTTTTTGCGGAGAAACCAGAATGATCTCAATGAAGTCATTGTTTAATATCTAGCATTAGTCTTATCTCTTTTAAATAGTAAAATGGCTTGTCCTTAGGCCAATAAGAAACAAGTCCAGGCTTAAAGAAATCCATTTTAACCATTTTATCACTGTATTTTCCATTTCAAATCAAAAAACAAACAAACTTCACCTCACAGGGTCCTTTCTTATTTAAGAGTTTTACAATTTAGTTTAGTGTGTAATTTTGCTGAACTTGTTCCAAAATATAAAATACGAAGTAGTTGTTGCTGATTCTATAATAGAAACCCTTTCCTTTCAAAGTATTTTTGAAGTTGAAAACTTTTAGTAGTTTTTTTTTTTTTAAGAAACTTTAACCTTTCTTTTGGATATCATTTCTAAAAAGTTGAAGTATCTTTCCAAGAGCACCTTACTAACACTACATTTTTCTAGAAATTTTTGAATATCTACATTTATGCTGAGCAGGAGTTTAACTCCTTAGTTAAGAGTGACTCTCTTCAATTAATCAAATGAGCATTCTCCACAGTTAGTATTGATCATATAATTGATTTATTGATTAAGAATAAGCATTAGTTATTCAATCAAAGTCATTAGGTTACCTTTGCTGTCTTAGTTTTTCTCTAAGTCTAGTACAATGTTTTCGGTGGGTTGTCGATTGGCAAGAGAACATACACATATACGTACATACCATGAAGACATGTGCATTTGGCTTTATGTTCCCAGTTCAATTAATGAAAAATCTAGTGTTTTATCAGAAGTAAAGTCGGGGTAGAAGCAGATACAGCATATCTCAGCATAGTTTCACTTCACCATCAAGGCCCTTAATAGAGATAAATGTTCATTTCTTACTATGTCACTGCCCTTTTATAGTCACTGTTCTAGAAGAACTAACAGTCTGTGGGCTGTTCCATTTTCATCACTATTCCAGAAGAACTTGAACTAACAATTTGTAGCCTTCCTTTTAAGGGAATGTTTATAATTACCGGACTTCCCTGGTTCTTGAACCAAACTTGGCGTCGGCAAGGACACTTTCTCATCCTGAGGCAGAAAGCAGAGTTAATACCCAGGTGTTCTCTGCCACTAACTTACCAGTGTTCTGGAAAGCCCGTTTCCCCATAAGTATTAAAGTTGAAATTAATAACTTTGAATTTTAGAGTAACTCAGTAAGCTCTTGATTTTTTTGCTTCAAGAAAAAGAATAGAAGTATGATAATGTAAATTGACCAAATTTGTAAAATCACTTATGTTTCAACTTAGAATGATTTTTATAGTCAGGTTTAAATGTGGTCATATCTGCTTAGGGCATTTATAAAAAATAATGAGTCATTCTCTGAAAACTTGACCCAGGAGGAACTGAGAATCTGTCTGGTCTCTTTTTTGATGGGAAAAGGATGTATTTCAAAACAATGGAAAGTTGGACCCTTTTCAAAATTTTTAATTTAATTGTTTTTGTGAATTCCTAACCTATGTAACTGGCATGTACTAGGTGCTCAGGACATGTTTATTGAATGAGAGAAGAAGTGAAGTATGTGTATCTATAGAGTATATTCATTAGTCCCTTAAATGTTTTAGGTGCACAGAGTTTAGAGATGTGAGGACAGAGTCTTGACCCTTAGAATATTTGTTGAGAAGAAGTATTCATTTGGTATTCATCAACTATATATTAAATTATGATGGTCCTGTGAAGAGTCCAAGAATGAAGAAGATGAGAGTAAAAGTAAAAAAAAACTATAGTGTTAGAAAATATGACATGGGGCCAGGGACAGACATTGGTGAGTAGGTATGCATGATATTGGCAATGGTGAAGGAATCTAAGACAAGAATAGTTGACTTTCATGAACAAGGAAAGCATAATGGAAGAGGTAGGATTTAAGCTAGGCCATAAAATCTTAGCAGGATTAAGACAGGTAGAAGGAGTTCATTCCTTTTTGAACGAGACTTGAGAAAGTACCTGGAAGCAAGAAAACACAGGGCCTGGTTAGGGGAAGGCACTGGGAAAGGTCCACCTATCTCCTTAGGCAAATACTGGGGAAAAAACTGTTGGGCTAGAATGTTGTGATCTTAAGGCCAACTATTTTAGCTTTCTTTGAGAGTCTATTTAAGGTTTCTAAGTACTACCTTAATAAGATAGATTATAATCAGGGAAGACTAAATGCAAAAAGATCAGTTAGTAATCTGTGGCAATTGTATACAGAAGAAATTAAAGCACTTGAAAAGAATATTGAAAAGAAAAGATGGGAAAAAGTTGGTTTGAAAAAAGAAATGGCTGGATTTCCTTTTTCAACATGGGAACTGATTGAGTGACCAAAGAAGAAGGAGTCAAAAAGGACTCCTCACACTTCTTATAAAGGGTCATGGTAACTATAGGGTCATCTGTGACCAGAAGATTGCATATTATAAACTTCCTGAAATCTAGTCTCTTGGGGCTTTCTTTGGGAGGAAACTACTGCATATGGCCTTCCTGCCAGGGACATAGCCCTTCAGACTTGCCCTCTCCAGAGCCAAATCTCCAATTCTGTGGCTGGGAATCAAAAGCCAAGTAATCAGTTGGTAGGAACAAGTAACTAAGTGTGTTAAGCAGAGAACTGAGCTCTGCAGGAGCTGAGGTGCTCAGGAAGACCAGCAGCAGGAGCCAGATGGGGAGGATTGGCTGCTGCACCCAAACAGTGTCCTCAAGGGATGGGAAGATGAAGCCTTCCCAAGGACTGAGCAGAAGGAGTTGGCAAAAAAGAGAGTTGGTTATTGTTGGTCTTGTGTGTGAGTGTTTTTAACTTTCTCTCCCTTTTATTAAAAAAGTAATCTGTACTCACTAAGGACATTTTAGAAAACAGAGATAAGTAAAAAGAAAAAAAACAGTTTTCACTATTTATATAAAACTGTTAATATTTTGGCATAATTGCTACACTCTTTCTATGAAGCAGGTTTTTTCAGCTGAAGGTAACAATGTGTACCATATAAAGGCGAAAGAGAGTTACTGCGATTGCTTGTTACTTTCAGTTTACAGTAAATAGACAGGAGTCAGCTCATAAAAGGGCTTATAGGTTTTTGGGGAGCTGTTGAAGAATTTTAAGTATGGGAGTGGCATGATCATATTTACATTTTAAAATGGTTTTTTTGCCCATAGTGTGGACAATGGATTAGAGAGCAGTAAGGCCTAAAGCCTGAAAACCAACTTCGAGGCAAGGTCATAAGGGGCTAATCAAGAGGAATGAGGGGGACAGGAATAACAAAGAAATTTGAGAGCTTTAGAAGGAAGAATTAACATGATATGGTAATTGATAAGTTGTGGAGGTGGAAAAGCATGCTATAATTGTCTCAGTTAGATGTCCCAGAGGAACTTCAAATTCAGCATGTCCAAAACAAGAAATTATAATCATTCTTACCAAATTTACTCCCCATCTGTCCTAGTCCATTTTCTGCTACTATCATAGAATACCAGAAACTAAGGAATTATAAGCAATGGAAGTTTATTTTTTCATGGTTCTGGAGGCTGAGAAGTCCAAGAGCATGGCAGCAGCATCTGGCAAGGCCCTTTATGCTGTTAGCCCATGGCAGAAGATAGAAGGCAGAAGGTAGAAAGGCAAGCAAGGGTGCAAGACAGAGAGAAGAAATCAGGCTAAAGTCATCCTTTTATCAAGAGCTCACGATACTAACCTACTCCTACGATAATAACATTAATCCATTCGTGAGGGCAGAACCCTTATGGCCTAAGCACCTCTTAAAGGTCACACTTCTTAATACTGTCACAGTGACAATTAAATTTCAACACAAGTTTTGGACAAGACATTGAAACCATAGGACTGTCCTAGATTCTCTTCTCTGAATATATCCTTAGCCACCTAGTTACCCAAGCTAGAAAGTTGGAAGTTGTCCTAGAATTTTATTTCTGTAATGTCTACCTCTACATCTAATTGGTCACCAAAACCTATCAGATCTTCCACTTAAAGCTTTAAGGTCCATTTCTCTATGTCTTTATTGCCACTGTGTTTGCCAAGTTCAGGCATTTATTTTTGACTTAAAACAGTGGTTGGCGAACTACAGACTACATACCAAATCCAGCCTGCCATCTGTTTTTGAAATAAAGTTTTAATAAAACATAGCCACACTCATATGATTACATTTGGTCTATTGCTGCTTTTATGCAACAATGGCAGATTTGAGTAGTTGTGATTGAGACCATGTGGCCTACAAAGCCTAAAATATTTACTATCTGGTCCTCTATGGAATGTTTGCTGACTCCTGTCTTATGATATTGTAATGTAATTGCTTTCCCTGCTTTCAGTCTTCAAGCTGGTCTTTCCCATGTTGATGGAGTGATTTCCCTAAAACACTGTTTATTCATGTCAACTCCCCTTATTCGTATTTCCTAAATGGCTCCCAACAGCCAACATGATTAAATATACAACACCTTAGCATGGCAGGTGATGAGTTCTAGTATAGTTTTTCAAATTCTAATTCTTTCTCAAAATACCCCTGCCAATAAACCTTAGATCTCAATCTTCAAGCCCTTAGTAATGTTTCACTTGAAAAGGCATCATTTATATGAAAACAGTAATCTCCATTAATGTTAATGTTGTGAGGTTTAATCTTTTAAGGTATTATGTAGGGCTCTCTTGATGAATTGTTTTTATGAAATGATATTTCTTAAAAAAACCCAGTCCATTGGTTGTTGGACTGGGTTTTTTTAAGAAACTCAATCCAACATTCTGAGATGCTTCCCAAGAAGCCTACTCAAGTCTTACCTAACAGGGAGCAAACAACATGGCTAGACTGCCTGGGGTCAGGTAGAAACAAAGAAAGGAGGCAGAGTTCATAGTGACCAGCACATGGATCTTGATGGTACTTCTGTGTTCCTATCACCTATGGCACCCAATCACAGATAGCAGCCAACCTCATAATCCATTCTCAAAGCTGAGCTGATTGCCTTCATAAGCATAACTCATCTAGCTTGAGTCCCCAGATTGCTAGTCTCCCTGTCCAGCCTCAGAGCCCACCCCAAGGGCCCCATATAGGTGAGGAGATGCCCACCTCCTCCCATTTCAGAGAGGTGAAGGGGCTAGGCTGGGAAGTCAAGCAGCATCTCCCCCTCCCCACCAGCTGAAACCCACTCAATGACCTCATCCAGGCAGGCAGACTAATACCTTTGTAGATTTCAGAGAAGTGAAGGGTCTAGACTGACTTGATCTGGGAAGTCAAGCAGTGGCTCCTCTCAGCTAATGAGTCCTGCCAATGATTTTGCTAAGGCGTGGAGACTTCGACCTTTGCAAATCTTGGAGAAGCATAGAGGCTAGACTGTCTAAACCCAGTAGGTCGAACAGCCACTCAATTCAGCCAAAAACCCACCCCATGGCTCTACCCTGACAGGGAGACAATCTTCAGTTGCACATTTCTAAGGTGAATAGCCTCTGGTATTGCCTTTTATGAGCAGTGACTCTGCCTAACCTCATCCTACGGCCCTGCCCAACTGCAGGTCCCAAATAGCAGAATTGCCCAGCCAGGGAATATATCTTGTGACTGGCCTGACCAGAAGCCATCACTGTAGCTAACCAGTAACTCTGCCTAGTGGCAGAACCCAGCCACTGTTCTCACCAGACAGTGGAGTCCAGCCAGCAGCCCCATCCAACATTAGAACAAAGGTAGTGGCTCTGACTACCCAGAGTCATCACTAGTTGGCACTCCCAGAATCACAGGCTAGACTAAATAGTGAAGGTTTATCCATGCCAAAGAATACCAGTAAAGGGGCAGAAGAGGAGCTGGCTCCTCATATACATAGACAATAATGCAAGGACACAAGGATTATAAAGAATCAAGGAATCATGACATCTCCAAAAGAAACTGTAATAATAAAGCTCCAATAATGGAACCCAAAGAAATGTAGATCTATGAAATGACTGACAAAGAATTCAGAAAAATATTTATAAAGAAGTTCAGTGGAGTACGATAATATACGGATAGAAAATTTGGTGAAATTTGGAAAACAATACATAACAGAAGAAGATTAACAAAGAAATAGAAACAATAAAAAAGAACCAGATAGAAATCCTAGCGATAAAGAATACAGTGACTGAATTGCAAATTCAATAGAAAGCTTCAGTCGCAGACTTGATTAAGCAGAAGAAAGACCATGGAGTACTCAGCCATAAAAAACAATGGTATATTACTACCTCTTGTATTATCCTGGATGGAGCTAGAGCCCATTCTTCAAAGTGAAGTATCACAAGAATGGAAAAACAAGCACCATATTATACTCACCATCAAATTAGTACTAACTGATCAATACTTATGTGCATACATGGAAGTAACATTAATCAGGTGCTGGGCAGGTGGGGGGGGAGGGGATGGGTAAATTCACAACTAATGGATGTGGAGCTCACTGTCAGGGGGATGGGCACGCTTATACCTCTGGGCAGTACAAAGACAATATATATAACCCAAATGTACCCCATAATATTCTGAAATTTAAAAATAAATTTTAAAAAAAAGCAGAAGAAAAAATCAGTGAGCTGAAAGATAGAATATTTAATATTATCCAGTCAGTGAAGCAAAAAGACAAAAGAGTGGAAAAGGATGAAGAAAGCCTTTGGGAATTATGAGACACCATCAAGAGACCAAACCTTTGCATAATAGGATTTGCAGAAGGAGAAGGAAGAGAGAAAGGGCCAGAAAGCATATTTAAAGAAATAGTTCTTTAAGGGCAGATGAGGCTGAAAAGTTCCCTCATCTGCAAATAGATGCCAACATCCAGGTATAGGAAGCACAAAGGATGACACTCAAATTCATGCAAAAAAGGAGTACACCAAAGCACATATTGATCAAGCTATCAAAAATCGAAGACAAAGAAAAAATTCTGAGAGCAGTAAAAGATGAGAAACACATCACATAAAAAGGAGTGACAATATGACTATCAGGGGATTTCTTAGCTGAAACCCAGAGGAGAGTGGGAATATATTCAAAGTGCTGAAAGAAAAAACCTGCCAATCAAGAGTACTTTACCCAGCAAAGCTGTCTTTCAAAATTGAGGGGGAAATGAACACTTTCCCAGACAAACAAAAGCTAAAGGAGTTCATCACCATTTGACCTGCTTAACAAGAACTGCTAAGAGAATTCTTTAAACCGAAATAAAAGCTGCTATTTAGTAACATGAAACATGAAATACAAAATTCAGTGGTACAAGTAAAGCAAAGTTATATTCAGCATACTCTAGGACTGTAATAATGATTGTGTGTAAGGCAATTTTATCCATATTACAAGGGTTGGGTTATACATTTATAACAGTTATGTCCTCTTGATGACCCTTTATCATTGTATAATGTCCTTTGTCACATTTTACAGTTTTTGACTTAAAGTCTGTTTCATCTGATATAAATATAGCTACTTCTGCTCTCCTTTGGCTTCTGTTTGTGTAGAATATTTTTTCTATTCCTTCACTTTCAATCTATGTGTATCCTTAAAAGTAAGATAGGTTTCTTGTTAGCAACATAGAGTTAAGTCTTATTTTTCTTTATCCATTCAGTCACTCTATGTCTTTTTATTGGAGAATTTAATCCATTTACTTTCAAGGTAATTACTGATAGGTAAGACTTACTATTGCCATTTTCTTAGTTGTTTTATGGTTGTTTTGTAGATACTTCTTTTCTTTCTTCTCCTGTTTCTGTCTTCCTTTGTGGTTTGATGGCTTTCTGTAGTGGTATGCTTGAATCCTTTCTATTTTTGTTTTGTGCTTCCACTATAGATTTTTTGCTTCGTGGTTATCCTGAGGCTTGCTCAGAACATATAACAGCTGATTATAAGGTGATAACAACTTACCTTTGATTGCATACAAAATTTCTACACTTTTACCCCCTCCTCCATTTTAAGTTTTTGATGGCAGAATTTACATAATTTTGTAATGTGTTTCCCTTGGCAATTTATTGTAGCTATAGTTATTATTAATAATTTTGTTCTTTAACCCTTGCACAAAATTAATAATAATAACTATAGCTACAATTATTTGTGGGTATATAATAAATGAACTTTAAGGCTCCTTTCAGTTTGAACAATGAACCCCTTTCCCTCTGAGGGAGCAATGTAGCACTTCTGGACCTTATTTTAGCATATAGCCAAGAATTTAATTGACTTAATATTCATTGGGTAACTATTATATGCAAAGTATAGACATTCTGTCCCCCTCCTTCACAGAATTCAATTTTTTTTAAAAATTTATTTTTAATTGTGGTAAAATATGCATAACAAAATTTACCACTGTAACCATTTTCAAGTTAAGTAGTGTTAAGTATATTCACATTGTTGTGCAACCAAACTCCAGATCTTTTCATCTGGTAAAACTGATACTCTGTACCCATTAAACAACTTCTCATTTCCAGGTTCCCCCAGCCCCTGACAACCACTATCCTACTTTTTGTATATGTGAGTTTGATTCCTGTAGATACCTCATATTAGTGGAATCATGCAGTCTTTTTGTGACTGGATTATTTTACTTAGCATAATGTCCTCAAGGCTTATCCCTATTATAGTATGTGTCAGAGTTTCCTTCCTTTTTAAGGCTAGATAACATTATATTTTATGTATATATTAATAGCACATTTTCTTTATCCATTCATCTGCTGATAGACATTTAGGTTGCTTTGACTTCTTGGCTATTGTGGATAATGTTGCTATAAACATGTGTATACAAATATCTCTCCAACATCCTGCCTTCATTTCTTTTGGATGTATACCCAGAAGTGGGATTACTGAGCCATGTGGCAATTCTATTTTTAATTTTTTGAGGAAATTGCCATATTTTTTCCATAGCAATCATACCATTTTACATTCCCACCAACAGTGCACAAGCGTTTTAATTTCTCTACATCTTCACCAACACTTGTTATTTCTGCTTTTGTTGTGTTTTCTTTTTGATAGCAGCCATTTTATTGGATGTAAGGAATATTGACATAATTTTGACTTAACTGCCTTATGCTGACACTTATGATACTACCTAACAGTTACTTTATAAAAACTTATGGTTGAGATGTACTACAACTTTATATTTTCATAGTGTTTGCTTTATAAAGTTGATCTTGGATAGAGATTATTAATAGAGTCTATGTTCTGTACTTTAAGATAAAATAGACACATCTTAGAAATAGCTCTGATTATGGCTGTTACTCTATTAATATTTCAATTTTCAGCACTAATGTTGATTTTAATGTGTTATTCTCATAAATACCCATCTCTGTCCTAGCTTAGGGTCAAAAACTATCGATGGCTTTAGTAGTCTGCTTCTCTCCCTGACTCCAGAACTTTTTTATAACACTTGTAGAAGACAGACATGCTATTATTTCCTCTACAAGAAAACTATTCAGTACCCGTAGGAGTAAGGTTTTTGAAGTGTTTTTTAAAAAAGATTCTTGTCAAGAAAAAAGAATCTGTAATAGTTTAGTACATTTAGAGTTGTGTTGTTTAGTTTTTGTCTTCTTTCCTTCCCTGAAGTGCTTACAGGCCAATATGAGATCACTGGTGCTCAGAGCCAAGTTTATAGTTAATGTGGTCATGTTTTAATTTTTGCTATCTTGAATAAATGCTTGGTAACCTCAATATTAATGGTCTAACAATTAGCAATTCTTGGCCTTTTGAAAAGAGATTTATTGTTGTTGCCATATTTGGAAAAAAATGATTTGGCAATAAATAAGAAAAGAGCAGGAAGTTTTCACTCTCAAGTCATTATTGCAGAAGAATGTCGTAAGTCATATTTTATTAGCAATGAGTGAAATCTGCATTCTCAGAGACTATTGTGCTTGCAACTAGAAAATATATATCTTTCTCTGAAAATGTTGACATAGTAAACAGGTGCTTTTAGCTATTTCACCTTGTATGGGTAGTATTGACGTAGAGCAGGGCTCAGCGAGTTTTATGATTAAAATGAAGAGATTTTAATTAATTTATTGCTTCTTTGAGAGCAATATAACAAATGCGTAAGGTAGAATTAACAAATGTGTAAGGTCGAATTATTATTTACGAATCAAAACAAAGTGCTATGAGGCTCAGACAAATAGAACATCTTTTACCCTTACAGAGATAAATGTTTAGTAAATAATGACCAAAGCAAGCCTACACAATGAGCAGTTGAGGATAATGTGGTAACATTGTAACTACTTAAATAATGTCCCATCATGACCATTTCACAAATAATATTTCTTTGAATACAAGAAAGTTTCTTCAGAAGGCTGTGTAGATTCTCCTTTTTACTTAAAAGGACAAGACAAATGAGAGTATAGAAGTATGAATAACTACTAGAATGAATACATGGGAATAACTTTTTTACTTGGACATTTTCCATACACTTGCTTTTAGAGAAGAAAATTCCTGATTTAATGTGGTCTTATTTTAGGCATCCAGGGAATGAGCAGAGAAATAAAATGGCTGTTCATAAGAAATCTATAATATGAGCAGGTCAAACATAAGTTCAGCTATTAAGAGGAAGCTTGGCTTAGGAGAAATGTTATTAACATCACCATGTTTAATCCAAAAGCTTACAGATCATTCTTTTTAAATGTAGATTTGTGGTGTTTTTTTCTTTCTTACCTGCTCAAACTCCTGGGCTCAAGTGATCCTCCCGCCTCAGCCTCTGGAATAGCTGAGACTGCAGGCGAGTGGCACTGCACCAGGCTTCTGTTTTATAATTGCAAATTCCAGTATTAATTTTGTTGTTGTTGTTGTTAGCAGATACCTTATATTCTTTTAAAAAGCAAATAGGAGTTCTTTCATGGGCCAATTTCATCACTAGCACTCACCACCTTATATCAATATTTATGGACACAATTGATTTTTTTCAAATTGGTTTTTAAAAATGGTAATATGTTTTAATTAAAGTTTTTGTGGGCTATGTTTTCAAAAGCACATGCAAATATTAATAATTTCCCTAGTTAGAAGATATATTATAAAGCATTTATTATAAAACTGATAGCTTTTTAAAATTTTCTTAAAACAATTTCCTGTATTTATATTTTAAGAGTTGTTATACAACTTCCATATTTATCTTTGAGAAATTTAGTGTATATTTAAATACATACACATACACACACACACACATATATATATATATATATATATATATATATGAAGTTCCTAAATTTTAATCTGAAATTTTAGTAGCTTAGCCTTTCAACAAATTTTTGTTTTTAATTTTTAGTGGCAGCATTTTGGGATAAAAACTTTATGACTTATTGCTCTAGGTGCAAAAGTAATTCCACAAATAATTTGGGGACTTGGATCATTCAGGGATACTATATGTGTTAGAAGACAAGAAGATCATATTAAGTAGGTGGTAGTTTTAAGGGGTAGAAATTAAATTAAAGATAAGCATTTGGAAGAATATTTGGAGACAATAGAAATTGACCAACTTGGTCAGAAATTGGTCAGTTGGTCAATTTCTGACCAATTGACCACAGCCTTTCTCTATAATAATTCTATTTTTAATAACTCTGAAAATCAAATCTACATTAAATTTTGTTTCTGTGAATGATCGTCATACAATAACACTTTGTAATGGACCAGACATTGCTAGCTAATGTAATTAGCCCAGGTTGAAATACAAATATGTGGATAAAAATCTAAATGTATAAAAGCCTGTAAAGAATAGTAATATTTCAGTAGCAAAGAGAAATGTGTCAGTTGACAATGCATTTTCCAGCCCATTCTCCCCAAGAAGTACCAGAATGGAGATGTTATAAACTCATACTTGGTTTAGGTTTGAGTAAGTTAACAGCTGGGTGACACATTGTTTTAAAGAATAATATCTAGGCAGCACCATTTATTACCAGTTTAAATTTCAGTATTCAGATCATTCATCACTGCCTAATAAATACCGTACTTCCTTTTTCACCACATTTACTCACTGACTGCTTGCTGTTCTACCACTGTCCAAAAAAAGATGAAGACAGATGCCTCTGTGTGGGCAGAATGTGCTCATTCAGGATGGCTATGTGATGTCTACCAGGTTTAATAAATCCAGCAATACAAAGTCTATAAAAGTGGGACCCCTGGCAGGGATGTACTGTTAGATAATTTAAGAATCACATCCTCAGAGGACCTGTTAGTAGCTTCTGGCAACCTGGAGGGTATATTGAGTAGGCGCCTGTTCCATTTAATATCCGATTTGTTGACTTTGCAAAAAGGGGTCAAGATAATACTCAATATATTTGTATAAATAAGGTAGCTTTGCTAAAATACTAGAAGTCAGGGGAAAAAACAAGCTAAAAATGGAAAACCATTTAGTCAGGTCATATGTATCAGCAGTAGACAAAACTTTAGATCTTAAGTCAGTGACATAGTGAGGTCTCCTATTGAAAACTCATCTTGGGCCTTATGTTTTCTTCTGGATTTAATAAATGATTATTAGAATTATGATTGCACTTTACATCATTTCAGCATCAATTGTACTTTAAAGGTAAAAACAAGAACTTCAACAAAATTAAAAGTTTCTGCTTATCAAAAGATGAGTTTAAAAAATGAATAGGAAGCCACAGATTAGAAGAAAATATTTGTAACATGTATATTTGATAAAAGATTTATA
The DNA here is from genome assembly GCF_000956105.1 of Propithecus coquereli. NCBI lineage: Eukaryota > Metazoa > Chordata > Mammalia > Primates > Indriidae > Propithecus > Propithecus coquereli. Next base: position 15,371,293 of record NW_012155284.1, on the reverse strand, counting down.
TCTAGAATACTGCCATTCAAAAATAAGAAGACAGTTTTTAAAATGGGCAAAAGACTTGACCAGACATTCATAGGAAGATAAATTGGTGGTCAATAAGCACACGAAAAATGTTCAACATCATATTCAAGGAAACACACAAATTAAACCACTATGAGATAACGCTGACTAGATTGACTTAAAAAAAATACTGAGAAAACCAAATGTTAGTAAGGATATAGACAACCAGGACTGTCAAACACAAGTCACTGGTGGGAGTACAAAGTGTGACATGCAATTTGACAGTTTTTTACAGTGTTAAGCATATATTACCCATCATGCCCAAATATTTATCAAAGAAAAATGAAAGCATATGCCCACAAAAAGCCATGCAAATGTCTGCCATAACAGTTCATAATAGCCAAACATTGAAAGCAACCCAAATTTACATCAACAGGATATAGGATAAACAAATTGTATAAGGAATATGTATTTGGAATACTATTTAGTATCAGAAAGAAACAGACTACTAATATATACTATAGTAATATCTGTGAATCTCAAAACCACTTCGTGTTGCATGAAGAATCCTGACACTAAAGAGAACATTCTGTATGATTCCATTTATATGAGTTGTTAGAATAAGCAAAACTAATCTATGATGATAGAAAGCAGAACAGTGGTTGTGGCAGGAGGGGGTAGCAGCAGTGGTAGGGAGGGATGGCAGAGATTATGTGGAAAGAGGTACAAGAGAACTTTCTGAGATGATGAAAACATTCTAGGGATTTGGGTTACACAGTTATCCATCTGTCAAAACTGTTGAACTATATACACTTAAGATATAGTGTATTGCACTGCACCTAAGTTGTACCTCAAAGAAAAAGTTTAAAATTTTTTTTAAAAGATAGCAGAACCTGATTAGAATTAGTGTGGAATAGCAAATATAACTGAAGTGATAGAAAGTGACCTTTCAGGAATGGTAAAGTTACTAGAGTGTTTTGAGCATTTTGTTAAAAACTAAATAGATCATTTGTATAAAAAATTTTCTAAGGAAGATACTATGTATGCAGACAATAAGAAGGCAGCATTCTAGAAACAGAATCAGATGATTTCTTAAGATCCTTTCCTATTCTTTGTATTAGGATTCTATTATTATTATGAGTTCTTATTATATCTCAGGGAATGTATTGAATCCTTCATGTTCATTTTCTCATGCTTACTGAGACCTTTTCCAGACAGTGTGAAAGTTTAAAATGTGGTTGTTCTTTTGAAACTGTAATATCAACATTTTGTTGTTGGTAAAGTTAAAATGTAACAATAGTAACAAGAGTTTATTTGGCATATTGTATGTATATACTTTTTTGTGTTAACTCATTAAACCTTCTCAACAACCCTACAAGGTAGTTACTATTATTAGCCCATTTTTAAGTTGAGAAGACAGTCACAAGCTAAAAAGTGCCAGATCCAAAATTCCAACCCTGTAGTCCCACTTCAGATAACCATGAGTTTAACTGCTATGCCATTCTTAATCTATTACATGCTTAACCTTAACAAGTCATTATAATTTAATAATTTTATTTATTTGTTGATATTTAAGTGAGTTAAAATATTATTAGTGAGATAATTATAATATTTAACATAATGATACTAGATTTTAAAATATATTTAAGTCCTCAGTATAAATAAAATACAAAAGTTATTAGCATTTATAGTAAAGAAAACACCAAAGATTTCTATCTAAGTAAAGCTTCTGCCTGCCCAGGCTGTTGGGGCTGAGTACCTATATCACTCCATTAACTTCCCTGGATTTGATTTCAAAGCACACCACCATTGTGCGATAGATGTCATCAGATAAGGCTGAAGTGCCAGCCCAGACTCCTGATTTTCAGGATAGTTTTGCAATTTTACCTTTGGTTGTTTTGACTATGTTTTATGGTAGGTACCTATTCAATGTAAGGACCTCATTAGGACTGGCTTTGGTTTTTAATGCTGTTAATATGAAATCGTCAATCTTTCTGGCTTAAAATTTCTCATCAGATTTTTGAGTGGATATTTTACATAAATTTTTTTTAAATAGTGTAGTCCAGTTTCAGTTATTTATTGATGCATAAAAACCACCCCAAACTCAGGAACTAAAACAAGAAACTCATAATTTTGTGGATCAGGAGTTTGGACAGGGTACAAAGTGGATGGTTCATTCTGCTCTATGATATCTGGGACCTTAGTTGGAGTTGCTCAGATGGCTAAGAGCTGCCTGGAAGAGCCCATGGACTCTCTCAACTGGGGTCATATGTCTCAGGCCTTGATGCTGCTTATTGAACCAATTCCTCAGTTCTTCTCCATGTATGGCTTTTCCATGTATTAGCTTGGGCCATCTCACAATGTGGTGGTCTCATGTTCCAAGAGGACATATTCCAAAAGTTCAAGCCCTTATGTTCTAATGATTATCAAGCCTCTTCTTGCATCACATTTTTTAGTGTCTTATGGCCAAATCAGGTATTTATAACTAGTCTTGGTTATATTTATATTATATTATAGAGTTACATTTTTCTTAGCAGGTATCTCATGGTCAAGCCTAGAGTCAGTCGGTGTGGAGGGGACTATGCAAGAGTATGAAACCCAGAAATAATGGTTCACTGGGATACACCAATGTACTGTAACAGTCTGCTAAACATGCTTAGTACTTTCTGAGTTCATATCAGGTACTCTGTACGTATTGATTTAAAAATCAAGGACATTTTTGTATATGCTTTTTCTATTATTTTTATATGAATTGTTTTATTTTTCCATATTAACTTTTAATATATCAATAAGGTTAGAATAGAGAAACTTGAATAGGTACTATATTTAATGGATATCTTGAACTTAGGTCCTTCTGTATGTATTAATACCATTTAGCAGCAAGGTAATGGCAGATCCTAACTGCCATTGTGTTGTCTTACATTATACTTCCATATAATATTTGAATCTCTGTAAGAATTTAGGTTATTAAAATATCATTCTCATTACTTTCCAAAGAAATGTTCAATGTCATGTTATTTGAAGGCTAAATATGATAATGATTTTAATACAGTGTCAATGTTACTATATTGATACCTTTATTATCCTATGCATCTTGGTATAAGGATTTAAAAATCCATTTTAAGGGAAGTTTTTCTGTGCAGAGCACAGAGTGCTAGGTATTAAGTAGGTTTACTTGAATAGTGTATTACATCATGTTCTTCGTGGCGTATAACAGAAACCCTTCTGGTTGATTTAATCCACAAATGCATGTATCAGAAGGAAATCGGCAAACTCACAGAACTGATGGAAGGCTGTAGAGTTGGGAGGGAGGCTGGGAGATGGGAAGGCTGAGGCAGGATGCAAGGAACAGGCTAGGTTCCTCAAGCACACTGCTCCTTCCGGCAACATTGCTACTATGTATCTGCCACCACAGTTGCTGGCACAGCCCCACTGGACATTCACCACTATGTTACTGGACTCCATGCCACCAAAGTCAGCTCAAACAGTCTTTTTAAAAACCTTTTATTATAAAAAAATTTTAGGCACATCAGAAAGTAGAAGATAATAGTACAAAAAAAGAAAGAAAAAACCACTCATATACCTATTGCCTAGATTTAATAATTACTAATAGTTTGCCCTATTTGCTTTAAAATACTTCAGCACAGAAATAAATTACAGAAATCATGATACCTTATCACAAAAAACTTGAATATGAATCCCTTAAAAATGGACTTATATAACCGTAATAACATTCTTATCTAATAATTTTTTATTCCAGGGTATTGTGAGGGTACAAACATTATGGTTACACTTTATGTCTTTGCCTCACCCAAGTGCAGGTTAAAGCCATGCCCTTCCCCCCCTACAGTGCTCCCGTGTCCTTTAGTTGTGGATTTACCCCCCCATCCCCCTAATCCCTAGAGAGTATTTCTGCCATGTGATCACCCTAGTGTTGATCAGTTAGTACCAATTTGATGGTGAGTACAAGTGGATCCCGTTCTTCTGCTCTTGTGGTGCCTCACTTTGGATAATGGGCTTAAGTTTAATCTAGGAAAGTATAAGAGGTGCTAGATCACTGTTGTTTCTTATGCTTATCTTATAAATTAATAATAATTCCCTAATAATCATCTAATACCCAGCACATATTCAAATTTTCAGAAATATTTACAAAATTATCTTTTATAGGTGTTCTATACATGTCAGGTTCACATATAGAATTTTATTTAGTCTCCTTAGTCTTGTCTTAGGGTACTATAACAAAATACTATAGACTGGGTGGCTTATGAACAATAGAAATTTCTTTCTCACGGTTCTGGAGGCTGGGAAGTCTAAGATCAAGGCACCAGCAGATTCAGCATCTGGTGATGGCCAGCTTTGCGTGTCCTTACATGGTGGAAGGAATGAGAAAGCTCTCGGAGTCTTTTTTTATATGGGCACTAATCCCATTCATGAGGCTCCACCCTCATGACCTAATCACCTCCCAAAGGCCCCACCTCCAAATACCATCATATTGGAGACTGAGTTTCAACATTTGAATTGGGGGAGTGGGGACACAAACATTCAGCCTCTCCTACCTTTTTTTTTTTCTCTCATAAAATTGACTTATTCAAAAGGCCAGACCAGTAGTCCCTATATGGAATGACTTATTTTCCGGATTTCTTTGATTTTTTGTTTTGTTTTGAGATTCTGTCTTCCTCTGTCACTCTGGGTAGAGTGCAGTGGCATCATCATAGCTCACTACAACTACAACTCCTGGGCTCAAGCAATCATCCTGCCTCAGCCTCCTGAGTAGCTGGGACTACAGGCATGAACCACCATACCCAGCTAATTTTTCTATTTTTAGTAGAGACAGGGTCTTGCTCTTGCTCAGGCTGGTCTCGAACTCCTGAGCTAAAGGGATCCTCCCGCCTCAGCCTCCCAGAGTGCTAGGATTACAGGTGTGAGCCACCACTCCTGGCATGTTTGATTTTTTTCTGTGTTATATCATTTAACTTGTTCCTCTATTGTCTGTATTTTCTACTACCTGAAAGTTAAATTTAAAAGATTGGTTCGGATTAAACACTATTGGGATGGGTGATACTGTGATGGATGTTACAGTATCAGGAGGATATAATGTACATTGTCACATCAGGAGGTGTATGATGTCTGCTTATTCCTCACTTACTCAAGACTGATGAAGTATATGCAGGTATTTGTTGTCAGTCTTCTCTACTATAGAGTTATACTTTTCCTAACAGGTCTTCTATGAGGTAATACTTTGATATCAATGGATACCTAGTTTGCCAACATACACTCTTGGTGGGACTGCAAATTAGTACAACCTTTATAGAAAACAGTATGGAGATTCCTCAAAGAACTGAAAGTAGACCTACCATTCAATCCAGCAAGCCAACAAATCTTTATGTAAAGATTTTGGCATCCATTGGTGATTATCGTCTTGAATCAGTTACTTCAGTAGGGGTTGCAAGATAATCATTTTGTAACATTCTATCTATATTTATTATCTTGCATTATTCTATAATATAAAGAAGAGCTTTCACTCATCAGCTGAGGCTTTTGGTTACTTGGAGATACAGTTCCTATTAAAAAGGCAGGATAAATCCTTAATTTTTTTATTACAATTTTATATTAACAAGTGTAATAGTCACCTCTAAGGATGGCAAATGAGTTTTTTGTTTGAATGTCTGGCTTTATCTTTTATGAGTATTATTTATGGCTCATAGATTTTTATATATTCAACATGATTACATAAATGACAGTCATTATTCTTTTTGATACTCAAATCATCCCAACTTTGGCCTGCTCTTTTACTTTCTCTGTCTAATACTTCTTTAAGATTTAGGGTCCTGGGCAAGAACATCTGCTTATCTCTGCTGAGGTCATACATGTGTGCTGTAGCCATCAGGTGGATAAGATAAGATTCTTCCAGATCATCAGCTTCTGTAGTGGGAGGCAGAATTCTGACTTCAAGCTACCTTGGGATTCTTCTAAAATACAAAGGCTGTTTGGGTTCTGCTTGGCCAAACCAACAAATGCTCCCACCACAGTTAGTGTTGGAGCCTCTGAGTTTATATTTCCTAATATCTTCCTTTAGCACCTGAAAAGTTAAATTCCCAGAAGTCACCTACTCATATGTTTATGTATATTTTTGTTTGTTTTGTTTTGTTTTGTTTTTAGAGACAGTGTCTCACTCTGTTGCTCAAGCTAGAGTGCAGTGGTGTGGTCATAGCTCAATGCAGCCTTGAACTCCTGGACTCAAGCAATCCTCCTGCCTCAGCCTCCCAAGTAGCTGGTGCTACAGGCATGCGCCACCACACCTAGCTAATTTTTAAAAAATTTTTTGTAGAGACAGGGTCTCACTATGTTGCCCAGGCTGGTCTCAAACTCCTGATCTCAAGTGATCCTCTTGCTTCAGCCTCCCAGAGTGCCAGGATTACAGGTACAAACCATCATGCCTGGCCTGTTAATATATTTTATGGAGTAATTAAGATTGTTTGTTATAAATTTGTGAATTAGGATAATATTTTTACTTATGTTGTTTTTAGTAGGTCTCAGTATTATGGATTAATTCAAATCCTGGTTTCACAATGCATTTTCATCACTGAGAATTTTTTTTAAATTTTTAATTGACAAATAACAATTATATACATTTATAGGGTACAATGTGATGTTTTGATATATATATACAGTGTGGAATGATTCAGTCAAGCTAATTAGTATCTCCATCACCTCATGTGCTTATTTTTTATGGTGAGAAATATGAAATTTACTCTCCTAGCAATTTTGAAATAGACAATACATTGTTATTTACTATAGTCACCATGCTGTGCAGTAGGTCTCAAAAACATCTGCCTCCTATCTAACTGAGATGTTGGTCAAAGAGAAAGTTATTTTTGAAATAGTTATTCTACAAACATTTATTAAGCATCAACTATGTGTCTGGCATAAGATATAGAGCAGCATAGTAAGTGTAATAGACTGTAGCTAGCCACCAGGCAAAGAGGAGTATTACCCTGTTTGACAGAACAGACTACTGTAATATTTACAGTGAGACAAGATATGGCCTTGTTGGTAAATATTTGAGGAATAACCTCAGAGACCATGACTTAATCAAACTCATATAAGCAGCTAGTGGAATAAACCCAAATGGCCCACTTCTCAGCCTCTTTCTAAGAATTGCATAGTTTTAGAAGAAATAGTTGGAAAGTCTACAGCAGAAGTTAGAAATTCACCTATAAGTGTTCTGTAGTATAAATCTATAAGGAGAAAGAAAGGAAATTTATGATATAGTATAGGATTTGGCTTAACTTTGCTTAAAATTTATAGATTGGTATGATATAAACATGGACTTTGGGAATGGATTTAATTAGAAATGGTGACATCAAATAGGGGAAGTTAAATAATTGGATCTTTGGTTAATTTTGTCTTTAGGATTAATTGGAGAGTAAATTTGCCTGTCTTATTTTTAGAGGAAAGGTGGTTTAGTTTTAGGTTTAAGGACTACATCTCTCAATATTTTTACTTTATAATGTTAAAATTTTTATTCATAAAACTTTACATTATTGGTAATTACTCTGGGCCCTAACAGCCAACAAATGAACAAAGAAGAATCATCATCTTGGGCATATTTTCAGGATATGATGAGTCTGTCTAGTGATGTATATAGACATTATCTTCTTGAAATATTCATCTTAAAATAACAGTACATCCTGAATCATCTTTTAAAGACTCTACTTATTTTGAAGTCTTTCAGCCACATCTTTCATATGCTGTGCCTACAAAAAAATGAATATTGGATTTAAAATATTTAGAACTCAAAATATGATAAATCATTATAACCAAAACACATTAGAAAGCCTCAATTAAAATATTCACAAACTTAAGTAACAGAGATTTCAAGTTACTGGAACCACTGCTGTCAAAAAAGTTTCTTAATTGGAGCCTCAGTTTTCCCAACTATAAGACAGATGATAAGCCCATGACTTGCCCACTCTCTGAGACTGCAGTGAGATTATATGTGTACACATACTTTGCTGATGTGATTTGAATGTGTGATTCAGAGACCATGGCTAGAGATTTTGTCTCCAAGTTATCATATTAACTTTTAGGACCTAAAGTACCTTGATTTCTCTGTGAATTCTTCTTTGATTTATTGATCGTTTTGGAGTGTGTTAATTTCCACGTTTGTGAATTTCCCAAATTTCTTTCTGTTATTGGCTTCTAATTTCATTTCATGTGGGTCGGAGAACATGATTTGTATGATTTCAATCCTGTTAAATACATTGAAGCTCATTGTATGGGCTAGTGTATGGTCTATTTTGAGAATATTTCATATGCACATAAGAAAACTGTGTATTCTGCTCTCACTGGGTAAAGTATTCTGTAGATTAGAGCCCATTCTTTGATCACTCACTGCAATGTATGAGGAAGAATGTAAGAAAAATGTACGACACTTTTGCTTTCACATTTTCTGCTGAAGTACATATGAACATTTCACAAACCTGAGGACTGTGGATAAACAGAATTTAGCAGCTTCTAGCGAGAAAGGAAACAATTTGGGTTACTCTTAAGAATGGAAGAAAGGAAAGACAATCCTGAGTTGCTGAAACTCCCAATACTACTGTGGATATTCCTTCTTTTCATATATGAGGAAGCAGGCTCAGGAAGTTTTGTGTTAATTTTCCCAGTGTCACACAGCTAGTGAGATATTCAGTGAAGACTTGAACCCATATCTTTTTGGTTGCAAAGGTTGTGATCTTTCCATGCAGAACTTATAAATGGGAAGACAAGTGATACTTGCTTTTGGTGTTATTATTTTTGTTGTTGCTATGTATCAATATGTTATAAATTATTATAAGAGATACTACACTGTGAATTTGCACCTTAACAAGAATAAGTTTCTGTTTTATTGGCACACTTTTCAAATGAATGTTAAGAAAAGATTATATCCTCTAATGAAGCAGTTAGTGTTTTATTGTTAACTTATTCCTAACAGCTGAGAGAAGAGAGTCAATCAGAATCTGAACCATGTAGTAAGACCACAGTGAGGCTAAGTTTATAGACTGAGTCAGAGGTCCTGGCAAAGAAAGCCTTGTTAGGTATTAAGACAGACCTCCAGTGTGAATTATAATAAATTACCCTCAAAATCAGTGGAACATAAGAAAGTAATCTCAGCCATACTATTTCAGCAGTTTTTAAGTAGGCCTGACTTCATGTGTGAAGTCTGAGCCCACTGAATGACATAGCAGACCCCACCTTCAGGTACCTAAGCATAGTGAGAGTAGGAGGTTACTTTTAACACAGAACATTAGGACTTATCTCTAACCCTAACCTCTTCTCTCCTAGAGCTAGGGAGGCTTCTCAAAAGAACAGGAGTAAGGAAGTACTTTAAGACATATAGCCAAAACCCATTTGTTCTTATTCTTGGTTCTGTTTTTTGAACTTTTTTTTTTTTTACATTAGCTTTGGACATTCACTACCATATCACATACCAGATTTATTTCTTTTTGAACTACTAATAGTATTATGCTGCAGGTTCTAAATGCATATTATAAAACCAGAGTGCAGTACCACCTACAAAGCTAATGGCAATAGATTGAAAATTCATCAAGAAATTACCAAGATTCCAGAAGACTGCTCTCCTTACCCAAATTATACTATCCCCCTCTAAACCACATACAAGAAAAGTCATTCTGAAAACTCTCTGTTAACTGCAACATTTGAAGGCACATTAAATAGAAGGCACCTGTGATCCTCTAGCCCCTGGAAAACAACTGAGTTTGTTAGCGACTTTACCCGAGAGCAAAACTTTATTTACTTATCCACCGTTCCCAAGTTACCTCTTAAGTTTTTAGTGTTTCCAACTATAAGTATTGAAGTTTGATCAAATTTAAAGTAACTAATTTCTGTTCAGTTCCTAGCCTAGATCTATTTTCAAATCTAAGAAAATATTAATAAAATTTGAGATTTACTTGTATAACATTTCTTTGAACCATTTGGTTCTCAAAGTGTGGTCCCCAGACCAGCAATATCCACTTTCCCAAGGTAGTTCTTATAAATGGAAATCTTAGGCCCCACCCCAAACCTACAGAATCAGAAACTCTGGGAGTAGAGACCAGCAATCTATGTTTTAACAAGGCTTCAGGTGATTCTGATATGTGCTAAAGTTTTAGAACTACTGCTTAAACTGTATTCCATTGAAAATACTTTCCACCTGCCCCCTTGTTTTCTTAAGTGGCCTTCAAGCTCATGTGTCCAATAAAATGGTTTTTTTTTTTTTTTTTTTTTTGGTGTCGAGGGTAAGATACATTATTTTTTTTTTCCCGGTTTTATTCTTTGTAGTTTTAGTTATTGTACACCATCTTCCAGATAAGCTTAAGTGTTACCTCATTTTCCTTGCTGTTTCTTGCCTCATTACCTTTGTGTATAACTGTCCCTTCTGTCCAATCCCTGTACCATCTCATCTGTTCAGTTCCCCACCTGTAAAATAACATCACTTTAGAATTTGATGTGAGGATTCAATGAAGTAGTATATATAGATATATTTAGCACAGTACTTGGAACATTTTTGGAATGGAGAAAAAGATGAAAGTAGCCATGTGAAATTCTAATTATATTACTTTGTCGATCATAATTTTTTAATACATTTACTCCAGTAAAATAAAATTTTGGTTTATCCACAAAATTAAGGGCAAATATTGAATCTTGCCACATATCTCATTTTGGTTTACCAAAGAACAGTAGGGGTATATGAAGGCCAAATGTTCACCTTATTCTATAAAATGGTAGTTTTTGTTTGTGAAGCATGAATCAAGCCTAAATTAAGAACCCACATAAATATAAATAAAGCATCTTTTCCATTTGGACTGAACTACTTTGGATTTCACATTAGCTAATTTAAAAATATGTTTTTATTAGGTGCAAGTAGTTTCCAAAGTGCTTTTCCTGGCTCACATCTTGTCCTTATTTTCTTGAAGAGTTGGTCTAGAACAGTTCAAGCAAGTTTTTTGGTCCTGTTTGTCTGCCAGGTGGTAACAGAGAAGGAAACCCACAGAGAGGTTAAGTCTATGTAGCCTTATGGAAAAGAAAAACTGACCTTTTCTGCAGCAATAGCCTAGGAATGAGTCAGCTCCTGCATCCAGTCACTAGTGCCTTTGAGGATGCAGCTTGTTTTCAGCTAAATGCCAGCCAGGATTTCAGAAGCAGAAAATCTGCAGATTCATTTAGAGCAAATCTTTAAGCCACAATATAGGTGAGAATTTTTACAAAAGTCAAGTAGCACAAATTGATAGCCCCTGCTGTAGCTTAGTGCCTATTGTATCCAGAAAGCTTTTATACTGTACTATATGTGTTATGTGGCTAGAAAGGAAAGAAAATAAGATTTTAGGGTTTTTTTATCCCCAGATTTGGAGCTTTATTGTTTATTGTTGGAAAAAATTGCAAAAACTCCTCTCCTTACAGTCAGTCTCCTTGCTTCCTCCACCTATCCTCTGCCCCTGAGACTCTTAGGATGGGAAAGAAACTAAAACCAAACAAACAAAAAAGTGAAGGTTTATATTAATTCTCCAAAAACACTCTTAGTGGCATAGTGGCCATATTCAAGAGCTGACTCACTCCCAGAACAGAAGCATATATCAGTGTAGTTCCCAAAATGTTTAATTTTGAGAGGTGAAATTAAATTGAAGTATTGAAGATCAAACTTGAGCAAAATGTTCTTGAGTGATTTGGACTTGCAGTTTTATTAAATTCATACAGCCAGTTTATTTATTCATAGTGATTAATAATAAAATTCAATGGAAATATTAAGAAAACTTTGTTTAAAGTCTCAGTGCTGTCATTGTAGTTATAGACTTATCATTTAGTACAAATTGGAATACACCCTATGATAAGATTTATTTATTCTGCAAATAAAAAAATCTTACATTATACAAGTAGTCAAATATACCATACCCTTGTTCTCTTCTTGACTTAATATATTCACTCCAAAATATTTGAGATTATGCAGTGAGATCATGGTGGAAATCAAAAAGTTTTAATAGCTGCATTCTTAAATTGGTTAATCGGTTAAAAAAAAAGAAAGAAAATCCAAACAATTCATTAAGTGTCCTGAATACCAGAATATTTTTATTTGATTAAACTTCATAATTACAATTTTTTTTTAATTTTAGAAAAGGGCACAGAAGTAATAATGAATCATAATACCTACCAAATTCGTTCAGGGAAAATTATTTGCAACATTTTGCCCCAAAAGCAACCACCTTTCAAATCTTTGTTTTTGTTTGTTAACGTATACACACATATTCACATGATTTTATATAAATAGGATAATTATTTGTTTTATTATGTAATTTATATTATATAATCATTTTAAATGGGAATTTCTCATTATAAACAATGTTGTAATGAACACCCATTACATTTTTATTTTGTACTTGTCCAGCTTTTGGTGCTTGAACACTTTTGGATCCTTATAATGAATGTATGGAATTACTGAGTGGAAGGGTACACACATTTAACATTGATACATTTTGCCAGTGGTTAAGAGAACTGAATTATTTTTTAGTGTTAAACGTACTTTTTAAGAAAACCTACCATGATAATGAAAAATTGCAGCACTAGGCAACTAAAAGAATAATTAGTGCTACAAGCAATTTAGTTTGGTTTGACATTTATTGAGTATTTAACACTGCTTATATGTCATACTCTGCACTAGTTATTAGAGTTGCAAAAGTGAAATGACACAGTTTTATTGGACTATTGGAGATTGTAAAGAAGTAAACAGGCTGCTAAAATATATGGTAATTGTGATGGTAAGGATAAATATAGTGAGCTTGTGCACCAGTATTGGGAGTTAAGAAAAGTCTTTCTGGGGAAGGTGGCCTGGAAGCTGAGATCTGAAGGATGATTTTGAGTTACAAGAAGGGAAGTGGAAGGGAAGAGTGTTTTAGGTCATGAGAAATAGATGTCAGAGATTAAGATACATCCTGAGAACCGATAGGTTTTAGAATGTGTGGAATGCATGCAAGGACTGAGGCAAGAGATAGAGATGGAGAATAAAGTAGAGCTGGGACCATAAAGAACCCTGTAGTAGCGTTAATAAGTTTGGACTTGAAATTTTAAGTGCTACTATAGCAAGGAAGTGATGAGATCAAATTTGAGCTTTAAAATATTATTCTGGTTCTAGTTTGGACAGGGACTTAAAAGAAAGCAAATCACAGAGCCCCAAGGCCAAAAGGATGTAGTGAACTTTATTTGGGCACATATCTATCTGTACCAAGAGAGTCCAAGCTTGCCAATTAGACAAGGCAGTAAGGAACGGTAGTTTTCAGAGCACCATTTGTCTAATGGCTCTTCTGTGTTGAAAAAGCAAGCAGTGTACTTTCTGGGAGACTTGGGAACTCCCACCCTCCCAGTGAGGACAGAGTCTGGAATTAGAAAAACAAGGTATAATAAAAATATCATCATCAACATCATCATTGTATAGACATTATTATCAGGAAGGCTACATTTAGGTATACTTGACTTAAAACAAAATGACTTATTTTAGACCTCATTCTTGAGTAGAATAGAAGTTCATAACATACCTTTTGTTCTCATCACAAATGGTTCAGGAATCAGGTGGAATGGGCTTGCAGGTCAAAGAGGGACCTCAGTGTTTGTACCTGCATTGGATGAGAAAGACAGGGCAAAAAGTCCCTAAATTTAAAATGTGAAAAGTTTCTTTGATTTAAGAGGATCACTTACGTGCACCTCCATTTGTGAAACACTGTGTAAAACCTTAGGATCCTCTAGAAGCCATTTTGTATAATTCTGATCCATACTGATGAAAGTCTAGCTGAATGCCAGAAAAACTTCTACCTTACTTTTTTCTTATTTAATCCATACCACGTACAGTATTTAAAATCATTTGTCCACATATTCATTCTTTTCCATAATGTTGAAAGTGTTTTGAGGTCAGTAAAGTGAATTTAGCAAGGCAAGAACATGGTGGGAAATGGGAAATCTTAAATAATATGTGTAATGCTTATCTGTTACCAAGTAAATATGGCCTTCACGAAAATGACCTCATCCTTTTTAGGTATGCATTATTTTATCTAACGCTGTTTTCTCAGTGATTTTTATTCTGTGTACTAGAATCTTTCTTCTCACAAAATTTTTCCTCTTCCCAAGCCCCCAAGTTTCCCTCTGATGGTTTCCAGGATTAGTATTCTGATACCCATTTCCCCCTTAGTTTAAGCCTATATTTACTTAGTACCAACTACATATTGAATCACAGTGTCAGATACAGTGATAAATGTAGCTCATTAAATATTTTTTCCAAATGACTTTTTTTATGAAAATGATGCCTACTCATTATAAAAAATTAAGCAGAGAGAGAAAAAAATAGGAAACCCAAATCAACAACACACCTAAAAATATCCAACAGTAGCTATCATTAACAGTAAGTGAACATATTCTAGACATCTCTTCATGCATATACTCAGAGGAAAAAACAAGATTAAACAGATAATATTAATAAAAAGAAATTATACTACATTTTAAGAAAAAATATTTTTACTTGAATTTAACATATAAATATTATTAATAAATGGAAATAAGGCTGGAGACATTTCTAAGTTTTACATAAATATTTCTTTTTCTTAAGAGATTTCCTAAGAAATTCTTTTATTTTACAAAAAAAGATGATGAAAATATTAAGAGATTGAAATCATTTTTTTAAAAAATACTATATGATTCAATTTTAGATGGGACTGATTAACTTTCTACCCGAAAGGTTGAGGAAATTGGTATACTTAAAATTTTTTCACCATTTCCTTCCTCCATTTTCCAATTTGGGTTAGTTATATTATTATTTTACATTGTCAACATGCATAGCATTTATATGGGAGATTTTCACAGTTCTATTGTTATTTCTACATTTAAATGGATTTATTGTTTACCACCATCTCTTTTACCTTAGTACCTCTAATCCTAAGTTCTTTATTTAATTCATATTTTGGTTGTCTAGATTTCATCATCTTATACTCTGTCTTTCCCAGTATTTGAGATTGTGTATTGTCTTTATAATTGAATGACAACTTTGCTAGATACAATATTCCTGGGTTCCTTCTCTTTTCCTCATAACATTGTAGGCATTTTCCCCTTGTCCTCTTGCACTGCCTATGTAAAAGCCTGCAGCCAGTCTTCTTCCTCCATCCTTCCTCCGACAGTAACTTGTTTTTACTGCCTGATTACTTGAAGATTTCACCGTTTATCCTTGAAGATTATTAATTTAATAGTTTATTATCAGTCATTTTGTATCAACTTTTCCATGAAGAAGGAACACCTATCTATATGTAGATTCAATTTCTTTTCCTATATTACATATCTTTGAATTATTTTTTCTCTACCACTTTTTGAATTCTCTACTTGAGAGATAGCAGTATCTCTTACTAGGTGTTTGGGGAGGGAGAATAGTGATTTAAGTTTCATCTGACTACTTTACCTGGTGGTCCATTATCTCATTTAAGCTTCACAACACTATTCCCATTTTAGAATGGAGGGGACTGAGGATCAACAGAGAGAATAATTAATTTGTCCAATGTAGTAAAGCCATAATTTGAATCTTGGTCTGTTAGACTCCAGGCCTGTACTCTGAGCCCTGTGCTGTAAAGCCTTGCTACTTATTCAATATCTCTTATTTGTACACCATGCTAGTGAAGTATGTCGTTCCCCTTCCAAAACAGGACTTGCCAGCCTCTACCACTGTGTCTTCATATCTGCCCTTTTGTGAATACCGCTGCGAAAGGAATCCAGAGGCTTTTGTTTTGTTTACTTAAGGCATTATTTTTAAAATAGCCTAAGAGAGAAATCTTTTATCCAAGGAATATGTGTCAATTAATTAAAAGAAATCTATTAATATAGTATATCAATAAATTGGACAAGAAATATTTCAATTACTTAAATATACAAATTAAGTAACAAAAACAATATTCCTTCTAATAAAAATATTAAATATAAATAGGACTTGACAATTATTATTTAACCTGGTTTGAAAGTTTCTGT
Organism: Propithecus coquereli; assembly: GCF_000956105.1. NCBI lineage: Eukaryota > Metazoa > Chordata > Mammalia > Primates > Indriidae > Propithecus > Propithecus coquereli. Next base: position 15,355,270 of record NW_012155284.1, on the reverse strand, counting down.
TAATACAATGAGACATGAAAAGAAATAGATAGTTAAAGAAAAGTGACCAAAGATATTACTGTTGACAATGGAATACATGTACATATACTAGGAAAATTTTTTTCACATTAGCATTAAAGTGATAGAAATTGACTTTAAAAAGTGAGGTAATAGAATAAAAGGTTAATATAGGAAATGTATGACATTTCTGTATACCAGAAGAAACTACCTGCAAAGTACAGTTGTCCCTCGGTATCAGTGGAAGGTTGGTTCCAGGAATAATACTGAAATCTGTAGATGCTCAAGTCCCCCATCAAAAATGGAGTAGTATTTGCATATAACCTACCCACATCCTCCCATATACTTTTACATCATCTCTAGATTACTTATAATACCTAATACAATGTAAATGCTATGTAGACAGTTGTACTGTATTGTTTAGGGAACATTGACCAAAGTAAGTCTGTATATGGTTCAGTATAGATGCTTTCCCCTCCCCGATTTTTTTTTTTTTCCGAGAGATAGGGTCTTACTCCGTTGCCCAGGCTGGAGTGCTATGGTGTGATGATAGCTCACTGCAGCCTCCCTGAGTATTCTTGATCTGCGATTGGTTGAATCCACAGATGCATGGATATGGAGGGCTGACTGTATACTTAGACAAGTTACCAGTGTAATAACAACAAAAATCATAAAACTTCTTATGTTATGTCTACATATGGATTTTATTTATCCTGCTTGGAATTTATTGAGCCTGCTGAATTTGAGGACTTACTCTAATTCTCAGATACTATTACTTCAAATATTGTTTCAATCTCAGTCTGTTTTCTCTTTCTGCAATTCTACTTCTACTTGCAGACTTCTCACCTTGTCTTCCATGTCTTTTAGCCTCTCACACTTCATTTTTTTCTGTTTGTGTTTTCTATTCTCTGTTATGTGTATTTTCAAATATATCTCCTAGTCTTCCAATACATCTCCTATTCTTTCTTCACCTGTGTTTTTTTAGCTATTTATTTTTTCATTGAGTTTAACTTTAGCTGTCCTAGTTATCCTTTCTAGAAGTTGTTTTGCTTCTTTTTCCAGTTGTAAGTCTCTTATTCAATTTTTTATTGTCTCTTTCATTCTGTATGTAATAAACATAATTGTTTTATTTTTATAGTATTTGAAGTTTTGAGTGTCAAGTTCTGTTATTTGTTTGTTGTTCCTCTGATTCTTACTCGTGATGCCTTGTTTCCTTGCATAAAATCTTTTTATTGGTTCCTAATTTTTTTTTTTTTTTAAGAGACAGGGGCTTGCTCTGTTGCCCAGGCTGGAGTGTAGTGGTGTGATCATAGCTCACTGCAGCCTCGAATTCCTGGGCTCAAGCAATCCTCCAGCCTCAGCCTCCCAAGTAGCTGGGACTACAGGTCCACACTACCATGCCCAACTAATTTTTTAAAAAATTTTTTGTAGAGATGAGTTTTGCTATGTTGCCCAGGCTAGTCTCCAACTCCTGGGCTCAAGCGATCCTCCTACCTTGGCCTCCCAAGGTGTTGGGATTATGGGCATGAGCTACCACACCCAGCCAGCTACTAATATTTTTTAGAATTCATCTTTTCAGAGTTCTGTGAAATATGGATTGAGAACACCTTTCTTCAGAGAAAATTTGCCTTTGGTTCTAACAGGTGCATTAGAGTACTACAGATCACTGGTGGTTTGAATTTAAAATATTCCTTAAATACTCTGAGAATAATAATTAGCTTGAAAGCCTCTGACCTGGCTGGACCTGAGACAGAAAAGCTTCTTTAGGGTCTTCCTGTGTTTGTTAGTGGATGTGTTTATTCCTACCCTTTCAGTGAGTGGAGGATCCTAGCATTATGTGTGGAAGTACTAGCTCCATCCTTGTATTGTTAAAACCCACATTCGTAGGTTACTGAGAACAGTAACTCAGAGTCTTCTAATAACAGTTCCAATGCTTCTTGCTCTGGTTTTCAGTCCCCTCCTCATTTTTCAAACCCTGAATATTTCCCTTGATTTCTAGTGAACTAAGCTATGTATTTAAAGGCATTTTTTTTTCTTTTGAGACAGAGTCTCACTCTGTTGCCCGGGCTAGAGTGCCCTAGCTCACAGCAACCTCAGACTCCTGGGCTCTGGCGATCCTTCTGCCTCAAGTAGCTGGGACTACAGGCATGCGCCACCATGCCCGGCTAATTTTTTCTGTATATTTTTAGTTGTCCGATTAATTTCTTTGTATTTTTAGTAGAGACGGGGTCTCGCTCTTGCTCAGGCTGGTCTCGAACTCCTGAACTCAAACGATCCGCCTGCCTCGGCCTCCCAGAGTGCTAGTATTACAGGCGTGAGCCACCACGCCTGGCCAACCTAAAGGCATTTTTTAAAATGTGCTCTATTCAGCACTTCAATGTGTTTGTATATAGAAGAGTTTTCATGTTATCTCATATGGTGCCTTACTGGAAATGGAAATCTAATTTGTTTTTCATATTGAATTAATATCATTTGTAAAGTTGGATTGTGAAATAGACATATGGCTAAAGACCGAATTTCTGCCACAGCAAATTTACTCTATTTCTGTGAAATATTGACTAAGCCAAGTTTTTGTTATGAAATACCATGTTTGATTCTGAAATTTTTACTTGGTGTTTAGATAGAATAGTAATATCACCTCCTGTTATTATGGACATTTTATGATTTTATGTAGGATTCACTCTTGGTTTGTCTGTCTTGAAAAAAATAAGAAAATTACTAAGATTTGAAAAAGATCTTACAAAGGTTAATAGCAATCTACATTAGCTGTCTAATCCTTTCATTTAAAAATACAGGTGATCTTTCAAATGAAAGGAGTAAGTTTGTAAGTCTAAAGGCTATATACAAGTGCATTTAGATTCCTCCTTATCTTCTTTCTAAATTGCAATATACTTAAGGATAGGGATATAGTCTTTCTATTCCTAAGTATTAAAGTAACAGATTATAAAGGACACATAGAACATTATCTCTCAGATTAAATTTTACCCTCTGATAGATGCTTTTCAGGATCACTTAGACTAAAATAATAATGTAGGTTCTCTGTTAGCCTTTCTCATAGAATTTGTAAATATGCATGAATTTCTTTGTTGATTTGTTTATTGCTTATCTTTACAACCATATTTTAATGAAAGAAAATAAACAATTCAGGTCCAAGTGTTTAGTGACTAGAATTAGGATATGGGAATTTTGTAATTTTTAGTTTTTTTAAACTACTACATTTCTCACTTTTGTAGCATAAAGTATTTAATCCAAGCAGTGCATCAAACACACACACACACACACACACACACACACAAAGTGAGCTGTTGAAATCTATATATCCATGGAGAAATTAAATAGAAGAATTTTAATCTCTTTAGTTAGACTGAGGTCTCATTCTGCCAGTAATTGATTCTGTAGATAATAAGAATGGGGATAGTGGTGGTGGTGGTAGAGGTGAGAACAGTGATAATAACAGAAGCAAATTTCTCTACAGTACGTATTCTAGGCCAGGCACCATGCTAAGTATGCTAAGTAATTTCCAGCAAATCTTATTTCTTTCTTACAACAACCTTACTATTATTTTCATTTCAGGGTAAAGAAACTACAGCATAGAATTGTTAACTTAGTTGTCCGATGCCATACTGCTAGTAATACGTAGAACAGAGCTTTGAACACACAATGGGGTTTCGTTTATTTAGTTTTGTTAGATATTTGCTGGATATTTTTTTTTCAAAATTCATGTATAAGTTACAGTATATTATAATACTTTCTGAGATATCATAAACCCACATCTCTGTCGCAGCTGATGATACATTAAGCCTAAAAATTGTGTTATACATCTATAGTTTTAATACCTATGATGGATTTTTATTATAGCTATTTTATGATTTCATCAATAGCCACGCTATTGTTTCATTACAAACAGATTTAGTATCTTTGTGATTAAAGCAGCAGACTAAAAACCGTGAAGGATGTACTATTTGGTTTTCAATCATTTCCATGTGTTATGAATTCTTATCAGATGTTGGGAAATAGCAGGCTTAAGCTAACTGCAAGTGTTACATACATGGTCCAAGAAACAATAGTCTGTAATGGACATGTGTTTAACCATCAGCTTGTTTAACAATGTCTCTAAGTAAATTCATTTACCATCTTATGTAAGAAACTTACACATATTCCATTTCATTTTTGTAGATTAAAGTTCTCTTCAAAGGCATATCAAGCACTCGGGTCTTTATAATCTTTATCAGTTTTTTTTAAGGTGAATGTTAGAGAATGTCAGTGCTTTAGTTCACCACCCTTATATTAAGGTAATATTTCGCCTGCCATAAGAAAAAAGAACAGATATAACTCAAAATTTTCCTAAGACACATTCCTGGAAACTGGAGGAAATGAGAAAAGCATCTGGGAAAAAATAAAAAACCCCTGAAAATTATGCAAAATACTTAACATTGACATTTTTAATCCTCAATCTCAAATTCAAAAGCTACATGATTAAAATAATAATTGCAGGGTTTTTAAAAACTACTTTAATCAAGTACTGCAAGCAACCTGATAAAAATGTAAACATATTAACATACTATAGTTATAAGAACTTTCCTGCATGGTTAGTAATTCATGGTGTCTTCTGTTGTATAGAAAATATTTAGCTTAAATCTCACTTTTGGCTGTTTATCCAAAGGAAAGGAAATCATTACATCAAAGGGATATCTGCACCCCCATGTTTATTGCAGCACCATCACAATAGCAAAGATATGGAATCAACCTAAGTGTCCATCAGGGATGAATGGATAAAGAAAATGTGATACATGGGTACAATGGAATACTACTCGGCCTTAAAAAAGAATGAAATCATGTCATTAATAGCAACATGGGTGAAACTGGAGATCATTATGTTAAGTGAAATAAGTCAGGCACAGAAAGACAAATGTGGCATGTTTTCACTCACATGTGGAAGCTAAAAAAGTTGACCTCTTGGAGGTAGAGATTAGAGTGATGCCTACCAGTAGCTGGGAAGTGTATGGGCAAGGGGGTAGGTGGTAACAGATAAAGAGAGATTGGGTAATGGGTACAAACATACAGTTAGAAGGAATAAGTTCCAGCGTTCAATCGTAAATGAAATGAAGTGTTCCCAAACCATAGGAATGATAGATACTTGAGGTGATCAATACCCTAAATACCCTGACTTGATCATTACACATTCTATGCATGTAACAAAATACCACATCTACCCCACACAAATATATAAATAGTATATACATCAATAAAAAATGTAAAAAAATATCTTCAGCTTAAAAGTAAAGTATAAGTCCAAAAGTACTTCTCATTCAGTGGGTGGTTAGCAGATTAATGGGAAACTGCATAAAGAACTAGGATATCTGTATCATGTTTACAATTCCATTATTGACTTGGAGAATTTTGAAAAATCTCCTACTGTCTCTACACTTCAATTTCTTTGTGTCTAAGATGATGATAATATTTGGCATCTCACTACTTCCTTAGATGTGAGAATTGAGAGGAAATAATTTTAATTCAGGTTTTATAATGCTAAATCCAAAGAAATTGAATTAAAATGATCTGCAAAGTATACATTTTTACACTTATAATTTTGATATGCTTTCCAGAAATATTAATTTATATCATACTTGGACTGTTCTTATGTGATGGTGAAACTGAGGCAACGAAGGAGGATTAACGGCTTCTTGTGGCCATATGGTGATATTGGGTCCAGGTCTTCTGATAAACACATCTCTTCCCACAGCCCCCCATCTAAATATGTTGCCTAATCTTTCAGAATACTACAAATTGACATTGGTTTTAAAAGGAAAAAACAATGACATTAGAATAGATATGTTAAGTGTAGTAATTAGTATCATTTTATCATTAATTTTCATAGTTTTAAATTTAAATTGCTGATGTAGTAAAACAGTCATGAGTTCATTGTAGTATGTGTGT
>NW_012155284.1:15338479-15349066 GCF_000956105.1 Propithecus coquereli | reverse complement strand
TTTTGCTCAGGCTGGTCTCGAACTCCTGACCTTGAGCGATCCACCCGCCTCAGCCTCCCAGAGTGCTAGGATTACAGGCGTGAGCCACTGCGCCCGGCCCATTGTAGTATATTTTGATAACAAAAATAACTGCCTTCTAAGCACCTGGTAGTGTGCTTACTCATATTAATTCTTAATTTTCGCATCAGTCTTGTTATATATGCTGAATATAGCCACAATTTATAGATGAGAAAACTGAGGCTCAGTGAGGTTGACAACTTTCCCCAAGACTGTGCTCTAGCCACTTTCTCTATGAAGCCATGAAAGATGTGGAAGATTTTAGTAGACAGAAATAGAGGGGAAACACCATTTTAAGCAATGGAAATGGCATAAACAAAGATGTATGTGTGCTGAACCTCAAAGTTTGTCAAGGTAATTATGACTAGTATGTTTTAGCTGAAATTTAGAGCAACTGTAGAGGATATGTAGGAGATAAAGTTTAAAAAACTAGTTTGAAGCTAGCTCAGGAGAGGGACTTAAATATTTGAGAAAGAAATTAGTGCATAATTCAGTAGCATTTAGGGAAGTATGAAGACCAGGGCAGTAGAATTGTAGGATTTGGCATATATGTTACAAAATGAATGGAAGAAAGGTCAGATCAGAGACACGTAGACCAAGTAGGAGAATGTTGCAATAATGAAGTCATGGTGGCCCAAACTAGACTGCTGTCAATAACCACAGAAAGGAAGAGACTTTGTAAAGGAATAAGGAAGGATGTAGTAAGTAAGGGAGATTACTAGAGGATACTAGAAGGCGGGCCTGACAACCAGCATTCTGGTGGTTTTATCAGAAATAGGACAGATATTAGGTTGTGCTTTTTAAGGAGCTAACATGATCAATCTGACTTTAGAAATGGTTAATGTGATACATTTGTGGGATGTCTAATGGAAGTATTCATCTGCCAGTTAGAAATGTGAATTTAAGTTTGAGAGTGGAAATGTGAAACAGTCTTGTTGTATACACTGACTGCATTAAAATAAAGGAAATTAAAATTATGAACATAGATGAAATTTCTAAAGACGGGAGAAGAAAAGAGAGGGTTGAAACTAGACTACTGAGAAGCACCTTTTTTTTTATGAGATGGGGTTTCACTCTGCACTCACCTAGGCTGCAGTGCAGTTGTGCAAATGTAGCTCACTTTAGTCTCCAACTCCTGGGCTCAAGTGATCCTCCTGTCTCAGCCCACAGAGTAACTAGGACTACAGGTGCATGCCCCTACATGCCGCCAATTTTTTTTTTTTTTTTTTTTGTAGAGTCAGAGATCTTACCATGTTGCCCAGGTAGGTCTTGAACTCATGACCTCAAGTGATCCTCCCTCCTTGGCCTCCCAACGTCTTGGGATTACAGGTGTGAGCCACTGTTGAAGCACCTAAATTTGAGGAGCAGGAGGTGGAAGAGTGAAACCAATGGAAACAGAAAGAGTATCATAGAGGTAGAGAAGATCTGGCATGACACTGTCTGAGATAGCAGAGGAGCAGAGAGAGGTAAAATAGTCAACAAAGTCAGATTCTTCTGAAGGTCTATGTTACAATATAAAGAGAAGCCATTGGAATTTGTGATTAGGAGGTTGTAAGTTACTTCTGAGAGAGCAATTTAAAGCAAGTATGAATTACTAGTAAGGTATTAAAATGGGTAGATACTGGGTAAAATAAAGACAATAACAGCAGTTGAGATTTTGGTTGTAAAAAAATTGCGAAGTCAAAGATGTGGAAAATTGAAGGAAAATATTCTCACTTTGACTTTTCACAAATATTTGGCCTATATACTTTACTTCAGATTCTCTTCCCAGCTCTATCTTTTGTTACTGGTCACCTCCCCCTTTAAATTACTACAGCCAAATACCTTCATTTTTTAGCATGCACACTTATGTTTTTCCATCTCCCTGTCTTTAAGACATACTACTTGGATACCTCTTTGCTCTGTCTCCTCCTGGCTAATTCCTACTCATCTTTCAGAGCCCAGTTAAAATGCCTCCTCTGCAAAGCCATCCCTTATTTTACCTGCAGTAATCTTTCCTTCACTGAATTTCAAAATGCCTCACTCATTTCTTTGGCATGGTTGTTACCACTTTTTATTATATATTAATACTATTTTTATTATTGTTGTGCATGGTTTATGTCCCTCCTTGGAATTTAAGGTCCTTGGAGACTTTCTCAAGGTGTCAGTCAATATAATATCATGGAAAGAGAATAGACTTAGAATTCAGACCACCCCATTTTTAATTTCTTGCTCTGTCACTTACTGACTGCGTGACTTCAGACAAGGTGTTTATTTAATCCCCTTATTTGTAAAATGCCTATATCACAGGCCGTTGAGAAGATTAAGTGGTGGAGGAAGTAACTGACATAAATAACCTGCAAAATTAAGTTCTCTTCCCTCCTTATTCATCTTCATTTCTGTGCCAGCACCCAGAATGGTACCATACATGTATTAGGTGCTCCAGAAAATGTTAAATGAATTAGTAATTTCTTTGCCATTACTAAACATATAAAGCTAGTGTAATTTCTAGGTTGCTAATATTTTATTGGGTTTATTGTTTAATAGAAATTCTATTTTCCATTAGAGCAGAACATATTATAGATTTATCAAATAAAAAAATATATTCAATGCAGAATTATCTGGTGGATAATGGTGGTATCATACAAACCATGTTAAAAGTCAAATGAATTCAAATTAGAAACATACCTAATTGTAGAACAATTAATTAGGTTAGAGTTAATAGTAGTTTATAAAAGCCATTTCTTTTACCATTCAAGTAGAAACTAGGCTCTGAGGGGGCCAAGAAGATACTGTCTGGACTTTATAGTAAGCTCATAGTTTGGCAGTATATGGTTACATATACTCTAAGCTTAGAATTTCCATTCTTATTTAAATATATTCTAGTGCCAGTGGATAGGATTATATTCCAGAGAATCTAAGATTGGGAACCCTGAAATTAGACTGTGATCTAAAGATTAGTTTAAAAACTTACACTTCATTCCAAAGAGTTGTGGATTCCACAACTACTAACAAATGGTGTTGTTAGAAAAGTCTGAAAGATTTTGACATTGTAAATCCTCAATCACTTGAAAAATTTAGCAAAATGAAGCAATTTTTAATAATCTATATATACCTACCTTTTTCTGTCTCACCTTGTCTTTTTTGAGTTTTTACTCATCATTGTTCAGTTTGTCTACATCAATATTGTATCTAAACCTTTGACTATTTAAAGAGAGATTTTTAGAAGCAAACATGCATTCATTGCCATTTTAAAATTATGAACAGAATTAGTTTTTATATATACTAGAGGTAGCATTCATTTGTAGCAAATAACATAATAAAGAAATATGCCTATATATGACAAACAGCTCTTAAGAGCAGTGCTATTTTAAACATATGTCCTAAAAAATAATAGCTACCATTTGTTGAACACGTATGGTGTATTCAATATTTTACATACCTTACCTCTATTTTATAGTTGAATGAACTGAGTCTCAGAGAAGTTAAGTATCTATTCTAAGATGACCCAGTTAATAAGTGATGAAGTTGGCTTTTCAATTAGGGCTTTCTGAATCCAAAGTTAATTCCTTTAATAACTATGTTTTATTGCCTCTACAATACTATCTTAAACAGTATATACTTTCTTTGCCTCATTCTTTGTGTGCTTCAAATTACTTTCAAAATGAGGTCGGCCTAGAAATACAGTATTTTCTCTTCAACCCTCAAAAAATCTCCACCTCAAAGACCATAGTCTTCAGAAAGTATCATCTAAATAACTGGATTACTTACCAAATTAAAAAATGTAAAAACTAGTGCAATAAAAAGATAGGAGTGTTTAGTGGATGGAGCAAAGATGTTATTGCTGTTCCTTGTGCAGGGACTAAGCAATTCCATTTTTACCTCATGCTGACTAAATATGCGATTTCTAAAATTGTGTCACATAGCTTCAAGAAATATGAAATAATAGCATTTATCTGAGAAATACACGGTGAGAGCTTAAACAAGGCATTGATAGTGCGAGCCAAAAGGAACTCTGTGAGAGAGATTAGAAAATAATGTATTTCAACACTGATTCAGTGCAAGGGAGGAGGAACAGTCCAAGGGAAGTTTAAAGTCTGATCACTGGGAAGATAATGGTTCCCTGATCAAATGGGGACTTCAGGAAAAGGAACAGATCTGGGCAAGAAAGAGATGACTTCAGGTTTGGACACAGAGAGTTTGTAATTATATTGAGACATCTGGCCTGCTATCCATCTAGATCTGAGTCCTTGAAATGTGGCTAGTCTGAACTGAGCAGTGCTGTAAGTTTAAAATATACACTGGATTTCAAAGATTTAGTACAAAAAAAGAATGTAACATATCATATTAATATTTTTAATATCAGTTACATAACAAAATAGAATTTTGGATATATTAAGTTAAATAAAATATGTTGTTAAAATTAACCTGTTTCCTTTTATTTTTTAAAAAAATATGGCTGCTAGGAAACTTAAAATTGCATACGTGTCTTACCCTGTATTTTTGTTGGACAGCACTAATCTACATGGAGATTTGTAATAGATAGCTAGAAATGTATGACCAAAATCAAGGCAAAACATCTAGATTTGAAGATAACATATAGTAGTGATAGTTGATCTTATGAGATTAGATTAAGATGCCAGGGTGTAGTGATAGAGATGAGAAAAATGGCAATAGTTATAATATGTAAAAAATAAGAGTAAACAGGACACAAAGAATTAGAAATGAAAGGCTCAAAAGTGGTACATAAGCCTGACTGGGATAGAATTCCAAGAAGGAAGGAGTAGTTAACATCATTGAATGATAGGCCAAAGAGGAAAGGGGGGACTGAGAAAAGGCCATTGAATTTGGTCGATATATCATAGAAGTAGTTTCAGTAGAGTATAAGAGCAGATTGTAAGAGACTAAGAAGTTAGACATGATGAAGTAAACTGTGCATATAAACTATTCTGTCAGGAATGGAGTACATTTGTAAAGATAATAATCACTTGATTTGAGCAGAGTCCAGAGGAATTTGAGCATGTTTCTTTGCTAAATGAAAGGATCAGTGAAGTAGGAGTGCTTGAAATTATAAGAGAAAAGATAATTTCTATAGTAAGGTACTAAAGCATTGGATTCCAAACCTATGTGCGTACTGGAATCACTGGGGAACTTGTTATAAGGGCAAATTTCCAGGCAACATCCCACATCTAAAGTTATTATATTCTCTGAAGGTTTGTCTCCTAAAACATGCTTTTAACAAGTTCATCTAGGTGATTATGATGCATCCACAAGACAAACAAGTAGGAAAATTGAGGGTACTGATGAGGACATCACTGAAATCGCTGGCCATAGCATCCAGAATGGATAGAGAGCCAGTTAGGGTTAGAATGAGACTGGTGGACCACAAACTATGGTTAAGGAGTTGGCTTTCATTATTATAAGAGTGAGCACAAGTTTAGTAGGAATGAAAGACTGAAAAAGCCAAAAAGATTATGGGTTTTTATCAGAGAGGTAGGTTTCAGAATTCAGGATCTCGAAGGCCAAGCAGACGCAAAATGTAGCTGTCTGTCTGTCATGGAGAAAAGATAAAAAGAGCAGAGTCATGACCATCGTAAGGCCTAACAGTTTGGTAACTCTAATAAACGGCAGTGGTATTATAAAAAGATATGGGATTTGAGATCAAGAGGAAGCACAAGCTGAATCAGTTGAATCAGTATGTAATGATCTACACTTCAGATTCCCTTCCGCTAAAGCTTGACTTGGATGTCTTTGGGTATCTCTGGAGACCAAGCGGGGTGCCTCCTTGGGCTTACAGTCTGAGTATCCATGATTCACTCTAGCTTTTGTTGAAAATACAGTGGATGCTTGACATTCAAAGGTAATATATGCATACTTTTAACTACTTACAAGTAACCCTAAGGGCTCATGACATGAGTAATTAGTAATTTTTTCCAAGGCATGAATTTGAATCTTTTGCCCTAAAACTGGCTTATTGGAACAAGTCACTTAGCTAGCGAATTATAGTGAAGTCAGCATTTACTTCTCAGTCAGCATTTACTTCACCCCAGGATTATATTAATATTAGTCATCAGAATACCTCAGCCTGGTAAGTTTCACAGAAGAGAAAATTATATGCCAAACTTTAGTAATAAATGAGTTAAACACTTGGGTTTAAAAAAATCAAATGAGTTTTAAAAGTTCTTAGCATTGTACCTAGCATATAATAATTGCTTAATAAATGATAGTTATTGGTTCAGGAATTCAACAAGTTTTGAAGCCAAATTTTTGTGTATGTCCAGGTTTAGTGAATAGTATTTATACTAAAAATTTTGTTTTGATACAGAATCTCCATGAATTATTAAGCTAAAACCAGAATATTAAATTTGCTAGTGAATTAGGAGGATAATGGGTCATTTATCACTTATCTTGTGTTTGATATACTTGAAAAGGGGTATATTTTATAGTAACTCATATTACTATTATGAAAAATTATAACTTTCAAAATATCCTTTAAGTGTGTTTCTATACCACAAGTATATGTACACAGAAATAAAATGAATGAATTACATTATTCACTTTGTTTTTCTTAGATTTAGTGTACCTGAAAACCATTTTGCTAAACAACTTTTTCTCTCAGTATATTACACATTTATGTAACTGTTTTTGCTTTATAGTGAAGAGCTCAGAAAAGAAGCAAGACAATTAAAGCGGGAACTCTTAGCAGCAAAACAAAAAAAAGTAGAAAGTGCAGCAAAAGAAGCAGAAAAAAGAAGTGACGGTAAGGGCATTTATCGGGCTTATATTTTCACTTGGTACTCCTCCTTCTCCTTTTCCCTACCCGTCCTCCTCCTCCCCCTCCCATCTTTCCACTCTTTCCTTCTCCCTTCCTTCTCCTTTCTTCCCTCCTTCCTTCTTCCCTCCCTCCTAGAGTTGAGGGGTTTTGTGGGGGGGGGGGGGTGAATACTTTCTTTGGACAGTTAGCCAGTAAAATAAATTTCCACCTAGGACATTTGTCTGAGAAGTATTAATAAATTCAGTGCAAACAGGAACATAACTATTGTCCTTTAGTAAGATTAAAGAGAACTATCAGAGTACTTGAAATCAGGCAAAACTTAAGTGTTGCCATAGCACATAAATGGACTAAAAGTGCACAAGGATGGAATGTTCATCTTTTTTATATTACATGTTCTTTAAAACATTTAAGGAAGTGTGTTGGCCCTATGTTTGAGACTGTGTAAACATTTCTATGTTGGTTTTTGTTTTTACTCTTATGTTAAGACATCGAAAATCTAAAATATTGGTAAAGCCCATCAAAATAACAAACTGCTGTTTAATACAGGTTAAATGTGTTTTTTGTTTCACTATGATTTTTATTAAGCTAGAATGTCTTCATAAAAAGCTTTTTTTTATTGATGATCTTTAATTTAGTTTAAAACTGTTTCAGCTGTAAAGCGTGTAAATGTTCCATTTCCAGAATAACAGCTTGGAACTCTCAAATCTGTTTTCTTTTTATAATAATAAATTACATTGTATATTTAGTGACCATGATTAGAAATTTTATTCAGTTCCTCTTAGAATGTATACTACATTTGATTTAACAAATTTGGTCTGTACATATATATTCTGAATTCTTATGCTTTTTAGAAAGCATGAAATGTTTTTATCTACTAGATTTTTAACAGTCACTAGAGATATATCAAAAGAATGAGATACAGCATCTAGCCTTAAAGATTACATATTCTAATGGAAAATAGCTGTTCAACATTTGGCCATAGCTATTATTATTTAAGTAGCACAAGTAATACCACATAACTATTTAAACTACATAGTTCTCAGATTATTTGCATTATATCCCCAATAACTATTATGGTAAAGGCAAGTATATACTTCATAAAGAATTGAAAGACACTGAAATATATATTTGAAAGAAACTAATTGTTAAAAAATTAACTCAACCATAATGGTGCGAATTATAAACTGAATTTAAAGAAAGGATAAACTTATTTGTGACCAGAATAGAAACAAGCTATATTGGCAATATTGAGATTTGAAAGAAGTATAGTGAGGATTATTTTATTTTTAATTTTATACATAATTTTACCAGGGGATTGTTTTTTGTAACTAAAAGCATTTTAAATACATGAAAATAATTTCTTTCAACTAGAAAGATCTTTTACTTAATTATTTAATTCATTTTGAGCTAATAATTGTTGGTACCCCCACGTCTTGAGAACTATGCTGGACTGGGGTACAAAGTTAGCAGTAGATGTCTGGTTCCACAATAGATTGCCTCTCATAGTTCGTGATCTACCAGGAGTGAGAGAAATGCAATAGATATTACTATACTAGTGCTTTACAGTTAAGGCCCAGATTAAACATAAACAGTACTATGTTTATTTATTTATCTGCCTTTGAAATACAAATACAATTAGGTAAAGAAAAGTTTGAGTCTTAAAAGAGTGATTTCTTAATATGAGACAGAAGATTCTTACAGAGCTTATTTTATCTTACTTTCATGAAAGTTAACCACATTAAAATTTCTTATGCTGTAATTACAAAGGGAATTATATTAGTAATTATTTTTCTGTTAATTTTTCTTATACAATATTGAAATACTTGAATTTGCCTGAAATCTAAATGACAGTTAAAATTAGCTTCAAAAAAATTAAGTCATTTGATTGATATTATTTTTTTCTCATCTCAGAATGGGCCATTGTATTTGCTTATTTTTCATTGTTTTATTTTGATTTTAGACTTACACAGAAGTTGTAAAAATAATAGAGCCTTCCCATATACTTTTAATGTTAAGGTCTTATATAACCACAATATAATGATCAAAACCACACAGTTAATGTTGGGATAATACTGTTAACTAGCTACAGACATTATTAGAATTTCACCATTTTCCCCACTAGTATTCTTTTTCTGTTCTATGATTCTATCTAGGATTCCATATTGCATTTAGTCATCATGTCTCTTTAGTGCCCTCTGATCTGTGACAGTTCCTCAATCTTTCCTTGTCTTCATGACCTTGACACTTTGAAGAGTCCGGGGTCAATATTTTGTAGAATGTCTCTCAATTTGAATTTGTCTGATGTTTTCTCCTGATTTGATTATGATTGTGCATTTTTGTTTAGATTACCACAAAAGTGGTATTCCTTCTCAATGCATTATATCAGGAGTAACATGATGTCTATTGTCTTATTACTAGTGATATTACCTTGATCACTTGGTTAAAGTGATGTCTGCTGAATTACTACAGTATAAAGTTACCCTTTTTACCTTTGAGATTTATAAGTATTTTAGGGAAGATACATTGAGACTATACAAATATTCTATTTCTCTTCAGGCTTCCTCCCACTAATTTTAGCATCCATTGGTAGATAGTAGATCTTGCCTATTGGCAACAATTATTTACTGTGGTGTTCTATTATAATATTCTATTTCCTTAATTTCTACTACTTGAATTCTTATATAAGAAATAACTCTCTTTTCTATTATTTATTTATTTTAATATGGGCTTGTGGATATTTATTCTATGTGTTATAATCCTAAACTATCATTATTTATTTTATTTAAGTTTTTCCAGCTTGGGCCATTGGTATTAACAGCTGTTTAATTTTGGCTCTTGTGACCTTTTAACTTTCTCCCATCTTTTCAGCACTTTCTTACTTTCTAGAACCACAAGATACTCCAGGCCGATCTTACATTTTCCCTTCCCCAGACTTGGAATCAACCACTTTTCCAAGGAACTCTGGTTCCTCCTGTTGGAGTATAGTATTTATAAACCAAGAGTGGGCGAGTTTATTTTGATTCTTATAATTTTAGGTGCTATTAGGAACAATATTTTATTATCACTGTCTTCTTAGAATTCTTAACAAAATTCTTTTTTACAACCTCTTTATGATGTACATTATGGATTATCTTTTTCTTGAAATTGTATTTTCTCTAAACTTACTTTGACTTTTAAAATTGACAAGTATTCCTGATGTGCTGATAGAAAATTGTTTGGTATAAAAGATTTGTAATTTCAGTAAATACTGCATTATAATTCAAATTCACATGTTCCTATGCAGTTTTTAAGTCTAATAGTATGCCTTTCACCATGATTAAAAATGATACCATGAACCGTCTCTCTCTATAGCATTATAGAAACAAAGCAAAATTTTAGGCGTCCTTGATTTTATGTCAGAATAACCTATCTTCCCAGTTCACAGATATTCCAAGGTTAGAACCACATAAACTCTGGGAACGGATCCAGACGTCCTCATAGGTATTTGCATAATGAGGTCCTCACATGAAAAGAAGTTGAAAGTGTTGTTTGACTTTGGCTCTGTAACTTCATACATCAGTTGAGCTCAATACCCTCATGAATCTCTTCAGGAAAGATTTCTTGATTGAACTGTATGACTACATATCTGGCTTTTATAAAGCATTTTATTTTAGTCCAAGACTAAATTGTCTGAGTATTCTGACAAATCTGGATGATTTGGTCTTTTGAACATTTCATGCTATATTTAGCATTTTTAATTTGTGAGTAAACTTAGAAGCAGAGAATTATTATTTAAA
>NW_012155284.1:15285502-15338094 GCF_000956105.1 Propithecus coquereli | reverse complement strand
TGAATTTTAATACTATATTAGTTGTAGTTAAAAAATATAATCAATATGACTATATGTAAATATGACATAAATTAAAATCTCAAAATAAACTTTTCATGTTTTTCAAAGTTGCATATTTATAATGGTATTCTTTGTTAAAAGATACGTGTATGAACTTGTATACATTCTTAAGTAAAGCTTCCAGTGATATTATTTTCTGGTTTTGTGAACCTATCTGGCAAGTCTTAACACTTGCTGACTATTGCCACTTCATCTTAAAAGTTAATGTATTATCCTTGGATTAAAAGCACTTGGGAATAAACCTATAAGAACAAGAAAGGGATTGTGTTCTAATGCCTGTGCATTAAAATACCTAGTTTTGTCCTTTTTGCGTGAATGGAGGTTTCTCCCATTTAGCCGGGTATTCTTATAGACAAGATACTTTCTTCAGGGATTCTACCATCTTAGGAAATCACCTTTGATCAAGGGATCAATATTCCATTGGTTTTATAATCTTGACCCAGGTTCCTACGCCAGATCCTTGGCCAGATTTGTATAGACTATTAAGGACTTAACATTCTAGACATAGTTCCACTTTTAAATCTGTTCTACACATTAGGCAAGTTACTTTAAAATCTAGACCCATCTGTTTCTCCATATATATTTAAAGATAAATAGGATCTGCTATTCCTTATATCACAAGGATGTTTCAAGTAATAGATGTAATTATACTTCTTAGGAAGAAATGCATTATGTAAATATAACTTCATAATTTTTGCCATTGGTTGTCAACTATTTACTTTTTAAAGATTTCAGATAATGTATGAAGGAAAGTTTCAGTAAATGAAAGACATAGAACATCAAGGAATAAAATCATTCTTGTAGTCATATAATTAAAATTTTTTATAATAGCATGAAATTTGACTTTGTAAAATTCAAAAGAGTTACATTAGAATCTGCAGTAGGCTCTAACACCCCAATTTAGGTAAACAAGGAATGTGGTGTTTTACTTTAGATACCAGCAATGTCAAAAGAGATGTACTGCAGGACAATCCTGTTTACAGCCTTGGAGTCTCTTTAGTCCCACTGTAAATCATCCAGGCCTGTGCACAGGATTGTTGTGGGGGGAGGGGGAGTGGAGGGTAATAAATTTTGAATAAGACTGATAGTTAATTGGAGATAGAGTTGGTTTCCTGTGTTGGCTCTGTCAAGTTCTTTAATAAACTATATAATCCTTTTCGTTAAATTATGTCTCAAAGTCCTTTCCAGGTTTCCTTTAAGTTTCGTCATATCAAAACCAGTACCATACTGAACATGGTGACAAACAGATACAGGTTTGGACATACTCTATAATCAGCTTTAGGGGGATGAGGTGTCAGATCTTCCAGAGTTCTAAGCAGACAATACCTGCTCTATGACTAGTGCCAGAAATTAGAGGAGAAAGGGCAATCTGAGCTTGTAAATCAAGAAAGAATTTTAAAGCCTCTTCATGAAACATATCCCTGAGGTGCTTAGTACCTCTTAAGTTGCACTGGGCCATTTCAAGTTTCTTCAGACTATCTTTTTAATACTGGATTAAGTGAGACTAGGGCCCCCTCAGGCTTGATAGGCTGTGAAAGTACATAGTTTTTGACTACTTTTCATCTAGCTAATATATAGTGTTAAACTAGATTAATCTTGGTTTTTATAAGAAACAGAAACCCTCTTGGAACGTTAGCTCTGTTATGCCTAATACCTGATCCTTCTTCTTGACCAAACTGGTCCTTTCTTCCAAAGCAATTAACTTTCTTCAGGTACCCTTGAGTCATTTTTTCTTAGGGGCCAGAAGCATCAGATCTGTTTTCCCCTGTAGTCTACTCTTAATCTGTGTGTTAATTTTTACTTTATTTACATAGAAAAGTGAAAGTATATTTGCGCTTGATTCATAGAAAGCTTCTCAGGCCATTGATTGTTTTCTGTTTCTTCTGACTTTGGGCATAGTGCTAACAAATTGATTAGGTTTTCTAAATTGAAAACAGATTAAAGAATAATAAAAGTGAGAGAGGGTATATTCTATTATAAAAGGGTAAATTTTATAGAATATGAAGTATATCTCAATAATTTTTTTTAAAAAATAAGTTGCAAAAGAAAAGCCAGAGCAGGGACTGACGTATGAGCCTTCTTCTAGCTCATTACTTTATTGGGCTAAAAAATTTTTTTTAAAAAGTGAGAGAGAAAAGCATGGCTAGAGACATTCATTCTGGTAGCAGAAAGAGGTGAGAGCCAACCACTTGACACTAGGTCAGGAAACACAAGAACAAAGCAGTCAATATTATGGATACATTTGCTGTAGATACTTCATTTACACTGAGAGTATGTCAGTATCTTTAAAAAATAAAGTTATTAATTCTCATTATAGTGACTCTGATTCATTAAGAAAAGTTTAGATGGTATTTATTATTCTTTAATTAGATAGAGAATGGTCAACAATTCTAACCTAATTGGTAAAAAAAATTAATTGCTTTAATCAATTAAAAGTAAGATTCTTTTATCTGGAATATTCAGTTGTGTGGAAGACCTTATTTCCTGGAAGTTCTGGAAAAATGAAGCTTTACTCTATAGCTAGGACAGTCAGTCTCTTAAATGAAAGTTTATTGAACACGTTACTACCCTCATGTGCTAGAAAGCATGCTATATTTTTTAACAATATGTCTTTCACTAATACAATTTTTAAATAATAAAAATTTTTAAAGGTCTATAGCAAATAAAGATGTGTATACCCTCATAATTATATGAAGAATGTAATCTTTTGGTAAAGTGAATAAGAGACTATCATCTTTAATTTGAGAGTCCATAAAGTACTTTGTTCTTTTTTGAACAATCCGTCTCATACTTTCTTACTAGCCATCATGAGCAAATCTTGTTGAGCTTTACTTTGTGTACCCTACATTATAAGCATATTTAAGTTTTATGTGCAATGAAAAATAAACTCTAGCCCATCCACATATCTTAATATGTCTTAAATTCTGGGTCATCTTGCAGATCTAGTGGTTGCCTAGGATTCATCTATTGCTACTTTTAAGAACCAGTGTATTTAGGATATCTCTCTGAATCTCTTCACTGTCTCAGTACAGTTTTCTAATAACCATTCTTTCTGCCTCATGGTTGATGTAATTCCAAAGTTGTGAATTTGACAAGATCCTCAGCTATATTTTTAGTAACTGCAATTTGTCCTCCTATTACTAATATCTGTGCCATTCCTGACCCAGTAAAGATAGCTTTGTTAATTGATCCAGGTAAGTATTAATCTTTAAAAGTCTTAATTTGGCTACTACTGTCTTTTAAAAAAAAAGCTGTATTTCTTATATTAATAATTATAAAAATAACATTTATTCTTTGCAAAAATATCAGAAATGTAGAAAAGCATAAAGGATAAAAAGAAAGATATCCCATAATACTTCTGCCAAAGATAACCATGGTTAACTTTGTGATATTTATTTTTCTGGACTTTTTTATCTTCATGTAATACACGTGTAATTTTTCCCCATAATGTAATTTTATATGTAATATGCTTTTTTTTAAGAACATTTCTATTGAAATTGACCAATAACTCTTAAAGGAGCAACTTGCTTAAGGAATATTTTTTCTTAATTCTCTTATATCAGACACCATCAAATATAGAGGATGATGGATATAAAGACCACGTAAACATAATTGAGAGATGAAAATTTCCCACCATTTTCAGGTCTAGCATTTAGAATATGTGGGAGCATTGATGGCCAGGGACTCCATCTCCATTGCTGATGAAAATTATATATACCTTTCATTTTTAGAAAAAAAAAATCATTTTTAAAAAAAATCCTAAGCCAATGTTGTAGTCTGCCACCTCTGTCTTTCTCAAGTGGCCATTGAAAATTCTGCAGGGAAACAGTCGAATCAGATTATATATTTGGAGCCTAAATTGAAATAATTACAAATTTATTTAGTACAAAGAAAAGAGGTGAAGAAGGGTGTGTATGTGTGCACGCACACATACACGTTGTGTTTTATTGTTTTGTTTTGATATTTAGATTGTCTCAAGGGAGGAACTAATATCATCATTAAAAGTTTGATTATAACCAGTGTTCTCATTTGGGAATGGAGTTGTTAACTTTTCCAGCCTGCTGTCAAGACCTTATTTTAAGTAAAATGTTTTTCTTTTATGTGACATTTTCTGAGGTTTTGCCAAAAATGACATCAAACATATAATTCATTTGAGTGCTGAGTTTCTTCAACATCTTGCAGCACTTAATCAAATTTGAAAAAGATATTCTTTTCACAACTTTACAGTGTAAACCTGTGAATATGTAGCATAGAAACTTACTTTGGACAGTTTAATCTGCACGGTATTAGGTTGATTTTTTTTTTAAATGATTAATGCAATATGCTGACAATTTTAAATGGTTATGTTTTCAAAATCCTTCACATAAACTCCTGGCAGATGGTACAGTTGCAGCCTTTGAGTATTAGTATTTTTTCATGCAAAAATCAGATAATCCCTAAATTATATTAATAGCTACATTAAAGAATTTGAAATGCCAGAAAGGACAAAGGGAATAAGGAAGTTCTCAGAACTAACAAGATGTCCAAATATTGAGAAATCATTAAGAATCCATTTTGATATAGAAAAACATTTTATATTGATTTTCTTTTTTAAAAAAAAAAAAATGGCCACACCACAATGTAAGCTTGTTTAAAACATAATGCTACAGTATGTTTAAATGTAAAAGTAAGCTATCCTTAAGGAATGTCTTATGCATTAGAAACTCTGATCTTAAGTGTGCTCTGTTTATATTGCATGCTTCTGTGCTATTATCACAGTTGTGGTCCTAGAGGATCATCTGGCCAACCCCTCCATTATACATAAGAAACCACAGGCCAGCCAATTAAGGGGCTTACTCAACATCACACAATAAAGTAGTAGAACTAGAACTCAGGACCCTAGCTTCTTGTTCAGTGCTCTTTTTAACACTCTATGCTTTAATTTGATCCAGCCTTAAGTAGGTACAGTCTATAAAGTTTTAATTGGTGTTTATTAAAATCCACTTTGGTTTTGGCTAGGATAATTGTCTCTAAAATCCCTTTGGCAAACTTAGAGTCCTTTAGAGAGCACATTATTATCACAAACTTGTGCCTTTTCAAAGATTAAGTATGTAATTTTGGAATGAATCACAAAAAATTGTAATGTTATAGAAAACATCGATTTCTGTCAACATGGCAGACTAGGAGTACAACCCAATCCTCCCACTGAAAACAGCTAAAAATGTTGAATATAATACAAAAACATCTTTTTCATATGCTTCTATGACTTGCAAAAATACAAGGAATACTTAAACCAGGGAATAAGTAAAGGTATAAACTAAGAGAAGTTAGTGGAGCACTAGGTCTAGCTTTAACCCTAAGGATATTTGCTAAACTTAGTAAATGGAACATTGTATTTTGAGGTCTCACAAAGTTCTTTGGAGAGAATGAAAAGCTTAAGGTCTTCCCAAGGTAGAAAGGGTCTAATGGAACACTACTCCATATAGTTGGGGGCCCACAGGACCTTGTCCTTAGGGGCAGGGGGAATTAGAAATAAACAGGTCACCTCAGTCTCCTCAGGGGACTACAAGGAAAACTGCCTATCTTGAATCATGGCAGAGAGTATTTGGGGTCAAGAGCATCTCCTGGGAACTCTAACAACAAGGTAGACTTCCCATCAGTTTGGAGCCCAAGTTTGCCCTGCCTGGGTGGTCTCAAAATCTTCAAGCCAAGAATTTAGTTGGATATAGTCCTGGATCCTAAGTGCCCCCAGGAGCCTGATACAAGCAAACATAAATCCTTTCAGGAGGAAACTACTTTCATTCCTAGTCCTCAAGGATAGTTCAAAAGAAAATGAACAGATCAGAATTAGCATGCACACACACACACAGAATTCAGAGACCTTGACCAAAAGCTAGTAGAAATATCATACAACAGAATGAGACCCTCAAAAACTTCAGATTTTATTCTGACACTAAATGTTAAATAAGTATATATAATATATTATAAGAAACAATGGACTTCAAATATAAAGAACAAGCAGATTTTAAAACAAAGGAGATCTGAAAATGAAAAATAAAATAGTTGACATTAAAAAATGCAATAGATTTTATAGCAAATGTGACATGGCTAAAAAGAGCATTCATGAATTGAAAGGTAGAATTGAAAAAATTACGTAGAACTCAGTCCAAAAAGCGATAGAAGACATTTTACATTCTCACAAGCAGCTCATGAGCCATCAGGTTACTCCATATCCTTGTTGACACTCTGTATGATCACTCTTTAAATTTAGCCATTCTAATAGTTTGCAGTGTTACCTCGTGGTTTTAATTTACATTTCTCTAATTAATAATGTGTTGGGCATTGTTTCATGTGCTTATTTGCTATCTATATATATTCTTTGGTGCAGTGTCTATTCAAACCTTTTGCTTATTTTTTTAAATTGTGTTATTTGTTATTGTATTTTGATTGTTCTTCATATACTCTGGACACAAGTCCTTTATCTCCTTTATCTGGTGCATGATTTGCAAATATTTTCTCTCAAACAATGGATTTTTTTTTTTTAGTCTGTTAACAGTGTCTTTCAAAAAAAAAAAACTTTTAAATTTGAGGAAGTCTAATTTATCAACTTTTTTCATTTTTTGATTGAGTTTTGGGATCTGGGAAATCTTTGCCCAACATAAAGTCACGAAGGTATTCTCCTATGTATTCTTCTGGAAATTTTATAGTTTAAGATTTTACATTGAGGTGTATGATCCACTTTGAGTTATTATTTGTATATACTGTCATAGTTCCCTTAATGATGGGGATACATTCTGAGAAATGCATTGTCAGGTGACTTTGTTGTTGTGCAAACATCATCGAGTGTATTTATACAAACCTAGATGTTATAGCCTACTACACACCTAGGTTATATGGTATAGTCTATTGCTCCTAAGCTACAAACCTGTACAACATTTTGCTGTACTGAATACTGTGGGCAGTTGGAATACAATGGTAAGTATTTGTATATCTAAACATAGAAAAGGTACAATAAAAATATGATATAAAAGACAAAAAATGGGCCGGGCGCGGTGGCTCACGCCTGTAATCCTAGCACTCTGGGAGGCCGAGGCGGGTGGATCGCTCAAGGTCAGGAGTTTGAGACCAGCCTGAGCAAGAGCGAGACCCCGTCTCTACTAAAAAATAGAAAGAAATGATCTGGACAACTAAAAATATACAGAGAGAGAAAAAATTAGCCAGGCATGGTGGTGCATGCCTGTAGTCCCAGCTACTTGGGAGGCCAAGGCAGAAGGATCGCTTGAGCCCAGGAGTTTGAGGTTGCTGTGAGCCAGGCTGACGCCACGGCACTCACTCTAGCCCGGGCAACAAAGCGAGACTCTGTCTCAAAAAAAAAAAAAAAAAGACAAAAAATGGTATACCTGTGGAGGGCATTTACCATGAATGGAGTTTGCAGGACTGGAAGTTGCTCTGGGTAAGTGAGTGAGTGATGAATGAATATGAAGGCCTAGGACATTACTGTACACTACTATAGACTTTATAAACACTGTACACTTAGGCTACACTAAATTTATAAAAATATTACTTTTCTTTCTTTAATAGTAAATTAACCTTAGCTTACTGTAACTCTTTTACTTTATAAACTTTTTAATTTTTTTAACTTTTTGACTCTTTTATAATAATACAAACACATTATACAGCTATACAAAAAAATTCTTTATATCCTTATTCTATAAGCTTTTTTCTATTTTTAAATTTATTATTGTCATTATTTTTGTTTACTTTTTAAAATTTTTTGTTAAAAACTAAAACACAAACATGTACACTAATCCAGCTAGGCCTACACAGGATCAGGATCATCAATATCACTGTCTTCCTTCTCCACATCTTGTCCCACTAGAAGCTATGATAAGAATGCCTTCTTGTGGAATACCTCCTGAAGGCCCTTCCTGAGGTTGTTTTACAGTTAACACTGTTTTATAAGTAGAATAACAATAAAAAGTATAGTAAATAAATAAACCAGTAACAATCATTTATTATCAAGTGTTATGTACTGTACATAACTGTATGTGTTACACTTTTATGCTACAAGCAGCATGGGTTTGTTTACACCGACATCACCACAAACACACAAGTAATGTGCTGTGCTATATGACATGACACCTACAACGTTACTAGGTGGTAGGAATTTTCCAGCTCCATCATAGTCTCATATGACCACCATCATATATGCAGTCCATCATTGACTGAAACGTTGTTATGTAGCACATGACTGTAGTGTAAAATATGCATCGAGGACATACACATATTTCCATATTGATACCCATTTGTTCTAGACCATTTGTTGATAAGACAATCATTTCTCTACTGAATTGTCTTTGAACCTTTATTGAAAATCAATTGATCAAATATATTTGGGTTTATTTCTGGGCTCTCTATTTTGTTCCATCCATCTATTTGTGTATCTTTACACCAAAAATACATTGTCTTGATCACTATAGTTTTATAATAAGTCTCGAAGTTTGGTAGAATGCTGCCAAAATTCTTTTGGTTTTGTGTGTTCTAGGTCCTCTGCATTTCTATGTGAATTTTAGGATCACTCTGTCAATTTCTACCAAAAAAATAAAACCTGCTAGAATTATATTGACTCTAAAAGTCAATTTGAAGAAAGTTGCATATTCCCACCCATGAACATGTTATATCTTTCCATTTATTAAGGTCATCTTTAATTTCTTTGAGCACTGTTTTATAGTTTTCAGTGTAGGGGTCTTGCATTTATTTGTCAGATTTCTCCCTAAGTATTTCATATTTTTATGCTACTGTAAATGGTTTTATCTTTTGAAATTGATAGACAATTTTTAGATGAGTATAGGTTTACAGAAAAATTAAGTAGAAAGTACAGAGTTCCCACATACCCTCTTTCTTCCACCCCTCACAGTTTCAGCCATTTTTAACATATTGCATTAGTTGGGTTTTTTTGTGACTGGCTTCTTTTACTTAGCATAATGTTTTCAAGGTTCATCCATGTTGTATCATGTATCAGTACTTCATTCCTTTATCACCAAATAATATTCCATTGTATGGATAATACCACATTTTGTTTATCCACTAATCACTTGAAGCACATTTGAGGTTTTTTTCCACTTCTTGGCTGTTATGAATAAAGCTGCTATGAACATTCTTGTGTATTCACTTTGCTTTAAACCTTATCAACAGTCTCCTTAAAGGCCACCACACTTACACAAAAAGTTTCTTTAAGACTCTTCAAGCTTTCATTAACAAATTCCTTAAAGTCCTTCCAGCTCCTGCCCACTGCAATGTTCCAGAACCACTCACACATTTTAGGTTTTTCTTTAGGTCAGCATCCTATTTCCAGATACCAAAATCTGTATTAGTTACCTATTGCTGCATAACAAGTTATTCCAAAACTTAGTGGCTTAAAAAAATAAACATTTATTATCTCATAGCTACTATTAATATGAATCAGGAATTTGGAATAGCTTAGCTGGCAAGTTTCACAACTTAGGAGGTTGTAGGCAAAATGTTGGCCAAGGCTGTAAATCTGAAGGCTTGGTTTGACTGAAGAATCTATTTCTAAGATGCCTCACTCTCATCGTTATTGATAGGAGGCTTTAATTCCTCACTGATTGTTGGCCTTATGGACCTTTTCATAATAATCCTGCTTTCGTATCTTTACGATGTGGTATTGGGTTCTCCCAGAACAAGTGATTCCTGTGGCAAGGCCTGGGGAGGAAGAGGCAGGAGAAAGCTACAGTGCCTACTATTAACTAGTCTGTAAAGCAACACATGTCACTAGGCCTAGCCCACATTCCAGGGAAGGAGAATTAGGCCTCATCTTTTGAATCCCTTCAAAGAATCTGTAGACATATTTTCAACTACCACAGATAACAACCTAGACGTCTGAAACTGATTGATAAACACACTAAACACAACCATGACTCAGATAAGGGTTGGAATAGGTGATGTCCTAAGATCTCTTCAGTTTATAGAAATTCAATTGTAATACCTATACACAACCTGAAGATTTTAGAACAACTCTGTATGTCCCTTTAAACTACTTTAAAATACTATCTTTTCTGTTCTAGTCAAGCTTCGTGATTACCACCTTCTCCTCGCTGAAAATAAGATGCCCTTGATAGGAACACATTATTTACCAATAGATGAGGTCTTTCAGCCTCCTCCTGCCCCACTCTTCTGGCTTCCAGTCCATGCAGGGCCAGTTTCTTTACCTTTTGAGCAGTAGTCTCCAAACTAACACAAATATGGCCCATTAGAGTAAGGGTAGAAGGTATCTGAACTTCGATTTCTATTTTCTAATCTAAAAGAAAAAAATGAATGAAAGAACAAAATAAATCAACATTAGTAATGCACATAATTTATATAAATTTGAATAAATACACAAATTTTTGAGGGTGAATGCTCAAAATATTTTTACTAATTAAGATGCATGATCAAAAGTCTAAATAATATTGGTCTGGAAGTAGCACTGAAATCCTGTCTACACTTTGGACATTTCTCTGATGTCCTGCAAACCTGTGGATTGATTCTTGGCTATCTGCCCTTTCCTCCCTCCATTTTAACTGTCATTCCATTTTATCCCTTTCTTGTTCTTCAGTTCTCTCATTTGACCTACTTGTGCTATAGATCACTGTCCAATATGCACATATCACCTCTAACCTGTAGTAACAGAGTAAAACCTTTTACTATCTTACACATACATGCAAATATTAGTATAGAGTGGGGTATCAACTGAGGAATATGGTTATCATGAAAGGGTGAGGCAATGTGAGGACTCCTCTTCTTCTGATAAAGGCAAACCACATAATTTGGACTCAATTAAAATAACTAGAAAAGCTGAATAACTATTTAAAATCTTTTTTAAAAAAAGTCATTAAGACCTTGGAGAACTAATAAGAAAGTGAAGAATTTCAAGGCTAAGAGCCAATAGAGAATGGAGGTCCAGAGTTTGGGACAGCTTTTCCCCTAGGAAAATTTGCTGAATTCAGTGGTGAGGCTGAAAGGTAGTGTAGTGTTTTTGACAGCCTCTTGAGGATAGGGAATAGGGAATGGAGTCCAGAGCTTAGTAAGGGGATGTTTGTGAATGTATCTCACTTTGGGTCTGCATGTCTAAAGGCGTTTCTCTAGTAGTAAAGGTTAACTGAAAGTAGACAGACCTATACAGGTATATGGCTTCAAATCATCTGTCCTCAAAACTGGATTAAGGTGATCCTGGATTACCAATGCCTTTAGGCACTGGCAGAAGCCAAGAGAAAATCTTCACTGGAAGAAAAATATATTATCCTAGGCATTACGTTTTTCTATAAACACTTTGGCAAATGAAATGTCCATCACTCAATAAAAAGCCAGCTACACAAAGGGACAAAAAGTTGACTAAATCCTGGCAGAAACAACAAATAGAGTCCTAAAGGGACTCCAGATATTGAAATTATCAGAAACAGACTTTAAAATAAATATGTTTACTTTGTTCAAGGAGTTCAAAGGCAAGATTGAGTGAATATCCCCCTCATGAAGTTTATTTTTAAAAGAACAAAAAGTTAAAGCCAAAGAAAGAAGAAAATAATAAAAAATAAAAGCAGAAATTAATGCGGTAGAAAACATGCGTATAGTATAGCAATGACAAAGTCAAACGCTGGCTCTTTTACAGACTAATCACATCAACAAACTCTTAATGAGATTGGGTAAGAAAAAGGAAGGTACAAATAATAATCAAGAATTTTAAAAAGTATATAATTCTGGAACTTACGAACATTAAAATGCTTTCAAGAGGCTATTATAAACAATCTTATGCTCCTAAGAAGTACTGTACCTTACCAAGACTAATCTAAGAAGAAATAGGATTCTGACTATTACTCTTAGAGAGATCAAATCCATAATTTAAAACTCTTCCAAATAACACCAGTCTTATAGACACTCTTTAAGAGAATAGAAAAAGAGCAAAAGGGCAATTTGCTATTCAGTTTATAAAACCAACAAAACCTTGATAAGAAAATCTGATAAATACATTACAAGAAAAGAAATTACAGACCAACCTCTTTAAATGCAAAACAAAATACTAGCATATCAAATGAGGTAATATTAATATTTTAATAATAATCTTGACAAGTTTAGGGTTTATTCTAGGAATGCAGGTTTGACTTAACATTCAAAATCAATATAATTTATCACACTAATAGAATCAAGGGAAAGATTATTTCGTAATTTCAATAGGAGAAAAGAACATTTAATAAAATTCAACATGCATTTATGATTTTATTAAAATGTTCTAGCACACTAGAAATAGTAGTGTAGTATTACCTATAGAAAACCTACAGCAAACATCATATGTAATGGTGTGGTGGGATCTGTCATTAGATAAGGACATATACTATAACCTTTTATATACAACATTATTATATTTATAAAGATTTACTGGAGATCCTAGCTGGTATAATAAGGCAAGAATTATAAATGAAAAGGTTTGACAAGGAAGAAGCTTTTATCTTGCTCAGGTGCAATTATGTGCATACAAAATCAAAAAGAATCTACAGAAAAATTATAAAATTAATAAGTGAGTATACAAGATAGCTGGATATAAATTCAGTACATAGAATTCAACTGTATTTTCCATATAAAAGTAACAAAGATTTAGAAAATGAAATTTTAAAAGAGATCCCATTTACATTGACATAAAAATGTCAAATACCTAAAATAAATATTACACAGACATGCAAGACACAGAAAACCTCAAAACCTGATTGAATAACATTAAAGATATCTAAAAATGGATTTGATAGATTCAGTACTGTAAAGATGTCATTTTCCCCAAACTTTTCTATAGTTTAAATACAATTTCAATCTAACAGGTTCTTTAGATCTTGATAAGCTTATCCAAAATTTATAGGGAAATCTAAGCAGTAAAGACAATCAGAGTTGAAATAGAGACAAAAATAAAAAATGAGATAGACAATTCTATCAAGTCTTATTACAAAGTTAAGTAATTAAGACAGTGCGGGACTGGTTTAATGACAGACAAATAGACATGTGAAATAGAATTAAACAGACCCATACGTGTAAAACGTGGCACTTCAAAGCAAAGGGAAAGGAGAGTGTTTTTGGTGATGCTGCTGGAATTATTGGATTATCAATTTGAGGAAAGAAAACTTCTTGACTCTCAACTCACACCAGACATAAAAAACCAATTCCAGATATGCTATAATCTAAATGTAAAAGGCAAAGCAATAAAACTTCCAGAAAAAATTTAAGGAGAATGTCATTATGACCTTGGTGTAGAGATTTAAGGATTAGGACACACACAAAACAACAAAAAGGAAAAGTTTGCTTAATTTTGACTACATTAAAATTAAGAACCTCTATTCATCAACACACCCTGATGTGAGTGAAGAGGCAAGCCACAGAATGGGAGAAGCAATTTGCAACATAGCCAGGGTAAGAGAAGAGCCAATGATTATCAATCAATAAGAGAAAGAAATAACCCAAAGAAAAATGGGCAAGAGACTTCAATAGGCACTTCACAAAGGAAAATATCCAATGTCTAATAATCATATGAAAATTGGCTCAACTTCATGAGTATTCAGGAAAATGCAAATTGAAGCCAAACCACACACTCTCCACAATAGCTAAAAAAGAAGACTAACAATATGAATTGTTACTAAGAATGTGGAGCATTGGGACTCTCATCCTCTGGCATTGGGAGTGTAAATTGATATAACCATTTTAGAAAACAATAGGCATTTTTTGCCAAAGTTAAAAATACATACACTCCATGACCCATTGATTCTACTCTTCTGTACATAATTATCAGACATGTGTGCACATGTACAGGAGTGTTCATGACAGTATTATCTGCAATAGTCAAAAACAAGAAACAGTACAATGTTTATTTGTAGAGTGGGTAAAAATCATGGTATACAATGGAATACTGTATACCAATGAAAATAAAGGAACGATACACATAGTAATATGCATAATCTTACAAATACAATGTTGAACAAAAGGAGCCAGATACAAAAGAATCCAAATGATGTGATTCCATTTATATAATATGAAAAAAAAAAAGCAAGAAAAATTAAATAGTAGTGTTTTGGGGGGTTTGGCTTTTTTGTTTGTTTTTGGTTGGGTTTTGGTGTTTTGTGTTTTTTTTTTTTCAGTATTAACAGGCACATACTTGGAAAAAAATCAGTTTTGTTGTTGTTATTGTTTTTAGAAGAAACTCTGTTTTTGCCCTCTAGTCTCTACCTGTTTATTCAAGAGACGCATTGACTTGGCATTTAAGTATTCATTGCAAGTGTGTAGTTTGAGCTTCTGTATTTCCAATAGCAAAAATTAAATAGCAGTGTTTAGTAGCACATGCTTAAGAGGTAAAACTGTGAAGAAAAGAAAGTTTGTGGTTATTACATACTGGTGATTATCACGTAGGGAAAGATAATGGTTCCTTTTGCAGGGGGAGGCGGGGAGAGATTAATAACTGAGGTGGGCATCAGGGATGCTTCTGCAGGGCTGGCAAGCTACAGAATTTCCTGACCTGAGTGTTCATTTTGTGATAAACCATTGAGCTATACATTTTGCATTTGCGCACTTTTCAGTATGTATGTTACATTTTACAGTATATGCAAGATTAAACACATGTACACACACAGAAAGGTAAGAGATACTAACACAGAATTAAAGATTCCTATTTATTAGATACTTTTATCCTTTTGGTTTCCAACTATGTATTCCTGCATAGTCCTCTCACCAGTCTTCTGTTGGAGAACTCATCGTCACATGACTCACTTTAAGGATAGCTCCAACAGTAAGAGCAAGTGCCATTTCATAAATGCTTACCATGTGCCAGGCTCTATACCAGAAGCTTTACATACACAACCTACTTTAATTCTTACCCAACAACCCTATAAAAATATATTTACTATCTCCATTCTATAGATAAGGAAACTGCAGTTTGGGGAGATTGAGCCCATTTCACATAATTGTAGAGCTAAAAGAAACTGAATGTTTGGTTCTTCCCATTATATTTATCTGCAACAAAAAGTCTGTACTCTTTTCACTTTCTCCACCTGCTTCCCTGGAAGATTTTTGAAGATTTTATTCTCATTTCTTCTCACTGATTGAGAAAGAGCACAGCTCAAGTACCATTTTTCTTATATACCTTTGGCTGTCCCTTTTATATAATATCCAAATAACCCAATTCAGATATGCCCACTAAAGATTTTCCCTTTCAACAATGAAATTAAATTTTATAGAGTAATTTAACAAGATTTTCCATGTTAGCTTAACTATTCTCATAAACAATTTACTGAAGAATCTAAGATATAAAATTAAGAGAATGCTATAATTTTTTTGGTGGCAGGTAACATTACAGGATCCCAGTTTTCAAAAGCAAGTGAGGGTATCATGGTTAAGAGCACACAGGCTTTGAAGTCAGAAAAATCTAGGTTTGAGTCAGCTCTTACAATTTAGGCTTATATGGTCTTGGATAAATTATATAATGTATTTATATATTCTTTAGGGTTTCTTGGCCACAACCAACTGCAATTTAAGCCACAGGATGGGATGCTTAGGTAGCACACAAAATGGAACTAAGCACTAGTCTTACTTCAGGAAGGACAGGAAGACCAGGGACAACTCCAGGGCCTTCAACGCAAAAGCCTTTATACTATTTTCAGGTTCTATCATCAGACAACTCACCTTAATTTCTTTCCAGCCTGCTTGAGCACCCATATCCCAGGAGACAGATATTGATTGATTGATCATGGGTCACTCTTGTCATCAGGGGCAGAATCTGTTATCAGAAGAAGAGGTCATAAACACACCAGGCAAACAAAAACATACTGATATGACTCTGTTAGCCTCAATGTCCTCATCTGTGAAATGGGCATACTCATTTGCTTATTTTAAGGTTTAATATGTGAGGTATATAGCCTCTGAAATATATGGTAACTTTAGTGGCAGTAGTAGTGGTGGCAGTAGTAGATTTGTCCTGACCAGTACACATGCACACACACCCATTTCGGTTCTGTTCCTCTGGAGAACCTTGGCTAATATACCTGATAAATTAAAAACAAAACAAAACTATTTTTATTTTTTTAGGTAGCTGTTTTTCACCACCCTACTCTCAGTCCAAAAAGGCAAGAAAGGAAGGGAAGAGGAGTCTTCAAAAAATATAGCCACTCCAGGCCGGGCGTGGTGGCTCATGCCTGTAATCCTAGCACTCTGGGAGGCCGAGGTGGGGGGATTGTTTGAGCTCAGGAGTTCGAGACCAGCCTGAGCAAGAGTGAGACCCCGTCTCTACTAAAAATAGAAAGAAATTAATCGGACAACTAAAAATATATAGAAAAAAATTAGCCGGGCATGGTGGCGCATGCCTGTAGTCCCAGCTACTCGGGAGGCTGACGCAGTAGGATTGCTCGAGCCCAGGAGTTTGAGGTTGCTGTGAGCTAGGCTGACGCCATGGCACTCTAGCCCGGGCAACAGAGTGAGACTCTGTCTCAAAAAAAAATATAGCCACCCCCCCCCCAAAAAAACTATATTGAATCAATAATAATTTATCATCTAAGATGTGGTTGACAGACTACTACCCAGACAGAAAGCACTGTATAAAATGGGGTTCTTCAGAGTGTAGAATGGTGGTTACCAAGAGGCTAGAGTAAAGAGGGCAGGAGATTGGGGAGATGTTTGTCAAAGGATACAAAATTGCAGTCAGGAGGAATAAGTTCAAGAGGTCTGTCATACAATACGGTGGCTGTAGTTAATAACAATGTATTATATACTTGAAAATCACTAAGAGAGTAGATTTTAGGTGTTCTGGCCACAAAAAATTGATGTGAGGTATGAGGTAATGCATATTTTAATTAGCTTGATTCAGCCATCCAATGTACATATATTTCAAAACATCGTGTTGTATACCATAAATATATATATGTATATATATTTATACCATAAAAATTATATATAATTTTTATATGTAATTTTAAAAAGGGAAAAAAGAAATGGGAATTTTTGATTTAGCAGATAATGCTTAATTTTTTTAATCTTGAAAGTATCTATATGTTATTCTAAGAAACAAAAATTAAAATAAAACCAGTTGGTGTTTAATATTTTTCTTAGATTTAACAAATACGATGCAACCTTTGCTTGGATCTTCTCTGCTCTTGTTTCTTCATGGTTTCCATTTACTAATGTCTTTCACTTTCTTTCTTAAATGGTTGTATGTTACTGCTCTGTTCTATGGAACATCTACCACTTTGTACCCACCCACCCCCACCTTCATCCCTCAGTGACTGCACATCGAATATAAACAAATCCATTCTTCCAGGGTTTGTAAAACCTTCAGGATTATTGAGAATGAATGGTGTTATATAAATGTCAGAATGTTTCATAGCAGTTCTTAAAACAATGAGACATTAGTCTGTTAAAGGATTTTTAAGTTCCATGGAGAAATTCAGGGCATAAATATAACATTTTTATTAAGCTATTTTCATATATTTTTTCTGTACAATTTAAAACATTATTATATTCTCTATAGATACAAATGTTTGTGTGTTTCTGCATATGTGTGTGCATGAGCATGTGTGTGTGCTGACTAGATAGAATTAATAACTAGATTTTGTTGCTTCATTTTATCATTTATCAATTTCACATGATTGTCAAGAGCATTAAATCACGTAAATTAAGGAAAAGCCCTTCATCTGTGCCCATTCTGTTCTCTAGCAAACTATATACATATACTAAGATAAAGTCCTCAAGATTTATAGTAATACAAATTTCAAGTCCTTTCTTCTATTACTTCCCCAGACAGATTCCATACCCTCCCCAATCTATCCTAATGGACCCTTGACTACAGCCCACTTTTCTTATCCATGTCATGTTGCTTATGCAATTCCATTGGCCTGAACACCTTCTGCCATTTTTGCCTGTGGAATTTTTGTTCTTCATACTCCATCTCAAACAACTTCACCTCCTACGAACCTTTCCCAAACTTCCTTAAACCCTATCTAAAATCCCACAAAAGGTGTGGTTGCTGATTTCTTTGAAAAATGATTTCACCAATCTTCATTTCCAGCTCTAAGCTTCATACGCACATTTTACAAACCATTTACCTGGCTATCCCAGTGACCTTTTTATGCTACTTACCATAGTTTGTCTTGTATTAATCTTCTGCATCAATCTGTATCGTATACTCTGAAGGATCACAATAAATATTTATTTCATTGAATAAAACCTAATTTCAACTAAATATACATTATTTATGAAACGTTAAACCTATTTGTTTTACTCAGGACAAAACTTTAACCTTACTTTAATAAGGAATTTTATAAATTCTTAACCCTAGTATATCTTAGATATTTAGTAATGATCTCGTAAGCCAAACATATAGCCAATTTTTACTAATCCACAATACAGATTTCACTCATATCATAAAAGCCTTTCTTTCCCAGGTTTGCTTTTTTCTTGTGTGCAAGGATTCTGTATTTGATTTTCTGTTAATCCACATTTATTGAGTGCCTACTCTATTCTAAGCATTTTTCAAGGCATTGAGGATAAATCATAGAACAAACTGATGAAGTGTCTATCCTCATGGGGTTTATATTCCAGTTGGACATGGAGTGAAAATGGACAGTCAGAAGGAAGCACAGTATAATGTCAGATAATGGCAATTCTGCTAGTTTTCAGTTACCAGGAAGTTTGTTTGTTTGTTTTTAAAATCTCTGTTGTAAGGTCAGTGCTAGGAAGGAAATTATTAGGGAGCAAACTTCAGACAAAGGGAGAGAAAGAGCATATTATACCACTCCCTTCCCAGAGTTATCTCAGAGAATGCCTTTTCAGTTTCTTTAACTTTCTTACTTTTTAATCTCTCTCTGAGCTGGGATCAGCCACCATTTTATATTATGAGCAATCAGGTTCCTTTGGTTTGCTCTAAAACTCAAGAGGCATTCCTGAAAACTGTTTCAAAAGAATGGTGAGTTTTACCATGTAACAAAAATGTTTATTGAAAATTAAGCTTCTATTCAGTTTGTTCTGGTATGTACTTATAATAGAGAGTAAACTTCTTTAGAAGTTATTATTATCACTAGTTTAAAATAACATGTAAATAGAATGTATACATATAATCACAAATATACATATTTCTAGTTCAGATTTGGCAGATGCTGTATTTTTTTTAATTTACCTTTTAGGTGAGTTTGATATATTGTTTGTGACTTTATGGGGAAGCTTAAAATTTTTAGTTCAATAATAGAAGAATGGCAATAGTTTCCGAACAGTTACATCATTTAGTAAATCTGGAAAGTGTTCCACTAAAATAGGGAAAAATCAAGAGTTTACTTGTCATTCATAACACCAATTTTAATGTAAGTGAGTATACTTTACAATGTTAAACTGTCAAAGCTGAAGAAATGCCAATGTAGACTGTCAGGTTTATGCTGTGCATTCTGTCCTGTGTTCTCCATGTGGCCTCTCTGCGCCAAGCATTTTCCACAATCCTCACATCTGCCGTGCCAACCCTGCTCCTGCCCCTATTCTTCATAGATTACCTCATCTTTACTGTTTTGAGAAGGCATTCTAACACGACTTTACTACTCAACTTTATTCCTCTCGACCACCAAATTTCTGTTTCCCCATACATTTCCCCAACCTGTCTTTTGTCTTGACAGGGTGACCCTAGTTCTTTTCAAGGCTAACCACCCATCCCCCTTTCCACAATCTTCAAGAACTTTCTCTTCTCCTTTTTTTGCAGAAGTCTGTCCATATCCACTTACTTTTCCGCCCTCTGTTTCATACCTGCTCATTTCTTCTCTGACCTCAAAGGTATTTTTTTAACCTTGTTTCTTCTGTGTGCTCTATTCCAAACTTTGCCTTCCACTGTTGCACCTACTTATGAAAACAGTAGTCTAAATCCCTTGTTCACAACCCTTCACCATTTCTTGGGATTGACTTCTTAACCTTACTGAAATTGTTCTTTTAAAAGTCAACAGTCACCCATACTTACTGCCTTTCATTAGTCCTCATATTCCCTTAAGGAACTTGATTCTTTTTCTTATCACCATTGCCTCCTTAGGCTTACAATGTAGGGATCCCAATTTCTTCTCTGAAATACATTTTTACTCTTCTATAACAAAAATAAATAATTAAAAACTCCATTTAAATATACAATATAATATTAGATAATGACAATTCTGCTTGTTTTCAACTGTCAGAAAGTTTATTTTTCTTCTTTTAGCAATCTCTGTGTTGCAAGGCTAGCACTGGAAAGGGGATTATTATGGGGCAGACTTCAAATAAAGTCAGAAAAAGAGTCATAATTTCCCACTTCCTTCCCAGGGCGGTCCAAGAAAATGCCTTTTAGGATATTAAATTTTCTGTTCTTTGAAAGTAAATGGGGAAAAAAAGCAAAGTAAAAAACAATATATGCCATATACACATATACACACACATACTGCCTTTCGTGGGAGAAAAACAGAGAAATACAAATACACACACACACACACACACACCCTTACTTTTGTAGAAAGAAACATAGGAAGGAGAATCCAGAAAACAAAAAAGTTAGTTATTTACAAAAGGTGGGAGGTGGAAGTGATGAGGAGGCAATGACACCTCTCTGAGTTTATCTTTTTGTTTTTTTGAGACAGTCTTGTTCTGTCACCTGGGCTAGAGTGCCGTGG
This sequence comes from Propithecus coquereli, assembly GCF_000956105.1. NCBI lineage: Eukaryota > Metazoa > Chordata > Mammalia > Primates > Indriidae > Propithecus > Propithecus coquereli. The sequence goes on along the minus strand of NW_012155284.1, from coordinate 15,317,374 downwards.
CGTCAGCCTAGCTCACAGCAACCTCAAACTCCTGACCTCAAGCGATCCTTCCACCGTGGCCTCTCAGTGTGCGAGGGTTACAGGCTTGAGCCACTATGGCCAGCCCTGAGTTTATCTTTTGATGTAGTTTTGACTTTTGCAAGTATTTATGTCCTATATAGTTAAAAAATTGTATCAATAAACATGAGAATGAAAAGGAAACTAAAACTGAATGCAAATAGAAATAAACAAACCCAATTCTGTTTCAAATGAGTAACATTACACTGATAAGAGGTAAAAGAAAGAAAGTTAATTCAAATTTCAAACATAATATTTTGACTATATTAGTCCTCTGGGGGTGTGGAAAGAACAGTAAAAAATTCTTGAATTCTTCTTTATAGATTTTGTTTTGTTTGTTTTTTGTAGCACTATAGACATACTGATTATAAAACCAGTTTATATGGTAAGATTTAGTAATATGTTGATGTTATAGGGAGTCAGGATTCTCATTGTAGAAGGGAGATAAAAATATGGAATGACCCAACACCAGACCAACTCTTGTGCAAAAAAATGAGAAATGCTACAGAAAATGATGGTGGCATGTCAAGACAACACAGAAGGCATCTTGAAAAGGTCTCTCTTCCACTGGTCAAATCTGAAATTATTTGAACTTCAGATATTTGAGGACACAGAGCTCAAGAATAAAAAGATAAAATAAAAAAAACCCAATTTTAAAACAGGCAAAGCATTTGAATAGTCATTTCTCCAAAGAAGATATACCAATGGCCAATAAGCACATGAAAAATGCTCAATATCATTAGCTATCAGGGAAATGCAAATCAAAACTGCAATGAGATACTACTTTACACCCAGTAGGATGGCTATAATTTTTTTAAAAAGAAAAGAAAAAAGGAAAACTAACAAGGATTGGGAAGGATATGGAGAAGCTGGAACCTCATACATTACTGGTGGGATTGAAAAATGGTACAACCACTTTGGAAAGGAGTTTAGCAGTTCCTCAGAAAGGTAAACATAGAATTACTGCATGACCCAGCAATTCCACTCATAGGTATAAACCCAGAAATTGAAGACAGGTACTCAAACAAAAACTTGTACACAAATGTTCATAGCAACATTATTCATAATAGCCAAAAAGTAGAAACAGCTCAAACAAAACAACCTAAACAACGTGGGGTATATGCATACAATGAAATATTATTCAGCAGTGAAAAGGAATGAAGTACTAATTCATGCTACAACATAGATGAAGCTTGAAAACATTATACTAAGTGAAAGAACCCAGAATATAAAAGGCCACGAATTGTGTGATTCCATTTATATGGAATATCCAGAATAGGCAGATCCAAATCCCTAGAGACGGAAGGAAAGTTAGTGGTTGCCAGGAAATGTGGGGAAATGAGAATTGGAACTGACTGCTGACAGTGTTTTTGCTAACAAGTACGGTGCTTCTTTTGGGGGGGATGGCAATTTTCTGGTATTAGAGAGTGGTGATAGTTTTACAACATTGTGATTATACTAAAAACCACTGACTTTTACACACTTTAAAATGGTGAATTTTATCTCAATAAAAAATACAAAAAATAATAATTGAGAACAGTAAAGAAATTTAAACCACTTGGGAGGAGGGGAAATAAGAATCCATGAGTCCATAATGATTTAAATAAATAAATGAATACTTAAAAGAGAAAGGAAGTCTGCTCCTTAGAGTAAGATGCCAAACAATAAATGTGAAGAGAGTGGTAGAGTTGGAAAATTACCATTTTCATAGTAAAGATTGGTTTGGGCAAAAATCATCAATGGTCACTAAATCTAGGGGAATGTTTGATGAAGAGTAATATATTTGCATGATCCTAAAGTGTCTCCTCACTTATTGCTTATTAGTTACAGCGGAATGTATATATTCTTTCCCTCTATAATAGAGGAACTGGATAACACTTTGACTGATCAGAATTAACGTCTGCAATGAGGGGCATGTGGACACCACACATCTCTTAACAGTACCCTGAGAAAGACACAAAATCACTTACATGGTGTTCTGCCTAGGGCTGCATAACCTGACTCTAATCATAAGAGAACATCAGACAAACCCAAATTAGGGAATATTTTATTAGAAAAACAACTGCCTTATATTCTTCAAAAATGTCCATGTTATGAAACAAAAAGAAAGGCTGAGGAGTCTCCAGAGACATCAAAACTAAATGCAAAACATGCTCCTGGACTGGATCCTAGAACAAAGGAAAAAATAATGCTAAAAAGGACATTGTTGGGGCACTGGACAAAATTGGAATATGAACTTTATATTAAAGTAGTGCATCGGTATGAGATTTTCTGAATTTGATAACCATGTTGTAGTTACTTAAGAGATTATCCTTTTTCTTATGAAATAAAAACTGAAGTATTAAGGAGTAAAGGGCTAGGGTGATATATGCAACCTAGTCTCATAATATGTGTATATGAAAAGGGAAAGAATAATAATTAAAATATGGCAAAATGTTAAAAATTGGTGAATTTGGATAGAAAGATACAAATTTTTCTATATTATTCTTTAACTTTTCTGTAAGTTTTAAATTATTTCAAATTAAAAAATATTGCTGGGCACAGTGGCTCATGCTTATAAACCCAGTACTTTGGGAGGCCAAGGTGGGAGGATCGCTTGAGGCCAGGAGTTCAAGACCAGCCTGGGACACAGTGAGATCCCATCTCTACAAAAAGTAAAAAAAGTTAGCTGGGCATGGTGGTGCACCCCTGTAGACCTAGCTACTCAGAAGGCTGAGGTGGGAGAATTGCTTGAGCCCAGGAGTTTTAGGCTGCAGCGAGCAATGATGACACCACTGCACTCTACCGTGGCTGACAGATCAAGACCCCATCTCTAAATAAATAATATTAAAATGTGATTTTTTAAAAATTTATTCAAATGGATATACTGTCATTTATATTTTTACTTTTTCCTGTTTTTTATCTTATGAAATATTTCAACAGAGAAGTATAGAGACTTAATCTATTTTTTACCTAGTCAATCTTGATATATTTTCATATTTGTTTTAGATTTTTTAAGTAAATCTAAACTTTACAAATATAGTTTAAGTCCCCTGTGAACTCTCCAATTCATTTCTCTCTCCCCAAAAGTACTCACTACCCTGAAGGGAGTAAGTTTCCTTTCTATGGATGTTTTTAATCTTTTCCTACCTGTGTTTGTATGTAGCCATTAAAATAACAGTATTGTTACTATACCACTTTATATAAGTGGTATCAAATGTTATATATCCAATTGCATCTTATTTTTTTTTTGCTTAACACTATGCTTTTGACATTTATCCATGTTTTATATGTAGTACATATTTAATCATTTTAAATGATATATAGTATTCATTGAATACACATGCCAAGTTTTTCTGCTGTTCGTGGACTTTGAGGTTCTTTTTATATATTTCCTATTTTAAACATTTTGTAGAAAGCATTTGTACATGTCTCATGTGCACATAAACGAGTTTCTCTAGGGTATGGCTTGACATGGAACAGCTGGTCTGGGTTATCATCATCATTACCATAATGGCAGGTCATGTTTACTAACTGTTCGAAGTGCTCTATATGTATTTATTTATACAAAACAATAGGTAGAAATTAGTATTATTCCCATTTTACAGGTGAAGAAAATGAGCTATAGAGCAGTTATTTGTCCAAAATCCCACAGGTAGAAAGTGTCAAAGCTGTGATTCCACTGATGTATGTTCTTAGCAACCACACTATACACAAACTCTGTGGAGTATGCACACCATCAACTCATCCATATATTGCCATTTTGTCTTCCAAAGTGGTTTTACCGATTTATAATCTCACCAGCTAATAGGAGTGTTTTTTATAAGTTCTTAATTTATAAAATTAAAAAACAACTCATTCATTCAGTTTCGTTTGGAATGTTAAAGATCTGTAAAATCCTTTTAAAAGTCTGAAAACCACTTCCTTGCATGACACTGTCTAGAGGAACATGGTTTATACACTTTATTACTTGACACTGTTTAGAAGAACATGCTTTTATAGGATTATAAGGCTAGGATCCTTGGCCTTCAGAAGGCCCAGCTATAGGAAGTTTTCTTGAATTCATCTGGATCCAAACTATTCTGTCAACTCTCCAGGCTCAAAATCTCAGTAACCTTTGATTGCTCTTTCCTCTCTCTCTTCCTCACTTCTTCCCCTATCCTCACTGGAATTCCTTACCATGTGCCTAAGCCACATTCAGCCAATCTGTCTTGTTCTAGTTCCATAGCCTAGTTCAGATTCTTAACACATCTTTCTTGGCAATACAGTAAAAAACTTAAACTGGTCTTTTTCTCTAGAATCTCCCAGAAGTGATTCATCTATATACTACTACTTAAGTGATCTTCTTAATATAATAATTATATTATTCCTCTAGTCACAAACTTAGTAATGTCTTACTGTATACCAAATTAAGTATAAAAGCGTCTACCATTGTTCCCCATAATTTTGCTTTCAAGTTGTTTACTGCCTTATCTCTTGTTACTACCCTATTTTCTATCAGTGGAACACAGATCTGGGGTAGAGCATCTTTAACAAGTTTTCAGGTGGTGCTGATGGTGCAGGTCCAGTCTGGCTACCACACTCTGAGAACCTCTGCTATAGCTAATCAGTAGGACCAGCATGAGGTCTTTAGATGAGCTTCTCATTGGATATATGTTAGAATAGAATTAAATCTCTTTTGTTAAAGTCTAGAGAAACTCTTTCCTAAAGGTCTCAGGGACTAAGGCATTCAATCTAGAAGAGATAGTTACTTTTAATCTTGAAAAAAAGTTTTAAACTTACAGAAAAGTTGCAAGAATAGTACAATGAGCTCATATCTTTTACCTTAATTTGCCAGTGGTTTACATTTTGTTGCATTTGCACATTGCTCTCTGTATGTATGTATGTGTATGTATATACATATGCTTTTCTCTTGAACTATTTGAGTGTATCTTAGTGACATCAGATCTTTACCCCAAATATTTATGTGTGTATTTCCTAAAAGCAAAGACTTTCTCTTATATAACCAGTACAATTAATCAAAATCAGGAAATTTAACATTGATTGATACTGTTAGCTAATTCACAGTCAAAATTCAAATTTTGTCTTTTGTTCTAATACTGTCCTTTATAACTATGTTCCCCACCACCACCAATTCCAGGATCCAATCCAAGATAGTGCAGAAAATTTAGTTGTAGGGAGATATTTTGAGATTATGTAAATATCTCATTCCTCATCAAACTTCTATTAGTTTTAGTATTTACTAATAATTTTCTAACTCCATCATTTCTTTTATATTTATAGTTTTAATTCCACTGTAAAAAAGAGCTTTCCTTTCTTCCCCATTTATTTATTACGTCAGTATAAACTCAGAATCTTATTTCATGGGCAATAGTCTGTTATTATCATTATTTATTTTGATGTTAAAAATAAACAATTTTATTTTACTTTTATTTGTCCAATGGGAGCCCCTCAGGCTAGCTCCTGTGTTTTTTTCATATGTTCTCATTATTATTTGAGCACTTCCTTATTTTCTGAATTAACAGATGTTCTACGTTCATATTATACTTTCCCTGCCTGGACTTGAAATTACCCTTTTTTTCTAAGGAGCTCTGATGTCTTTAAGTGAAAAATACTATTTAGAAATCAAGATCTGGGTGCTAGGTGTGCTATTCCTATTGCTTCTAGGCTCTCTCAGTCAACAGAGCAGGAGATGTCCTGACAGCCTATTACAGTCCCACACTGCAGGACACACTCCGGTCTTCCCCGCTTTCCATATTTGTAACTGTGTTCTCTAGCAGTAAGAATCCTTTCTCCTTTGCTACTTCTTTTATTCAGGCAAATCTATTATTTAAAAATTAATACATATTTATTTCAGAAAATTTTAATCATAAAATAAAAAGAAGAAAATAAAATTATCTTTATTCTTACCCAAAAACAGCCATTGCAGTATATACTCCATTTCTTTTTATTTTCTAAGTGTGTGTGTATATATATATATATATATATACATATATATATAATATAGAAATAATATATTTTATCCTTTGTTTTTAAAATGGGGTTGGGAACGAAATTGCTAAATGTAAAATCTTACACTTGTGAGGCATTTTTGCCCTTCTGCCACACTATCCAGGAGTATGATTTCTTGGAATCCTGCTATTTCAGACTGATACGGGCTTTATTTCTCATTCTGATTTTGTGACTGAGAAATCTTAGTCAAGTCCTTTCTGAACCTTAGTTTCTTAATCTTTAAAATGAGAGTAATAATAAATAAATAAATTTTTATGTTAAATAATACATATAAATCACCAATTACAGACTTAGCATGACAGGAAGTCAGCAAATTATAACCATTTTGCAGATTATCAAAGCAGTTATTTACATGTGGAGACAAATAATTCATTAATAAATGTTAGTATGCTGAATATATTGTACTAAGTTACAGCACTTTTAAGGCAAGAAGTGCCGTATCTCATACTAGTAAAGAAAATATTTGCAATAGATCTTTTTAAAATAAATGGACAATATGAAAACATATATGTGAATATGCATAATATATACCATATTTAAGGCAAAGTTGATTCTACCCTCACTGCATATAAATCCATAAATTAGGAATCAGTCTTATATACACCAAAAGATTGATGAATACATGTGTTATTTGCTGTCGGAATGTGCTTGGTCAGCCTGTTTTTAACTTTTATCCTTGTATGAAGTAATGAAAACATTGGCTTTCCACAGTCAACCAAATATTTGTTTTGCTGCTACTTACTCATTACTGTAGACTAAATAATTTTTCTTGCTTTCAGCAATATAAATATGGTTTTAGTCCAGGCTTTAGAAACTTCAGCTTTAATTTTATGCCTGTGCATGTGATGCCATATGTGTGCTTGAATAATAAAATTGTAAATACTTTATCTTCTGTTGTATGGCAAAGGAACTCATTGTACTCAGGTGTACAAAAGTGATGCCAGAAGAAAAAGATAATGGTATCTGCTAAAATGAAGGTGGGAAGGGAGGTGGGGGGAACGCTTGCTGGCATGGAACATAGAAATATAACTCTCCTAAAGAAAAAAGCAGACACTGAAACTCCTAAATGTTTAAAACAGGGCATCTTGTGTGCTTTTCAATAAAAACTGGTGATAGCTGTGGTAAAATGTTTCATCAGTATGATTGTACTCCTAGGTCACAAAAAAGATGGACAGGGGAAAAAAATGAAGTTAATGAATAAAACAAATGTTATCCCAGATAATGTCCCTGTGTGTGTCTTACTAAGGGAAAATATAAGGATTTATAAAATATATTTGATTTCAATTTATAAAGGAATCGAAGTTATCAAAAAATACTAATCATGAACAAAGCATTTTATAATTAACGTTCAAACGGTGGCACAGTGATTTTCACTACACTATGCACTGAAGTTCATTGCATTTCAAAGTCAGGGGTAGCTAAGCCTGCCTCAGCCTCTTAGCATCTACTACCCCTATCTTACCACTTAGGGCATGGGAGTATAATACCCTCTTTACTTGCTGGTGTATACCACTACGAGTTTCTGACAAACATGGCACATCTTGGTGACAGTTCATTTATTCAACAAATACTTATTTGATATCTTCTATGTGCCAGGCACTCTTTTGGACGCTTTGGATACATCAGCAAACAAAATAAAGACCTCTGCCCTCACGAACTTTGCATTCTACCTATATTTGCAAAGTCCTTAGCACGTTGTACATTTCTTCTCATGGTCCTAAGATGTCTACAGCAATTCTAAGCATCACATCTTCACAGAACAGCATCTAAAGCAGAAAGGAAAGGTAGAAGCAAAAGGGCTTTCTCTCCTTGGACATTTCTCTTTATGGGAAAGAAAATCTTTTCCAGAACCCCCTAAAAGATTTCCCTTTGCATATAATTGGCCAAAACTGAGTCTACTGAGAATAAACATGTGACCTGGGCCAATCACTGGCAAAGAGCGCATTTCTTAACTATAAGCAACCAGAAAAAACTTATTCCACAACTACCAACTCACCTGCACCTGTGCCGTGGGTTTGCCTGCGGGAGCTCCTGTAACTGTGGATGAGCTGTTCATAGTCCCAGGCCAACTCCTCCACTGTGCCTTAGATCCTGCATCTCTCACTTACTTGCAGACATCACTCCCACAGTTCTCTTCTTTCTCTCCTGCGTTATATTTCTCTCTTTACTGTATTTTCATGCTCTTTCATAAGCATGAAAACATGCAGTAATTTCTTCATTAAAAAAAAATCTTCTCTTGTCCTCTCATCCTCCTCTAACTGCTGCCCTTTAGGTCTGTTTCCTTTCCCAGAAAAAGTCCTTCAAGGAATTTATGTGCTGACCATCTCCCAATTCCTCTCCTTCATTTCCTCTTAAATTCACTCCAGTTAGACTTCCATCCCCACAAATCAACCGGTTAGCCCTCTTCTTAATGATCTGTCACCAGCATTTTATAGTGTTGATCACTCCCTCCTCTTTGAATCACCTTCTTTACTTGGCCTCCAATTCTTTTTCTTTCTTATACTACATTTTTGCAATGTGTTTCAATATCATGGATTCACATATCATCTATATGCTAATAATTCCCCAAGTATTTAAGCAGCATCTTAAATTTAATGTGTCTCAAATTAAACTATTCATCTTATCTCCCAAACCTGCTCTTCCTGAAGTCATCCCTATCTCAATTAATTTTGGAGTCATCCTTGACTCCTCTTTCTTTTATACCCCATCCAATTGATCAGCAAATTCAGGGTAGTCTGACCACTTCCACTGTCACCGCCTGGTCAGAGCCACAGTCATCTCCCACCTAGATTAGTGCAATTGTCTCCTATTGATCACTTTGTTTCTACCAGTGACCTCTGAAAGTCTTCTCAGCATAGCAGCCAAGATGATCCTTTGAAAACTCAGTTCAGATCTTGTCAGTCCTTTTTTTTAACCCACCAATGTGCTTCATAAAAGCCAAAGCCCCTATATTTGTCTATTACACTGTACACAATCTGTACCTTTTCCCCTTCTCTTTACCTCTCTGATCTCATCTTCTATAATATATTTTATCCTTTGTTTTTAAAATGGGATTGGGAACGAAATTGCTAAATGTAAAATCTTACACTTGTGAGGCATTTTTGCCCTTCTGCCACACTATCCAGGAGTATGATTTCTTGGAATCCTGCTATTTCAGACTGATACGGGCTTTATTTCTCATTCTGATTTTGTGACTGAGAAATCTTAGTCAAGTCCTTTCTGAACCTTAGTTTCTTAATCTTTAAAATGAGAGTAATAATAAATAAATAAATTTTTATGTTAAATAATACATATAAATCACCAATTACAGACTTAGCATGACAGGAAGTCAGCAAATTATAACCATTTTGCAGATTATCAAAGCAGTTATTTACATGTGGAGACAAATAATTCATTAATAAATGTTAGTATGCTGAATATATTGTACTAAGTTACAGCACTTTTAAGGCAAGAAGTGCCGTATCTCATACTAGTAAAGAAAATATTTGCAATAGATCTTTTTAAAATAAATGGACAATATGAAAACATATATGTGAATATGCATAATATATACCATATTTAAGGCAAAGTTGATTCTACCCTCACTGCATATAAATCCATAAATTAGGAATCAGTCTTATATACACCAAAAGATTGATGAATACATGTGTTATTTGCTGTCGGAATGTGCTTGGTCAGCCTGTTTTTAACTTTTATCCTTGTATGAAGTAATGAAAACATTGGCTTTCCACAGTCAACCAAATATTTGTTTTGCTGCTACTTACTCATTACTGTAGACTAAATAATTTTTCTTGCTTTCAGCAATATAAATATGGTTTTAGTCCAGGCTTTAGAAACTTCAGCTTTAATTTTATGCCTGTGCATGTGATGCCATATGTGTGCTTGAATAATAAAATTGTAAATACTTTATCTTCTGTTGTATGGCAAAGGAACTCATTGTACTCAGGTGTACAAAAGTGATGCCAGAAGAAAAAGATAATGGTATCTGCTAAAATGAAGGTGGGAAGGGAGGTGGGGGGAACGCTTGCTGGCATGGAACATAGAAATATAACTCTCCTAAAGAAAAAAGCAGACACTGAAACTCCTAAATGTTTAAAACAGGGCATCTTGTGTGCTTTTCAATAAAAACTGGTGATAGCTGTGGTAAAATGTTTCATCAGTATGATTGTACTCCTAGGTCACAAAAAAGATGGACAGGGGAAAAAAATGAAGTTAATGAATAAAACAAATGTTATCCCAGATAATGTCCCTGTGTGTGTCTTACTAAGGGAAAATATAAGGATTTATAAAATATATTTGATTTCAATTTATAAAGGAATCGAAGTTATCAAAAAATACTAATCATGAACAAAGCATTTTATAATTAACGTTCAAACGGTGGCACAGTGATTTTCACTACACTATGCACTGAAGTTCATTGCATTTCAAAGTCAGGGGTAGCTAAGCCTGCCTCAGCCTCTTAGCATCTACTACCCCTATCTTACCACTTAGGGCATGGGAGTATAATACCCTCTTTACTTGCTGGTGTATACCACTACGAGTTTCTGACAAACATGGCACATCTTGGTGACAGTTCATTTATTCAACAAATACTTATTTGATATCTTCTATGTGCCAGGCACTCTTTTGGACGCTTTGGATACATCAGCAAACAAAATAAAGACCTCTGCCCTCACGAACTTTGCATTCTACCTATATTTGCAAAGTCCTTAGCACGTTGTACATTTCTTCTCATGGTCCTAAGATGTCTACAGCAATTCTAAGCATCACATCTTCACAGAACAGCATCTAAAGCAGAAAGGAAAGGTAGAAGCAAAAGGGCTTTCTCTCCTTGGACATTTCTCTTTATGGGAAAGAAAATCTTTTCCAGAACCCCCTAAAAGATTTCCCTTTGCATATAATTGGCCAAAACTGAGTCTACTGAGAATAAACATGTGACCTGGGCCAATCACTGGCAAAGAGCGCATTTCTTAACTATAAGCAACCAGAAAAAACTTATTCCACAACTACCAACTCACCTGCACCTGTGCCGTGGGTTTGCCTGCGGGAGCTCCTGTAACTGTGGATGAGCTGTTCATAGTCCCAGGCCAACTCCTCCACTGTGCCTTAGATCCTGCATCTCTCACTTACTTGCAGACATCACTCCCACAGTTCTCTTCTTTCTCTCCTGCGTTATATTTCTCTCTTTACTGTATTTTCATGCTCTTTCATAAGCATGAAAACATGCAGTAATTTCTTCATTAAAAAAAAATCTTCTCTTGTCCTCTCATCCTCCTCTAACTGCTGCCCTTTAGGTCTGTTTCCTTTCCCAGAAAAAGTCCTTGAAGGAATTTATGTGCTGACCATCTCCCAATTCCTCTCCTTCATTTCCTCTTAAATTCACTCCAGTTAGACTTCCATCCCCACAAATCAACCGGTTAGCCCTCTTCTTAATGATCTGTCACCAGCATTTTATAGTGTTGATCACTCCCTCCTCTTTGAATCACCTTCTTTACTTGGCCTCCAATTCTTTTTCTTTCTTATACTACATTTTTGCAATGTGTTTCAATATCATGGATTCACATATCATCTATATGCTAATAATTCCCCAAGTATTTAAGCAGCATCTTAAATTTAATGTGTCTCAAATTAAACTATTCATCTTATCTCCCAAACCTGCTCTTCCTGAAGTCATCCCTATCTCAATTAATTTTGGAGTCATCCTTGACTCCTCTTTCTTTTATACCCCATCCAATTGATCAGCAAATTCAGGGTAGTCTGACCACTTCCACTGTCACCGCCTGGTCAGAGCCACAGTCATCTCCCACCTAGATTAGTGCAATTGTCTCCTATTGATCACTTTGTTTCTACCAGTGACCTCTGAAAGTCTTCTCAGCATAGCAGCCAAGATGATCCTTTGAAAACTCAGTTCCGATCTTGTCAGTCCTTTTTTTTAACCCACCAATGTGCTTCATAAAAGCCAAAGCCCCTATATTTGTCTATTACACTGTACACAATCTGTACCTTTTCCCCTTCTCTTTACCTCTCTGATCTCATCTTCTTATACTTCCCTCTCGTTCAGTCTGTTATTGGCACAGTAGCCTCTTTGGTGATCTGAGTACACTTTTGGCATGCTCCCTGCCTCAGGGCCATTGCACATGCTGTTACCTTGTCTGGACTGCAGTTTGTCCAGATATCCCCATGCCTCATCTCCTTAGCTCTCAGGTCTTTTCTCATATGTCACCTTCTCATTGAGACTTTCTTTGACCATCCCTACCTGGCACTCCTTAAGTTGCTCTTCCCTGCTTTATTCTCCTCTGTGTTAATCTTGTCACCTTGTGATATGTTTTACTTATTCATTGTTTTCTGCCTTCCCCACCAGAATTTTTGTCTGTTTTCTTCATTGTTGTTTTCCTCACACCTATAACAATGTTTGACATTCTCAAAAAAAAAATATTTGGAGAACGAAGAAGTGAATAAATAAAAGACTAACTAAATGATTTAAAATAGTCATAATTTGTCCTTTGATACCGAGCATTCAGTTGTCTAAACCAAATCTGCTTTTGTTAGCAAGAAAAAAGGTAGAAGAATTATTACTTGGGCAATCAACTGTGTCCAATATAAGCACATACTTGTGAAAAACTATACTTTTTTTCTCTGCCTTTTCCCCTCATTTCTTTCTGACAAGAGCCTGTGAGAATGGTAGAACAGGTGGTATTTTGTACAAGGAAATTGTGACTCAGATAAGTTAATTGATTTTCCCAATGAGCACCAACACAACTAACTGATAGGGCCTAGATTGCTTGGTAGCCACTGTAGTCCTCTTTCCAAAATGGTAACAGTCAATATCTAATGTGATATTTTGTAGAATACTGTATAATACTTCATGTGAGCCAAGAGAGCAAACCTTTACCTTCAGAAAAGTGATTATGAATTGGTCTTTTTTCTATTTGCCTGTCATTTGAAAATTTAAAAAATAACCTGGCTGCATATTTAATGTAAGATGCTACTCTTTTCTATATCTTGGATTAAAGTATTTTTGTAATAACTGATAAATTAGTTACTGATATATTTACTACCAATATATACTTATATACAATGGAATGCTTCGCCATCAGATTCCTCCACATTTTGCCCACATCATTCCCTTCTCTTCCTAATCAGAAGTTATCTCCCGCAGTAACTATTCAAATGAAAAACACAGTCAAAATACTCAAAATGCTAAATAAATTTTATTTATTGTTAGTTTTAATCAACAAAGTAAGGTGAGCAGGCATGATTGTTACCCTTTTTGTTAGTTGATAGTAAAATATATTTGTAAACTCTTTTACCTAGAAGGAATTATTTAAAGTAATCAAGTAAGCTAGGATGCTAGTACATTAGCTATGTAAATATACATAGACATGTATCACAAATGTGTACACGTTATGTAATGCATGTAACAAAATATCTAACACTAAAACTATACTAAATGTAATTAATTCCCTGTTTGACATTTCAAAATGTATTCTAGATTTTGTGGCTGCTTTTGGTGGATATCAGGGACATCAGTTATCACTGCATTGTGGATAAAGAGATGTTCACATTCATGAACCTGAGACAAAAGGGTGATGAGCATCCACTATTCAGTGAAAAAAACACAGTGGCATTCCTCATGTTCTAAATGGGATTTGAGAGTGGAGCAGATGAAAGCAGATGGGTTATTTGTCTCAGACTCGAGAATGCAGACATGTGTGCTGCGTTTAAGAAAGATGTTTATTAATGAAATTGTTTCCATTTGCCCTTATTAGCTGTTCTAGCTATAATAGTTACCTGTCTCAAGTTTTTACTTCTTCCTGCAACTATACAATTTCTTTTCCATCGCTTTTTACATTGGCATCGTAGGTTGAATGTGGTTTTTGATTGGCGTGGTAAGTAGTCAGGCCTCTCAGCTGATGAGGACTTACTATTTTTGTCTTCACTCTTCTTCTTATGTTTAATCTGCCTGGTGCAAAAGGACCAAACAGCATCTTACATCAACTAGAATTAAGCTCAATTGCTGGTAAACATGTCTATGTGACCAGTTATTATTTCCTCTAGACTTATATTTTTCATTTGAGTGTTTGAGTGCATCCTTGTACACATTGACCATTTACTTAACTTTCTTTGATCTGTTGTTTTTAAAAAACTGAAAACATTTCTTGTATCAGCAACCTGTGATAGTCTATTCCGACCATATTTCCATCTATCTTCTTACTGCTACTTCCTAAAAAGGAAACATTCGCTCCAGCCAGCAACTGTTCCACCTTGTTTCTCATCAGTAGGGTTGGCACCAGTTCAAGTTCTGTCAACACTGTTCCATCAGATAAAGCTGTTGGTAACATAAAGGATGAGGGGGGTGGTGAGGGTGCACATAGTTCAAGCACCAATGAGCAAGCTAACAGCATTCTTACTGATCCCGTGTTAGCCTGTGTGCCTGTGCTCCTGCTTGAAGACTCGTCTAATTTAGCTGTACCTTAGTGCTGGTGGTGCCACTTGCCCATGCTTGTAATAGTTGAGTCATTTGGATAAGAATACATGTTTTCTGGTTTTCATTGACAAAATGGTTAATAATTAAGCTTTTGTACTATATCTTTATATAAACATCATTTTTATAAGTTAAAAGGCTAATCAGAATATAAGCAGTATGTCTGCAATCTATTATCATCTGTACTGTCTCACTAGTTATTAAAAAAATTGGATATGCTTCACTTTGAGAAAATGTTACGCAGTATGCTAAGTTTCAACTCATCTGGCATAATGATGATCTTCTAGAGAGCAAGAAAAGAAGTGTCAGACAGAAATATTCTCTGTGGGTTTCCCCTCTTTGTAGAAAGAAATCTGGCATTATACATAATTTTTTTTCTGATTCAGGAAAAGACGTTGGAGAGAGCCTTATAAATCATATCAGTTTGTTCCAAGGGATAACCCTCATTGTGAACATTTCAGTCAACCACAACCACACAGAATCACCTTCTGTGTTATGTGAGTCTAGTTGTGTCAGATCAGGAAAGATGTAGTCAAAAGCTCCAGTCTTTGAATTCTCTGCATTTGTTATGTCCTTGCTGTTAAGGGTTCAGGGATGCACAGAGAGTTTCCAGGCAGTTACGCCATCTTGATTACCTGCTTCATCTTTATTCTGCTGCCCTGAACCTTTTGTGAGCCTTTAAGAAATCGTTAATCCTGTTTGTTTAAGGTGTAAGCTAGAGGCAGATGTAGTCTCTAGGTTAGAGGTTAGAGGTTAGAACAGGGTTTTTTAAATTATAGGCAGTAATTCACTAGTGGATCATGAAATCAACAGTGTATCTCAATCAGCATTTTTTATTTAATGAAATGGCATAGACCAGGAAACATCAGAGTCCATCACATGTATGTGGGTTAATATTGTTTTGTGTGGGTAATGTAAGGGTAAAAATTGTCTTATGACATTTTGAATTTTTTAAATTATATTTTAAATAATATGAAATTGCCATTTTAGTAGGTAAAAACAATATAATGTAATTTTTTATGGTTAAACCTTACAGTTTTATATATAATAGTAAACATATACCAAACATATATATGTAGAATTCAGGTGAAATATGTTTTCTATATATTTGTAGTCCAAAGAGTTCACTGGGTTAGAGTAAATGTCTAATAGCACTGTACTAGGTCCAGAAGAAATCTATGACACTTCTAAAAGAGCAAGACTAATTCATGGGAAACAAATATTTTATAATTAATAGTCAAACAGTATCAATAATTAATAGTCATAATTAAGCTATATTCATAATTAATAGGAAGTATTTCAAGTGCTAAAATTTGGTATGCAAGTGAACTATGAAATTTAGAGACATTCAGAGCAGTGACAACTAATACCATCAAGAAAAGATTTCTCCTTGAAGGAGGTGAAATGAAGAAATGAGTCTGACTAGAGAAGAGGGGACAGAATATCACGTTTCATTTCTGTAACGGGAACTTAATAATAGTCTACATAACCTAGATTCTGTAGTAGAAACAGTCTATATAAGGCAGAAATCATGAATAGTAGATAATCTTGATGAAATAGGATCAGAAAATACTTTAAAATCGCTGGCTTTAATACGTCAAGGGTGTACTGTTTGGGAAGACTTAAAATCTCACTTTGGAGCTTATGGTACCTTATAAAAGAGCTTTAATTGTATTTAGATTTTTTTTAGGTATAATTTTTCTTTTCAGAACCTTGGGAAACATAGAATTATTATCTCAGGGAAATTATTATTTTATTATACTTAGCAAATTAAAGTTTCCTAAAATTTCTTAAAAATCAATGTGAAATCTAAGACCTCAAGGATAATTATTTTGGAAACTGTTGCATTGTCTAGATACCTAGAAGTATTTTTAGAGACAAACAAAATTTATCATCTGTTAATGAGGGTTTGGTGTTTGTATATTTTTCTGAGTGAATTGAATTCGATGTAGATAGCAAAATTCTGGGTTATCCTCAAAGCAAATCTGGTTTTTATATATTTCTCTTGCAAACTCCACGCCTCTTCCCACAGGTTTCTAGTCTGAGCCTTATGTCCTACCACAACCATTTCAGTCACAGGTTTTTTTGTTGCACTATTTTAACAACCTGCTAACATGCTGCCAACAGATCTCTGTTGCTAATCTCAGATCCTGCCAATACATTCCGTGTGTGGCTTGTCTTAAACACAAACATGATCATGTGTCAATCCCCTACATAAAGTTCTTTAATGGCATCTCATTTCCTACAGCATAAAGCCCTTTGCATGGCATGCAAGGCCTTACATGGCCTACACTTTCCCTGCCACACTAATCTCATCTTTCACTATGGATCCATGCTCCAGACAGACTAGATTTTTCTGTCAATATGTGTAATCCTATTTCACATGTTGGCCTTTACAGTCATGGCTCCCTCTTTCTGGAATGCCTTCTGTATCTGATGAATATTGATTGCCTCAATATTCGAGTCATCGTTTAAGCTCATTTCTCTATGATGCCTTTCCTGATTCCTCCTTCATCACTAGACCAGTAGTTCTCAAACTTTTCTGTACCTGGAAATTCCAGGGTCCAGGGGATGAGTCTCAGGCATCAGTACTTTGGGAAGCTCCCCAGGTAATTCTTAGGTGAATTGAAATGCAACTAGTTTAAACTGATACGTGCTATAAGTGTGAAATACATACCAGATTTTGAAGACAATACCAAAAAATATAAACTAGAACAGTAATAACTTTATAGTGATTATATATTTAAATGATAATATTTTATACATTGTATTAAAATTTTAAATTATTATAATTAATTTCTTCTGTTTCTTTTTTTATTTTTAATGTATAACTACTAGAAAATTTAAAATTCCACTTGTGGCTCGTATTTTATTTCTATTGGATAGTGCTGGTCTAGAACAAATAACAATGATACTGAACTATAACATAAATTATTACTAGTGATATATGATATCTAATATATACATATGAGGATTTCTTTCTGATCTTTTTCTGCCTCATTGAAAAACTATTACATAAACTTTCATTATACTAGAATTTTACTTATGAATATTAATTCATTAATTTCTTAATTCAACAAACATTCGACGCTTGTTTTATGTAAAATACTCCACTAGGAAGACAAGGAAAATAAAAACCAAAATAATCATGTAAAACCAAAATGTTAGCAAATACAGATTTCAGAGAAATGAGAGATTATAACCCATATCATTTTAACCATTTGAATTATTTTCCTATTTTCCATTAAAGAGAATTAAGACAAGGTAGATTACCTTTAAAAATCAGCTTTATTGAGGTATACTTTATATACAATAAAGTTTAAGTGTACAATTCAATGAGATTGGATATCAGTATACAGTTATGTAGCTACCAACACAATCAGGACATAGGACATTTCTATTATTCCTCAAAAGTTCTTATGTGTCCCTTTGCAGTTGATCCCCTCTAGTCAGAGACCCAACCCCTGGCAACCACTAATCTGCTATCTCTCACTATAGTTTTACTATTTCTAGAATTTCATATGAATGGAATCATACAGTATATGTCTGGCTTCTTTTACATAGCATAATACTGTTGAGATTTATCTACCATATCAGTAATTTTTTCTCTTTTATTGATGAATAGTATTCTGTTATATGCATGTACATAATATGTTTATCCATCCATAAGTTGATGGATACTTGTATTATTTTCAGTTTTAAAGTATTATGAATAAAGCTGTTGTGAACATTCATATTACTCATTTTTCTTGGGTAAATACCTGGGAGTGGCACTTCTGGGTCACACAGTGGGTATATGTTTATATGAAATTGCCAAACTGTTTTACAAATGGCAATATCATTTTGCATTCCCCCAGCAATGCAGAAAAGTTCTAATTGCTTCAAATCCTTGTCAATTCTTCATATGACCAGTCTTTAATTTTAGCCATTCTAGGGAATGTGTAATGGTATTTCATTGTGGTTTTAATTTACATTTCCATCATGATCAATGCTGTTGAACATTTTCGTATGCTTATTTACCATTCCTTAGTGAAGTTTCTGTTCAAATCTTTTGCCTGTTTTTTAGTCAGGTTGTCTTTTGTTATTTTGATCATATTATTTTAGTTGGGTTGTTTGTCTTCTTGTTATCACCTTGAAAGAGTTCCTTATAGGCAAGGCGCGGTGGCTCACGCCTGTAATCCTAGCACTCTGGGAGGCTAAGGTGGGTGGATTGCTCGAGGTCAGGAGTTCGAGACCAGCCTGAGAAATTATCTGGACAACTAAAAATATATATTTAGAAAAAATTAGTTGGGCATGGTGGTGCATGCCTGTAATCCCAGCAACTCGGGAGGCTGAGGCAGGAGGATCACTTGAGCCCAGGAGTTTGACGTTGCTGTGAGCTAGGCTGACACCATGGCACTCTAGCCCGGGCAACAGAGTGAGACTCTGTCTCAAAAAAAAAGAGTTCCTTATATATTCTAGATATAAGTTTTTTATCAGATAAATGTTTTGCAAATATTTTTTCCCAGTCTGTAGCTAGCTCTTTCATTTTCCTAAGAGTATGTTTTAAAGAGCAGAAGTTTCTAATTTTAATGAAGTCTAGTTTATCTATAGTTTTCTTTTATGGTTTGAGTTTTTTGTGGTATGAAATCTTTGCTTAATCCAAAGTCAGAAACATTTCCACCCATATTTTCTTCTAGAAGTTTTACAGCATAAACTTACTTTTAGGCTTATGGTTGAACTACAGTTAATTTTTTGTAAGTTGTTAGGTAAGGGTCAAGATGATGATGATGATGATGATGATGATGATGATGATGATGATGATGATTGCATATGGATACCTAATTGTTCTAGCCCCATATGTTGAAAAGACTATCTTTCCCCCCACTGAATTACTTCAGTGCCCTGATAAAAAAACCAGTTACCCTTATATGCATGGATCCATTTCTTGACACTGTGTTTCATTTAAAAGATATCTATCTTTATACCAGTACCATGATGCCTTGATTAATTTAGCTTTATAATAAATCTTGAAATTAATTCATGTAAGTCCTCCAATTTTCCTCTTTTCTAAATTGTTTTGGCTATTCTGGATCAGTCAAGACAAGAATCAGCTTGCCAATTTCTACAAATAACTCTGCTACAAATTTGTTTGCAATTGTGTTGACTCTACAGATGTCTTGGCAAGAATTAACATCTTAACAATCTTGGGGGTTTTTTTCATGAATACAATATAGCTCTATAATTATGTAAGTCTTTTTAATTTCTTTCAGCTATGTTGTATAATTTTCAGTATACAGGTATTTCATGTATTCTTAAAATATATCACTAGGCATTTTATGTTATTTGACACTATTATAAATGATATTTTTATTTTAATTCACAAACATTTATTGCTAGTATATGGAAATACAATTGAATTTTGTATATTAACCTTAAATCCTACAATCTTACAAAGCCTACTAATTAGTACTAGTAATTTTTTTGTAGATTCTTTGAGATTTTTCTGCCTGGATTTTCTATATAAAAAGATAATTTACTTCTTTTTGAATCTGTATGTTTTAAACTTTTTTTTTCTTGCCTTATTGCACTGGTTAGGACCTGTGGAATAGAAGGAGTGAGAACATATCCTTGCCTGGGTCCCACTTTTAGCGGGGAAGCATTGAGTCATTCACCATTAAATTTGATGTTAGCTGAGGATTTTTTTGTACATACCCTCTATCTGATGAAGGTAATTTCCTTGTACTTTTATTTTAATGAGAGTCTTTTTAATCATACATGGATGTTGAATATTGTCAAATGCTTTGTATTTATTGAAATGATCATATGATTTTTCTTTTACTGTGGTATTGATTAATTTTCTAATGTTAAACCAATCTTGCATTCCTGGGATGATGTATTACTCCTGTTTTCTGTGTCATTGAATTCACTGGTAAAAACTTTGTTAAGGATTTTTTTGCATCTGTGTTCAAGAGGTTATTGTTCTATAATTTGTGGAGTTTATTTTCTTGTAAAATCTTTGTGTAAAGTTCACATCAGGGTAATGTTTGAGTCATAAAATGATTAGGACGTATTTCCTCCTCTTCTGTTTGTTTAAAACAATTTACAAAGAATTAAATTTTTTTTAGAATCGTTATTATTTTTAATTCATCAGTGGTTGTTACATACGCAAAAGATAAATTTTCTTTCTGTGAGGTTCTTTTTTTTTGCTTTCATTTTTTATTTAAATAGATTTAGGGGTTACAAGGGTTTTTTAGTTACATGGATGAATTGCATAGTAGAGAAATCTAGGCTTTTAATATAAACATCACCTGAATAGTATACAATGTGCTCGATAGGTAATTTTTCATTCTGCCCCGCCCCCCATCACCCGCCCTCTTCTGAGTCTCTATTGTCCATTAAGTCACTCTGTATGACCACGCATACCCACTGCTTAGCTCTCATTTATGTGAGAACATGCAGTATTTGGTTTTTTGTTCCTAGGTTACTTCACTTAGAATAATGGCTTCCATTTTCATCCAAATTGCTGCAAAAGACACTATTTCATTCTTTTTAATGGCTAATAGTATTCCATGGTATATACATACCACATTTTCTTTATACACTCATCAGTCGGTGGGTACTTAGGTCGGTTCCATATCTTTGCAATTGTGAATTGCACTGTGAGTAAGCATAATTTTTTTTTTTTTTACCATTGCTTTCCAGTTTATTTCTGAAAGCTTTGGTTTCAGTACTAAGATATTGTATTTTTATTAGACATATTTACATGAAAGGTATTTGCCTAATGCCTAGCATATCTGATCAAAATCATTTAAATATTCATCTATATTTTCCTCTAATTATTATTTTACTTTTAGTTGTATAAGCCATTTGAAAATTATTTCAGTCCTTGATGTGGGTGAGAATATAAAGTTTATAGTTTAGCAGAGGAAAGAGAAAAACTACCAGTTATAATACAGCATGATATATGTTCTTATGAAGGCTTCAAGGAGCAAAGGAAAGGCAATTAAATCCAAACGGCAACATAACTTTCTAGATACAGTAATCCCAGTAGAATCATCAGTTATGGAGACTAGTGATCTCCAAAAATGTTTTATTACACCTGTAGATAAATATTTTTTGTTTATTTTATTTGTAACAGCTTTATTGAAATACAGTTCACATATATAATTCCCCCATTTAGAGTATACAATTCAATGACTTTTAGTATATTCATAGATACCTGCAACAATTACTATAGTCAATTTTAGAACACTTCCATGATCTCAAAAAGAAAAGAAACTATAGCACCACCTCCCATTTCTCCAGACCTAGGCAACCACTAATTTTCTGTCTGTCTCTATAACTTTCTCTGTTCTGGATATTTCATATCAATGGAATTATATAATACAATTTTTGTGACTGGCATCTTTTCATTTAGCACAATGTTTTCAAGGTCCATCCATGTTGTAGAATGTATCAAGTACTTTGTTCCTTTTTATGGCCAAATAATATTCCATTTTATGTCTATACTACATTTTGTTTATTTTTCAGTGGATGGACATTGGGTTGTAAAATAAATTTTGAACATTTCCAATATACCTATTTTTTAAATGTTTATATGACTCATGTAGGTACTACTGAATGAATTATATTATGTACAACATATAATATAATTCATTCAGTAGTATCTATATACACTGTATAATACATATATAGTACACACACAAAAAAAGAATACAGTCATTCCTCGATATCCTCGTGGGATTGGTTCCAGGACCTCCTACAAACACCAAAATCCTTAGATGCTTGAGTCTCTGTTATAAAATAGTATAGTATATAAATATTAATATAACCTATGTGCATCCTTCTGTATACTTTAAATCATCTTTAGATTACTTATAATACCTAATACAATGTAAATGCTATATAAATAGTTGTTTTACTCTATTCTTTAGGGAATAATGACAAGAAAAAATTGTCTATAAATGTTTAGTACAGACAATTTTTTTATGAATAATTTTGATCTGCAGTTGTTTGAATCCAGATGCAGAACCCATGGATACAGAGAGCTGATTGTAGTTTAAAAGATATAGTAAAATACAAATAGCATTCTAAGATTTTCTTTTCACTTCTCAGTGGATCATTCTGTACAATAGAATCCCCTCACTTATACAAATGTTTGAAGCTACTGGTTCAAGTGAGTAACTTAACCAAATAAAGGTGTTGCAGACAGGATACAGCACATGCAAATGCATGGAGATAAAGAAAGCGTGACACCTTTCCTTATCTTGCAAATTGTGTTTCTGGAACACAGGGTGAAAGGGGTAATTTTTACCCTCTCCCCCACTATCATAATTTAAGGCTTAGTGACAGGATATCTCTGTACTCTTAGAATGCCTGAGAAAAAATATTCAATAAAAGTTGTATTATGCTATGTAAGTCTATGGTTTTATTATTAATTACTATTTGGCAATGTATACTAGACATTAAATTACTATACTTTCTCTTTAGAAGCAGCCTTACAGTTTGGGCTCCTTTCAAATAATTCCAACCAAGAATTAGCAGCATTAATTTCTTTTTTTTCACTCTTCTATTTTATTCCTGAACATCTTAGTTACATTATTATTTGAGACTTCAGGAGACTGGCATGAATCTGCCATAGAAAAACAACGTTAAAAATAAGGATCTTTTGTACTTTCCTTTCTATAAAAACCATAGAGAAGTCCCTTATATTTTAATTCTGTACCATGCTAAGTTCCCATATGAGACATTTATAGAAGAATAATTATGTTTATTCTCACTCATTTGATTGCGGTTGAAGAGAAAATGGTTGCAACATTTACTCTACTACTGCCAAAGACTTTGCTAGTCTGTGGTATGTATCTTGCAAAGATGCTGGGCAGACTATTGGGAAAGAATCCAATAAATTCAGTTTCTCAGAAATATTTTTCAAGGTTGGCTTGCTTATTTTTCTATTATTCACACTGTTACTATTCTGATTATTTTAACAGTGTATTACACTAGCTAATTCACTGTATACCTTGAA
This sequence comes from Propithecus coquereli, assembly GCF_000956105.1. NCBI lineage: Eukaryota > Metazoa > Chordata > Mammalia > Primates > Indriidae > Propithecus > Propithecus coquereli. The sequence goes on along the minus strand of NW_012155284.1, from coordinate 15,293,834 downwards.
GGCACTAATAATTAATGGTATGTTTTCTATCTCAGAAAGTAGAGACAAAGCATTTGTGAGGCAGACTCCAGCCTTAACCACAGTGAGTGACAGAGCTGGGAATAGAATACAAAGTTGCTAACTCAAAATATTGAACCCAGTCCACTCATGTGTTGGCTTTGTTTAATGACTAAGCCAAAGATTTTTTAAAAATTAATCAGTGAGAATGTGTCTATAATTATGTTCTAATCCAAAATAAGAGGGTGAGAAATTTTTCACTTCACCAAAAAAAAGTGTAAGATTGCTTTAGTGACGAATTCAGTTTATGGAACTAATCAGACAAACCCAAATAATCCTTCTACATTAAAGGATTAATAAATACTATTTCAAAACAATGACTTTTTTAAATAATTAATTTTTCCTTTCCCTAGCAAATGTGTTTTTGTAAATATAGAGTTCAGAGTCTTTAACTTTAGTTGACAAGTTATCTTGATGAGCATATTTTTATTGTTTCTTGATTATTGTTTTTAGTTTCTATACCTCATAAAAAATGCTCAGAAACAATAAGCCTAAAACGGTGCTTAATCATCACAGCTCTTCAAGGATCGGTACAAGGAAAGCCAGTTATTATTAATCATATTTGGCTAACTCTGCTTTGTCTCTATCTCTCCACTCTCTCTTTTAATTACTTTCTCTAGGAATACATTTTCCACTGAAAAATCACTTTTCTCTTTTTAAAAAATTTTTTAATTAGTTCATTCAAATAATACTTATCAAATGCAAGATAGTGTAGGCACTGTCCTAGGCTCTGGACATAAAATGGGGAATAAGACAGAAAAGCCTCTGCCCTCAAGGAGCTCACATTCCTGTGTCTAACTTTGGTGCCCTTCTCAGTCGGAGCTCACAAACACCCACTCATCGCATACTTTGCCACATTTTCAGCTCTTACCAAAAGGATAGGTTTCCACATGTGATGTCCTGGTCTTTCCAGTTGCAACTACTTTTCTGTTATATTTAAATGAATTATTATGCCTAAAACACTTAGAATACTGCCTGGCACATGGAAAGCACTACATATGTAAGTGTTAGCTATAGGTAAAAGATAGGAGTAGCAAAGCATTTTTCATCATGTTAGTATGGCAGCAAATACTATTTATTCTTTAAGCAAATTCAGAATTATAGGTAAGCCCCATGATAAGCAGTGCTACATTTAAACATCTAAATTTATAGAACGTATAAATTAAATTTTGATGATTCACTTGACAAAAGAATTTTCCACATTTCTCCCAATTATAAGCTTTGTTGGTACTTTGGAAATAGAATTTAATATACAGAAATATTTTTTATTCAAACAAGTATGTTAATAAAATGAAAAATACTGTATCTACTCCCTGCTTCTTCAAACAAGATTCAATCATTTGAAGGGAGTCATAACTATACAGTAGCTTATAGACATAAAATATGCTACCTAGTAATCACCGCCAAATAATAATACTTAATATTAATATAACATCAGCACTTTACAAAGTCCTATCACATACTTCATTACATTTAGTTCTGTAATAGTCCTGAGAAGTAGATTAGACAAGTATTATATTAATAGTTTCCATTTTGCAAATGAAAAAACCAAAATATTAAAGATATTTAGTACTCACCCTAACTTAAACAGTAGATTTGAGAAGGAGTCAGAACTTTTGTCCAATATTCTTTCCACCGTAAAACTGCAAAACATTGTTTCCTTTAATAATAAAACAAGGCACAAGCAATATGACCTGTTAGCTGAATGCCAGCATCAGCAGACTGAGAGCTAGCCTACAATTCATGACATTACCACTAAAATTGAACAGAGTGACCCCCATCCAATTCACCCTCTAACCCCAGGTTCCAGAAAGCCCATTTGGACACAGGTAGGCTTCAGATGAAGCATAGTTCCATGAAGTTATTTCCTACCTTCACTCCATCTCAAAATTTAGTTTGTTTAGAAATGTCATTAAACATGGGGATTGGGTAAGAGGAGTGTAGAATCTGAACTAGAATTTGTGTACCTATGGTAGAGAACATGGCCTAGGCAGGTAAAAAATTCTGACACAGTGAAACAGAGTCAGAAATAACTAAACATAGTGCTTTAAAATAGTTGTACATATTTTCACATTTCAATTAGAATATTCTGATAGATACGGACAAATAATTTTACCAGGATATTTTTCAAAGTTCCTTCCTAAAATAATTAGGGAAAAATCCCAACAAGAGGTTTGGGAGTTTAGGAGCCTCTCTCTCTCTCTCTCTCTCTCCCCTCCTCCCCCTCCCCCCCACCTTTGCTCTCTCTGTCTCACTAAACTACTGAGGAATGCATAGTTCATTGATTAAGAGAAGTGTGGGTGTCAGGAAACTTGAAACTTTATCCCTTATTTTATCAGCTTTCTCAAACTGGTAACTATAATAAGAAAGTAACCCTTAAAAAATTCTTAGAAATGAGTTCAAACAGCATAACAATCTAGGATATTTCAAACATTTGATTTACTTTTATAAAAAGCTCACAATGTAAATGATTTCTTTGCAGCATAAAACCAGAAAGATATAAATTGTAGCTGCTCATTACTAACCAAAATAAAGTTCTCTTCATCTGGCATTCAGGGACTTTCATGATCACATTTTTCTCTTATTTTTGTTATTCCTCATCTTATTTACACATTCTTCTTTCTCAAAGAAAAATTTTCCTTTTCCTCATCTGCATCCTGCGCTATGTTGCCTTCATGCCTTGGTTATTATATCTTCTACCTGCTATGGCTAAATCTTATTTCTCCTTCAAGGTCCAGTTGTGCTGCCATTTCCTCCACTCAGTTTTCCCTGTCCCTCCTCTGCATGAATTTCCTAAATACTTTATCAGAACCTCTCTTAGGTTATTTGTACCACCACACAGTAATAACATATTTCTTATTCCTTCTCTGGTGTATAAGCTCCTGACCTCGTGTCATTGTTTCCCTCACTCTCATACATAAGAGCACCACCCCCACCGTAACTGTCTACAGTATGATAGAGTAGAAAAAGCATAGGCTTTGAAGTCTGACAGCCCTGATTTCAAATCTTTGCTCTATCACTTATTAGTCATGTAACCTGGGGCAAGAGATTTAATCTCTGAACCTCTGTTTCCTCATGCATAAAATAGGGATAATAACACCACTTCTGTTGTTAAAGAATTAAGTGAGAAAAGCATGCAGAGCATTCTCAGTATTGTATCTGAGACATGCTAGGTCCTAAAAAATAGTGATGATGCTGTAAGAGGTGGTCATACTTACACTCTGCCATACCACATGTGCAAGTATTTTAAGGACGATTTTGAAAAGGTTTGTAAATTCTTGGTAACTACTTGGAGAAAATTACCTCACGAGTTTATTACAAAGCAATAGAATCTTCCTCTAAGTACTGTTAGAAACACAGATATTCTGCAATACTAGGATAATCATAGCCTTAGGCAATTTTAGGTAGATCTTTCTTTAGTCTCCTCCCTGATTAGCTTCATGAAATCTTTTTATCTTGAAGAATTTTGTAATTTTTTTCCTTATTGCTACAACACAGGGTACATAATGTGTAGTTTCCACATCCAGAATGACAGGGCAACATGAGGATGTTGTCAAAATGGCCATCGAACCTCAAGAATTGTGGCTCACACCATCTGGGGAAGTACAAAGTGTGCTCTGTTGAGGGACCTGGGGGCAACATCAATCAACCTGTGTGCTAGTCCAGGGGTCCATGTGAGGGAAAAGGAGGTAAATTTGAAGGAGAGCAACAAACTACAGCTGACAGGTAAAAAGCAGAGCCCCCAGATGAAAAGCCATTCATGCCCCTCAATAATTCTCAATAATCACATATATAGCAGTTGTTTCTCATGATCATTATTAAGAAGAATGGGAAAACGGCTTATAAAAAGGTACTTATCAGATAGTCTGAGTTTATCTAATCCAATTTAACATTTTATGTTCAGAACCTGCCTTTACTGATCTAAGTTCTCTTTATCTCTTAATATATTATGTAAGATGACTTAAATTCATTTGAACTGATTTTTAGCATAATACTTTGTGGTAGCCTAAAATTATATGCTATTATGACTATAAGTTACTACCAACGTGACTGCTATTTGAATTATTGATATAAACTGAAGCAATGTATTCCTGAAAAGACAAGATAATATTTTATATTTGGATAGGAGTGGGGCTTTAAAATAAGTTTTTAAAAATTTCTAACATCTTAAGGGAAAAAACAAAAGTACAAATTAAGAAAATTTCTAATTAGAGAATCAAAACTATATTAGGGACACATTCCACTTCATAAATGATCACACTGTGCTATAAATGTATATAATTTCAGAATGACTATTAGATTGTAATGAAGTATATCTGCAGTGAATATGCACTACAAAGAGAAAGTGCACATGGTAGTGTGTACAGAGAGGAGGCAACACTGACTTGTCAGAAAATCTGGTTTCTGGTATTCCCAGCTTAGCACCATCATTTAACCTCTCTGAGCCTCAGTATTTTCATCTGTAAAATGAGCAAATTTCTCATACCTAAGACTTCATTGCACTAATATTTTATGTTGTGATTCTGGACACACTCCTTTTGTACAGAATTTAAAAAGCAAGATTAAAAGCCAGGTATAGTGGCTCATGCCTATAATCTCAGCACTTTGGGAGGCCGAGGTGGGAGGATTGCTTGAGACCAGGAGTTAGTGACCAGCCTGGGCAACATAGCAAGACCCTGTTTCTACAAAATAAAAAATTAGCTGTTCATGGTGGTGCATGCCTGTGTCCTAGCTACTCAAGAGACTGAGGCAGGAGGATGGTTTGAGCCCAGGAATTGAAGGTTGTAGTGAGCTATGATCATGCCACCACATTCCAGCCTGGATGACAGAGGGAAACCCCATCTGTAAAAATATATATATATATATACACCTAAAAATATTTTTAAGAGATTAAGCATCTAGTAGAATGTATTATAAATATGCAGGACTCCTAGATATTAACTCTCATGTATTCACATGCTATCCCTTCTGGAAGTATGTAATGGAAAATACAGCTGAAAATCAGTAAGTATTTTTATAGTTTATATTCCAAAATGGGATCCAATCTGAAAATCTGGATAAATTTTCACCATATTTTATTCCCTGAAACAACTTCCTACCTGCACATTTCTCAAACTAGCTAATAGAAAAATACAGAAGAAAACATTATGTATTATTTTATTTTGAGAATTATTTTAAGCCTCCCATAACATGAAGCAGTGAATCTAGAGTAAACTATAGAGACCAAAAAATTAACACTTCCATCTAAATTAGACTGAATTACACTTAATCAGCGTTCAGTGTTGAGGTATACCTCAATGTTATATTTCAGGTAGCCCCTAAATTATTTAACTACTTTTGACTAATTTTTGTGAAACTATAGAGGCTTATTGGCCACCAGATGGAGCCAGTATTGTTCGATTTGTAGTATAAAAATATACTGAAAATGCAAATTGGTTAAACAGAATGAATAAATGGTAGATTATAAATGGTAGTCCATAGTACAGAAAAAAGTAAACTTTAGCATCCTTCTGACCAGATTTTCTAGATGCGCATATATACAGAGACCCCATTAAATAATTTTTTTTATTATGAATAAGTTTTTGTTTGGGCAGTTTGATCAGATAGAGAGAACTGTTTTCTTTTTATTCGCTATTTAAAGATATCATCTGAGCAACTTTCAGGTATCTTTAAAACACAGTTAGCATTTAAACTCTGACCACTCAATAAATGTTATAGGTTATAATAATGAAAAATGGTAGTAAAGAATATATTGCAGGTAGGATCTCATTGTAATATTGCAGAATATTTCCATTTTCATATCCATGATGGATCTTTTAAATAAAACAAACTAACAAACAAAAGCACTCTGACGAGGAGGGGGAGAATATATGTAGTTTATCCCCTGTAGTTCCTCAAGGGAGATGGTAAAGGAAATGGTAAAATCTCAATGAATGGTTGCAATTCTTGCATGGACTCTACCCAGAAAGCTTAGTGCCCAGGGACCTTAATCAGTGGTAACTGCCTTAAAGTTGTCTTTAGCAACTCCTCTCAACTCTAACAAGTATCAGAAATTATCTAATTCCTTATTACTCAATTAGTCCACTGTCTGTTGGAAAAGTATTTGTATGCTAAGGGCCTTAAGCCCCTACAAGCCCCTCAAGGAACTATTCCACCCAGCAAAAGCAATAAGGTGACTATAGACGCTGTTGCAATTCAAGACCTGCAATGATCAGTCTGTTTATTTATCCATTCAGCTACTATTCATTGAGTACATACTATTTGCAAGGCAGATGCTAGGCAACAAACAGGGCACAACTCCTGTCATGTGAGTTTACAGCATAGGGGGTGATACAAAGAGGCAGTTATGATACAGTGTGCGTAGGAGCTACAAAGTGTTTTAAAGGCTCAAAGAAGAGGGAAACATGATTAATCAAGGAGAATCAAGAAAAAGCCATAAGGGATTCTTCCTAGGTGGAAATTACTTGAGTAAACCCACTGTTTGGCAACCTACTCTTCTCTTATTCCCTCATTAACCATTAAACCATATATTATGGTCTAGGGGGAATTTAGGGCCTTTTTTCTATAGGATTTTATTTCCTCAGGACCCATCAATTGGGTTACTTGATACCTTTTTATGTCAAATTGGAATATTTTCTTCTAAGGTTTTTTTTTTTTTTTCTCTCAAGCAGGAAGGAAGAAAAATAACCAAGCTGGTTAAGGGTTTACAGTTTAGAGCCAGACTACATGGGTTTATATTCCCATTTTTATAATCCCTGAGATAAACTAAGGTAGTAAGAGGTTAAATAATTTTGTCATCGACAAAATGGGGTTAGTACTATAACATGCCTTTCTTAGAGGGTTGTTGATTATGAGGATTAAACAAGTAATTCAGTTACTAGTATCTGGCACATAGTAAGTACTTGAAATCTTAGCTATTGTGTTAGCTATTTTCAAGTCTGCCACTTTTACTTGAATTAATGTAAGATCTGGTATATTAAAAAAATTGAGGCTGGTCCGAAGGTAGTGAGTTATCTCACTTGATTGTTCACAGTCAGTTACAGATTGAACTCCTTGTTCTACTACTTAACCCTCCTCCTCACTACTGCACTTGACTAGTCTTAAAAAAAAAAAAAATTGATAAGACCATACTTTGTAGTTTCCAGAAAGTATGATGAGATACAACTAGATATCAATAGCATTAATATTTTTCTATATCCATCAAAGTCTATCCCCTTTGTCATTCAAATGATGTTTACTATTATCATTACCACGTCACCTTCATTTATATAAAAGTTTTCATTTATAATGGAAATTTAGCAAAATTTCCTTGAAGTAATAGATCCAGAACCATTTAAAATAGTTCATAACCAGGCTTATTAACAGTTTCTGGCATATAATAGCCACTCAATACACTTTTTTTTAAAGAGAGACAGGTCTCACTAGGTTGCCCAGGCTGGCTTTAAACTCCTGGGCTCAAGCAATCCTTCCACTTTTAGCATCCAGAATTGCTAGGACTACAGGTGCACAAACCACTGTGCCTGGCTCAATACGTTTTTGTTTCTTTGTTTCTTTGTTTTTAATGAATGAATTTGCAGCTACTTGGAGCTGATAGCTGAGACAATAGAGGATAAAGCTCCTCACTATAAAATGAAATTTGTGGATAGATGCCATTGGTTCATTAGCTAGGTAGCCAGTGAAGAGAATCAAGTAGGGTGGAGGTTAAGTTTCTGACTAGCTCCTCCCAGGAGAAGGGTTAGGGACATTCTTTATAACATGAGAGAACATGCGGGAACAAAGGGACTGTACTTAACAGTCTTACCACAGTTTGTCACCTGAACTAAGAGTTGCAACACAAGTTTTAGCTCTGCTGCTAACCCACATGTGACACTAGCTGAGTAACTTAACTTACCTGGACCGCAGTTACTTCACCTATAAACTGAGAAGTTAGATTCAAAGATCCTCAAGGAAACTTCTAGCTCTGGTGCTCTAGTAAACTGATGCTCCAGTAGTAAACTGATTGTTATAGTAATGTTGGACATTCCCTTCCCAAGCCCTTTCATATATATTGCCTAATTTTTATCTCATAGACAGCTGGTATATTTTAAAAATTTTATTCTAATACCATAATGTAAATAAAATTTAAACCCCCTAGGATGATTATATTATACATTTCTTTCAGAGCATCTCTTAGAGTACCAGGCACTCAGAGGACACGTAGTGAATTTTATTTTCTGAATTGAAGGTTTTTTTGTTTTGTTTTGTTTTGTTTTTAATTTACTTTTTTTTTTTTTTT
>NW_012155284.1:15276930-15285432 GCF_000956105.1 Propithecus coquereli | reverse complement strand
CTGCCTCAGCTTCCCGAGTAGCTGGAACTACAGGCATGCGCCACCATGCCCAGCTAATTTTTTCTATATATTTTTAGTTGTCCAGATAATTTATTTGTATTTTTTAGTAGAGACAGGGTCTGGCTCTTGCTCAGGATGGTCTCGAACTCCTTGACCCATCCTCCCGCCTCTGCCTCCCAGAGTGCTAGGATTACGGGTATGAGCCACTGTGCCGTGCCTGAATTGAAGTTTTAATTGAGACAGTAGGACATTGTGCTTTTAGTATCATGCCGACCTCAGCTCACATCCCAGCTTTACCATATTCTAATTGTCATCCTATCCTGTTTCCCTGTTTGTAAAATAGGTTTATGGATACTTTCTACATGGATAACCAAAGCACCTTAGCATGATGCCTAACATATATAAAATCCTTAGTAAATGTTCTTTTGTATTCCATCCTTTGTTCCTATTTATTTAGCATTTGTTTCATAGAAATTTCAGTTAATGACAAACAGTCATTATACTGCATCATTATTATTTATGAATAATCATCCATGTATTTTGAGATTCATAAGAAAACTAAAAGTAGAGCACCCTGTATTAGAGAAACCGAACTTTTTTAAACTTCTTGAGTATTTTATTAGCCAGTCACTTATTCAGTTTTCGTTTATTCAGGAGGATTCAAGCACCTGGGAAATAAATGTGCTACTTCCTGTTCTGACAACATGGACTGAACTAACAGAAATTCCTTCTCCTACAAATATATAGAAATGCTGGATAAAATGTGATCCAGCCCAGTTTAAATACTTAGCTAAACTTGAAAGAGAGAGAAAAGAGATAAGAAAGAAAGAAAAGAAAATTCCTAGGTAGCAGAAACAAAGTGAAGACAGATATAAAGTGAACAAGCTGATAATACTACAGTGGCCTGGGGGATACTGGACCCAGATACAGGCTGTAATATTGAGAAACTGGGGTTTTAATCTCACATTTGGACAGAAGATGTGGCCTTGGGGTAAAGAAGTGGGAACTAGGAAATCTATCACCTGGTCAGGAAGACCACAGTGAAGCTTATCATTTTTCAGAGCTGTGTGTGGGAGAAAAAAAAAGTCTCTCATGAAAAAATAAAAATTCTGAACCTCTACCAGCCATGACTGCAAAGTCTGAATGTATACTATCTATATGGTATAGGATTCTTGAGCCAAGAAATTAACATGGAAAAAAATGGCTCTGGACTGATAGAACCCTTGATTGTATAGCAGAAACAAATGCAAAACCTCTCTTTAAGAAGCCTTGCAGTCTTGGGTACCTACGATTCCTGTGGAGTCTGATGAAAATACAGCCTTAGCTGAAAATAAACTCACAATAAAAAATTAGAAAACATATGGAGAAATGACCACTCTATGGAGAGAGTCAGAAGACCAAACAGAAGGATTCCCAAGAACAATCTGAAAGATATAACATAATAAGTGTGTTTTATTTAAATAAGGAGATTTTCAAAGGAATAAAAATCATAATCATAATAAAAGACCAACACTATGAAAAAAGAGTGGGTGAATTTGAAAAAAGCCAAATATTATAGAATATCTAAAAATAAAAAATATAGTTATTAAAATGAATGACTAAGTTTATGGCTTAAAAATTGATTAGAAACAACCAAATGGAGAATTAGTGAACTGAAATATAGAACTAAGGAAATTACTCAGAGTACACTGATAAGAAATAGAACCATGAAAAAAATGAATGTACTATGATCATTCATAGTTGATCATACTATGATCAATAGAAGCACTTTATTGTAATATACCAAGTTAGAAAACAGAAGAATTGACCAGATTTTTCATGTAGTTGGGTTTGTGTAGCAGATGTCATTGCATTTGGCTATATGTACAATGTAAAATGTTTGAGTTATGGTTTCCATGCAGTCTGGATGGAACCTTAGCAGGTTTAATCCTGGTATCACAGATGTATATAATGAAAAATCAACAGACCTCAAAGCTGTTCTCAAGCTGTTTGCCTGTTCATTTTGGCTAGAAATGAAAACATGAGGAAGGGAAAGACATCTTTAAACCAGGTGATAAAAAATTTCATAAGACCAGGAGCTAGAGCAGCCAGTGGGCATATCAGGCCTTGGCTTATCTGACCTTGATGATTTAGATTTATGACTTTCTAGAAAAAAAAATCGGCAAGACCATGAATTTGACCATTTGACTATATTGTATTTACCTGATATGTTTTCCATTTTGGTAAAGGACCATAAAACATCTACATTATGAAAAATATTAGTGGCCAGCTTTTCTGACCTCAAACAGTAGGCTGGATTGAATCTGTCTTCCTGAGCTAAATTTTATTATCCTAATTCTGGATGCAAAGGTGGCTTTCATTTTTAAAATTTTCATTCACATTGGCAGGTGAGTAGAATAAATTACCTAAATCAGTCTTTTCTACCTGGAATTTCTATGAACACTGTCAACCAAATCTTGGCATTTTATCTTATGGATGAAATGGATGGAATTCATTAGCAAACTGATATGTCTGAGAGGGAATCCCATTTACCATGAGGCAGTTTTGGATATCAATTTGGATAGGGAAATTGCTTTTGTAAGAATTGAATATTTTAAGTATTCTATTAGTTGAGCCTTTTGAATTTAGAAAATCTTTTAAAAGTTTAGGATAAAATACTATTTCCATAAGATATGGTCTGTCTTTTTATTCCATTGAAAGAGAATAATTTAGTAAAGAATATTTAGTAGTATATGGAATTTTAATTATTTGAAGTTGTATCAAATCATCTAATTCTATATACAGGCACACAGACACATAGTAGCATCAAGTTGCTCTTCATCAGTCCCTTAGAGGACATCTGGGTTTTTATTTTATTTTGTGAGAAAATTATCACATGATAAAATCAGCCCAAGTCACAATGTTACATGTTTCATTGGAAAGATTGTATATTCTGCAAATAGTCAGATTAATGAGACTACTCTTAAAATAATCTGTTACCCAACCATCTGTCCTACCCAAACATCAAACTTGTGTAATTTTAGTCATTTTTTCCCAGCTCTTATTAGTCCACCTGTGATTGGTAGTCAGTGGAACTTTTTGATGCCTCTGTTGAGTATATCTTTAAAAAGATAAGTCAAATTAGAATTAAATGATTAATAACCACAATCAAATTAAGAACTCCAGAATACATCCAAGTAATCAAACCCAAAGATAATTGCAGCTAAAATGCATAACGCCTGCACAACTATAGAATCTGTGGGTCTCTTTAGAGCATTCTTTACTAAATGGAGTAGCAGAGCATTTACAGTTATGTAATGATAGGGTACAGCCTATGATTTACCCATTCAACCCTGAGGCACCAAATATTTGACTTCTTAACTTTCATTACAAAATCTAGTCAGCTATGTTGAAGTCAGAATGGTCTCATGCATGATGAGAGGGTAAAAAGTCTAGTTTTCATACACCTTTCCCTTTGGGAAGCCAAAAGCTGCAGTAAGGATAAGATTACTTTGTCGGATGACGCTTGATTTAGCAATTGAGGCATAGACAGCATCCTAGAATTCTGTATAGTTTTTAGTCCATCTTTGAAAATTGTTTAACTAGAGCTTTGCTAAGAATGGTATATAGTTAAACATGGCGTAGAGGCAAATAGTGTTGGAAACAGAATTCAAACCTTGTGAAAAGAGAAAGTTATATTAGTTATTTGATCTGGGATCATTTAAATAATGATGAAAAGCCCTAAAGTTTTATCCAGTTATTAAATATTTCCTTAACATTTTTCAGAGCAAAATTGGTTTTGCAATCCATTTCCTACTTCAGTTAAAGACTGTAAATCTTCTCTTCACTGTTTTAAATTTAGTTCCTATCACCAAAGAAATTGTATCAAACAGATCAAAACTTTATGATGGAATCTTACTCATTTTTTAGATGCTTGCCATCACTACCACTAATTGCCTTATACAAAACATTTATGAAGCTGGTTATCACTATACATTAAGAAAAATAACTAATAGTACAATATTAAGAGATTATCAAGGTAAATGTGTTTAGGAGGATCTGAACTACATGCCTATGTTTTCATTATTATGGCTAGAAAACATAAAAGGAATGTGGTTAGATAAATACTGAGGAAATAAAGTGATTCATTTAAGTTGTTTTAATTTAGCTTTTCAGTATAATGTATCTAAGAGCATCTCAATTGAAAAATCCTTATAATCATTTTTAGAATGTATATAGCTTCGTAATCCAGCAAAACAAGTTTCCCTTTCCCCTCCACTGAAGTAAAAAAAATCCATAATATAAAAGGAATGTATTTGTATGAGAGAGACATAGAGAAAAACAAGCCCGACTTGTGCAAGAGTGTGCAACATTCCTTGAAAGCTTATCAAAGTCAATCATAACAAAGAAAAACATATATTGTATTAACATATAAATGTATAGTATGTATGAGTATATATTTTGGTAACTTAACATTTTAATTTTGGATAATAATAATGGTTGTTTGCCATGTTTCAGATAGTATTTTATTTAATCCTTGCAAAAACAAGTGGCAGGATTTCATTCTTTTTCATGGCCGAATAATATTGCATTGTGTCTATGTACCACATTTTCTTTATCTGTTCATTCATTGATGGACACTTAGGTTGATTTCGTATTTTGACTATTGTGAATAGTGCTGCAATAAACATGGGAGTGCAGATATCCCTCTGATATATTGATTTCCTTTCCTTTGGATAAAATACCCAGTAGTGGAATTGCTGGATCATATGGTAATTCTATTTTAAGTTTTTTGAGGAACCTCCATACTGTTCTCCATAGTGGTTATATATTTTTTTAATTTCAGAATATTACAGGGGTACAAATGTTTTGGTTACATGGATTGCTTTTGTATTGCTTGAGTCAAAGTTATAAGTGTGCCTATCACCCAGATAGTGTACATTGTACCCATTTCGTATGATTTCACCCATCCCCTCCTCCATCCTCCTACGTACATGATTTCTGTTGGGTTTTACTTCCATCCATGTACATGAGTGCTGATTGATTAGTTCCGATTTAATAGTGAGTATGTGTGGTGTTTGTTTTTCCATTCTTTAGATATTTCACTTAGAATGGTCTCCAGTTCCATCCAGATTGTCACAAAAGACATTAATTCATTTCTATTACTAAGTAGTACTCCATGGTATACATATACCACACTTTATTAATCCACTCATGAGTAGACGGGCACTTGGGTTGATTCCACATCCTTGCGATTGTTAATTGTGATGCAATGAACATTCTAGTGCAGGTGTCTTTTTAATAAAATGACTTTTTTTCCTTTGGGTAAATAACCAGTAGTGGGATTGGTGGATCAAATGGTAGATCTACTTTTAGTTCTTTGATAAATCTCCATACTGTTTTCCACAGAGGTTGCACTAGTTTGCACTTCCACTAACAGCGTATAAGTTTTCCTATCTCTCTGCATCCATGCCAGCATCTATTGTTTTTGGACTTTTTAATAAAAGCCATTCTCACTGGAGTTAGGTGGTTATATTAATTTGCATTCCCACCAACATTGTACACAGAGTTCCCCTTTCTCTACATCTTCACCAGCATCTGTTATTGGTTCTTTTCGATAAAAGCCATTCTGGCTGGGGTGAGATGATATCTCATTGTGGTTTTGATTTGCATTTCTCTGATTATTATTTCCCTGATTATTAGTGATATTGAGCATTTTTTCATACACTTGTTTTGCCATTTGCATGTCTTCTTTTGATAAATGTCTATTCAGATCTTTTGCCCATTTTTAAGTCAGATGATTAATTTTTGCTATTGAATTAATTGAGCTGGTTGTTAATTCCTTGTCAGATGGATGGTTTGCAAATATTTTCTCCCATTCTCTTCATTTTGTTGATTGTTTCCTTTGCTATGCAGAAGCTTTTTAGCTTGATATAATCCCATTTGTCTTTTTTTGCTTTTGTTACCTATCCTTTTGAGGTCTTACACAAAAAAATCTTTGTCCAGACCAATGTCCTGGAGCATTTCCCCAGTATTTTCTTCGAGGAGTATCATAGTTTCAGGTCTTAGATTTAAGTCTTTAATCCATTTTTATTTGATTTTTGTGTATGGTGAGAGAGAAGGGTCTAGTTTCATTCTTCTACATAGAGTTATCCAATTTTCCTGGGACCATTTATTAAAGAGATTGTCCTTTCCCCATTGTATGTTCTTGGAGGCTTCGTCAAAGATGAGTTGGCTGTAAATGTGTGGACTTATATCTGCATCCTCTACTCTATTCCATTGGTCTATGTGTCTGTTTTTATGCCAGTACCATGTTGATTTGGTTACTGTAGCTTTATAGCACATTTTGAAGTCAGGTAGTATGATGCCTCCAGCTTGTCATTTTTACTCAAGATTGCTTTGGCTACTTAGAGTCTTTTGTGGCTCCCTATAAATTTTAGGATTTTTTTTTAATTTCTGTGATGAATGTCATTGGTATTTTGACAGAGATTGCACTGAATCTGTAAATTACTTCGGGTAGTATTGACAGTTTAACAATGTTAATTCTTCCGATCCATGAGCATGGAATATCTTTCCATTTTTTGTGTATTCTCTTCAATTTCTTTTATCAATGTTTCATAGTTTTTTTGCATAGATCTCTTACTTCTTTAGTTAAACTGATTCCTAGATATTTTATATTATTTGCAGCTATTGTAAATGGAATCGCTTTCTTGATTTCTTTTTCAGATTGTTCACCATTGGCAAATACAAATGCTACTGATTTTTGTTTATTGATTTTGTATACTGCAACTTTATTGAATTCACTTATCAGTTCTAACAGTTCTTTGGTAGAGTCTTTAGGTTTTTCTAATTATAAGATCATGTCATCTGCAAACAAGGATAATTTGACTCCTTCGTTTCCAATTTGCATGCCCTTTATTTCTGTTGCCTAATTGTTCTGGCCAGGACTTCCAGTATTATACTGAATAAAAGTGGTGAAGTAGGCATCTTTATTTTGTTCCAGATTTTAGAGGAAAGGCCTTTAATTTTTTCCCATTCAGTATGATGTTAGCTGTGGGTTTGTCATATATGGCCTTTATTATCTTGAGGTATGTTCCTTCAATACTCAGGTTGATGAAGGCTTTTATCATAGAGGAGTTTTGGGGTTTTTTTTTTTTTTTTCTTTCTGAGACAGAGTCTCGCTTTGTTGCCCGGGCTAGAGTGCCGTGGCGTCATCCTAGCTCACAGCAACCTCAAACTCCTGGGCTCAAGCGATCCTCCTGCCTCAGCCTCCCGAGTAGCTGGGACTACAGGCATGCGCCACCATGCCCGGCTAATTTTTTCTATATATTTTTAGTTGTCCAGCTAATTTCTTTCTATTTTTTTTAGTAGAGGTGGGGTCTCGCTCTTGCTCAGGCTGGTCTCAAACTCCTGAGCTAAAACGATCTGCCCGCCTCGGCCTCCCAGAGTGCTAGGATTACAGGTGTGAGCCACGGCACCCGGCCAAGTTTTCGGGGTTTTTTAAGAATAATTTTTTACCAATTACCCTATCTTTGTTGGGAGTTTATTCGTTGGTGTGTTCAGTGAGTCTTGATGTGGGAATTATTTACATTGCACATATCTTCTTTTTTACATTACCGTGATATTTTGATAGAAGAGAGGTACTGCTATGTTTGTTTTTCATTCTATAAAAACTACTTATTCTTTATTTTTGCTATTTCACGTTATTTCTTCTAGACCGAGTATCAGCCAGTCATTTTACAATTACCTGTGTTTGTTTCAAAACATTCCTGTTTCTGAAGTACTGATCCTGGAATAGTTACAAAAATGGTAACAAATAACCACTCCACACTCCTACCCCATTACCGGCACCAGCATTCTATGGTTGGAACCAACAGGACTATATTAAAGATCTCAACAACAATAGCAGATTAATTCAGTAAAATTTTGTTAGATTCAACATCGTTAAGATTGCAATTCTCCCCAAATTAATTTATACATTCAGTACAGCTACTGTCAAAATCCTAGCTGACTTATTTGATGAAATTGTCAACCTAGTTTTAAAATGTATACAAAAAGGCAAAGGAACAAAAATCTCCAAGATAATCTTGAAGTAGAAGACAAAGTTAGAGGGCTTACACTGATTGATTTCAAGACTTACTATGAACCTGCAGTAATCAAGACAGTGTACTACTGACATAAGGAGAGACATAGATTAAAGGAACAGAAGAGAGTATCCAGAAATAGACATACATATATGGTCAGTTTATTTTCAGCAAAGGTGCCAAGGTAGTTCACTGGGGAAAGGAAAGCCTTTTCTTTTTATTTATTTATTTATTTTTTTTTTTTTTGAGACAGAGTCTCACTGTGTTGCCCGGGCTAGAGTGAGTGCCTTGGCGTCAGCCTAGCTAACAGCATCCTCAAACTCCTGGGCTCAAGCAATCCTTCTGCCTCAGCCTCCCGAGTAGCTGGGACTACAGGCATGCGCCACCATGCCCGGCTAATTTTTTCTATATATATTTAGTTGTCCAGATAATTTCTTTC
>NW_012155284.1:15261505-15274955 GCF_000956105.1 Propithecus coquereli | reverse complement strand
AAAAATTCTGTCATTATCATTCAGTTTCCTAAATGAGATGACTATTTTTCTAAGTTATTAAAAGGCCTTTTAATATTATAAACAACATAGCTATAGAATTTACTTGCTTTATCCTACAGTTAAATTTGCTATCCTTAACTTTTTTAAATTGATTTTTAAGGCTTCTTTTTGGCATAATTTTTTTTTTTTTTAATTTTCTGCTTCCCACACATTCCTTAAAAGTGAAATCAGGTGGTTGGTCCTTGTTTAAGGGGACCATATTTAAGAAGATGCATGTGAAACACATTAAAATAAGCACTGCTGAAAATGTTTTGAAGGTTGTAAGCTTGACTTTCCTGTGATAAGGTAACTGAATTTATCTACAGCTGCCTTAACATTTATTTTAAAATTCCCACCATAAATAAAGATTTTCAGTCATTCGTAGCTGAAAATCTAAGTTAAGAACTTGTCCTTTCTCTTTTGCATTTGTTTTAACCATTAAAACATTAAACAATTCTATGGATACTCATCAGAATTTTCCTTAGGATCTTACAAATTTCTGCCATAAGGAAATGGCAGAAAAGAAAAATTATTGACTCCCCAAATGCTTTGGATCAGGAGATTGCAGGTGCATTACAAGCACTGACTGTAACTGTGAGGTTGCGGGTCCTCATTGGCCTACTGCCTTCTTATTTTCCCCTTTTCCTGTTTCATTATTACTTCATTCATTTATTTGACTATTCATTGGGCTTCTAACCCTTGCCAAGCACTGTCTTCAGTGCCAGGGAAATATGACTTCTCCTCAAGGAATTTCATGTCTAGTGAGGGTTAAAGAAGAGTAAATGGGGAATTACCATAAAGTGTGATAACTGCTAAAAGGGTTCCTCCTTTGAGCTTCACAGCTCAAAGGAGGAACATCCAAACTAGACTTGAAAAATGGAATCAGAAAAGGCTCCCTGAAGGAAGTGCCAACCAAGCTGAGACCTAAAAGATGAGCAGGAAGTGAGCAAGGAAAATTAAGTGGGGAATGGAGAGATGGGGTGTTTTTAGCATTCCTGAAAGAGGGAATAGCACAGGCTAAGGCTAGAAGGTCAAGAGAACAGGGTGAGTTCAAAGAGTAATAGTTATGAGCCAAATGACAGCATTGCAAGGTAGATGTGGCAAAGGAGTTGTGAGAGAAGACACTGGAAAGAAAAGCATTGATCCTGAGTCATCTCAAGGTGTTTGATCCCAGGACAATGCAAATGCAACTACTACAGGATAAGGAGAGAGGTATTCAAAGATGTAATTCAACAGAAAAATATGAAAATAAAATTTTAAGCCTATTATAACAATCACTTTATATATACCAATTATGCTGACATACTCCCTTCACTAGTGTTTACTAAACAACTGTGCCTCAGATATTATTTCTGTATTTAATGGTTTCTTTTTCATTAATGTGCTCAGTTTTTACCATTTACAGTTGTCACTCTTGAAAGAAGAGTTGGATATACTTTAAAAGAGTGCATGTAAAATTGTTTATAAGACTGATTATTCCTTTCAAGTTCTACCAAAATCATATTAGGTAACCACAAAGAGACAAATTGTTTTCTTAGTTCACACATTTTTTTAAACTAGAAAATCTTTTGAACAAAATGGCTGATCATTAATATATTGCACATTCTTGATGTTCTTCCTACTAGGTAACAAAGAGGTAAGGAACAAACCTTTTAAGGCTTGAGTAGAAAGATTACTGGCATTCTTGATTACGTCTGGCTCATCGTTTGTCTGCCAGCCAAAGACAAGAAGAGATAGGGTTTTTTTTGGTTTTTTTTTTTAAGTCACAAATTTTTATTAATATTTATACATGTAAGGGATTGTAAAATGTTAGTACTTGGGATTTTTTTTTTTTGGCAAAACTGTTTTTTATGAACCCAGCTGTTAACTAATCTTCACATGGATTTATTGTACGATCAAACCATAGATTTATTTTCTAATTTAGTAAAAATTATTTTTGTCTGCTTCTGGTAACAG
The DNA here is from genome assembly GCF_000956105.1 of Propithecus coquereli. Classification (NCBI taxonomy): domain Eukaryota; kingdom Metazoa; phylum Chordata; class Mammalia; order Primates; family Indriidae; genus Propithecus; species Propithecus coquereli. Next base: position 15,272,960 of record NW_012155284.1, on the reverse strand, counting down.
TCTTGAATTATCTGTTAGATATATTTACTTTCTATTAAGTCATCAAATTGAAGTTTGTTATTGTTATAACTGGGAAACAAAAGTGGCAAGTAATTGAAATAATCAATGAATATTTGAAAGATTGTGTCTTATAAGGCAAGTGAACAATGTAAAATGGTATTGCTGAATTTTAGGAAAATCTTAATTATTTTAAAAGTGAGATAAGTGATTTTGTAGTCAACTTAAAAGTGTAAGTGAGAACAATCACAATAGTGCAGTGTAGAATAAAGATGTTTATAAAATTTGTTGATAAATTAACATCAGTCACTTTCTAGTTTAGGAAATAGTTGTGGAGCTGGTGGAACTTATTGGTTTTGTTTTGAAATTAAATGGAGGAAAACCAAGCCAAAATCCGACCTCCCTTTCAATGACAGCATATACATTAATATGAATCCACAGAGATTTTGTACTACTTACTCTAAGAATATTCTATTATTCTTCAGAGAAAGAAGCCACTCCAGATGGTGCTATTGCAGAATACAGACGAGAAAAGCAAAAGTATGAAGCTCTGAGGAAGCAACAGTCAAAGAAAGGAACTTCCCGGGAAGACCAGGTAACTTCAAAAACCAAAATCCACACATAATTCATTGGCTCTTTATTATTTTCAAGTGTTGCTTAATGGAGCCTAATTTGATTATATATCAGGGGAAGTACTACCTCTTGAAAAAAGGGGCCAGCAGGACATGATGGCTCACATCTCTAATCCCAGCACTTTGGGAAGCCTAGGCAATAGGATTGTTGAGGCCAACACAGTGAGACCCCAACCCTACAGAAAATAGTAAAAATAGCTGGGCATGGTGGCGTGCACCAGTAATCCCAGCTATCTGGGAGTCTGAGGCAGGAATATCACTTTGAGCCCAGAAGTTTGAGGTTGCATTGACCTATGATGATGCACTATGCTCTAGCCTGGGCAATAAAGCAAGACCCGAACTCAAAAAAAAAAAAGGATGTATTTATATAAGGTGGTAAGGGCTTTGGCCACTTATGTAAAAGTCCAAATTCTAGAGTTCTTTCCGGACCACTGTAGGTAAAAACACCTGAAACTTTCAAGTTTCAACCTGGTGCTCCCATATAAAGCACAGGAAACTTATAAAGCCAAATATCCTCAAAAGCTCAAGTAGAACCTCTGTCTGAGTGAATATTATGAAATGGAGAAGTGGTGATTATAAATGATGAGAAGGTCTCTTCCAGCCCAGCATCTCAAATGCTAACTAGCCAGCTTAGCTTGAAATTACACACTGCCTGGAAATAAAGCATTTAATCTACTAGTTGATTTTTATTATAAATAAAACTTAGTTTATTGCAAGTAATTTCTGAATCTTTAGATAGTAATATAAGGAAATTTTGAGAAATCAAAAACAAAAAGAGATAGAAAACTAGCTCAACAATTTGGGAGTTAGCCATATACACCATGCAGTACTTGGCACTTGATAAAACAAATCTCTTCAGCAGCCTTTCATGTTGAAAAGCTAGGGGGCAGACTGAAATCATTTATTTTTGGTGCTGACATGTATATATGAGGACATGCCATTTTAGGTGTATAAATAAAACAGGCAAAATAAAAGTAAATTAAAAAGCCCAAACCTAGTTGGATAAATTAATCTAATCAAGAATTGTATTATAAATGACACTGAATTACTGGTGGAAGGATCATCATACAGCAGTGCTTAGCATGAAAATAATCACAAGGAAAGTTCAACAAGAAGTCAGGTATAAGAAATGGTAATCATGGAGAATTATCTTATTTGTAATTTTCAAAAGAAATAACACATCAAATGAAATTAAGAAAAATACATTATTAACTTGTTTTCATGGAGTCACAAAGTCTTCTGAATAGCAGTGGTAGTGACTATATTACCAAAGATGCTAAGGATCACTCTTTTTTTTTTTTTTTTTTTTAGACAGAGTCTCACTGTGTTGCCGGGGCTAGAGTGCTGTGGCGTCAGCCTAGCTCACAGCAACCTCAAACTCCTGGGCTCAAGTGATCCTCCTGCTTCAGCCTCCCGAGTAGCTGGGACTACAGGCATGCGCCACATGCCCGACTAATTTTTTCTATATATTTTTAGTTGGCCGATTAATTTCTTTCTATTTTTAGTAGAGACAGAGTCTGGCTCTTGCTCAGGCTGGTTTCGAACTCCTGAGCTCAAACAGTCCTCCCGCCTCGGCATCCCAGAGTGCTAGGATTACAGGCGTGAGCCACTGCGCCCGGCCTAAGGATCACTCTTATTCATGCATTCCTCTTTTTTTCTCCCTTGTAGCAAATAATTATTAAGAACCTACCATGTACTAATCACTGTGTTTGCTGGTCAACACATGGACACATTCCTGCCCTCTCTGAGCTATCAAGAAAAAGAGCTAGTTAAATAAATAATACCAATAAAAGGGGGTGAACACTATGAAAGGGCAGATACAGGGAACTAAGTAAATGTTTAACAGTAGGACCTAACATGGCCTAAGAATCTGGGAAGGCCTTCCTGAGAAAGTAGTCTGTCAGCTGATTTTTGAAGACTGAACAGAAGATAGCCAGGTGGAGGCGGGTTGTGGCTAGACAAAAGGAACAGTACATATATGAGAAGTCTTTGACCTCTCTGCAAAGAACTAAAAAATGTTAAATATGACTATAACATAAAGTAAGAGATTGAGAAAGATGAAAACAAAGAGGCAAGCAGGAGTCAGTTCAAGCAAAGTTAAGGAGTTTAGATTTACCCTAAGGGTAATGGGGAACCATTGACAGAGGAAGTGATTTGATCTCATTTGCATTTGGGGAAGATCCTTCCGACCTAGCTGTAGTGTGGAGAGTAGACTGGAAGCAGGGAGGACTGGAGGCACAGAAGCCAGTTGGGAGACTCTTGGGTGTAGATATGCATGAACAGAGTCTGCCAAGGCCAGGCCCCTTCAGAATAGCTTCCCCATGCTGGGAAGGCTCTCCCTGTGCTGAAGAGCTGGGCTGTAAGTGGTTGATCATTCATTCCTTTAGCAAGAGCCAAAAGACTGAGTAATTCCCCTGTACATGCCAAACAGAAATGCTCCTATCTTCTTCACCCTGTACTGTGCCCCATTATTTTTGTGATTTTTTTTTTCTGCCCAGTGCCTTCTCTTGCCTTTAGAATGCAGCTAGAGAGAGTCCAATCTTGAATACAGAAGAAGCTAAGAAAGACCAAGAGAATGTTTTTGGTTTGCCACAGTCCCCCCTCTTTGAGCAAATGCCAATAGCTCATTAATTGACTCTAAAAACTGCCTTGCCATTTTTAACTCAAGGAGAAAGATCTAGGTCTAGTATAATTTTCTACTAAGTTTTTAAATTTCTTTCCACTAGGAAATCTTTTTTGTTTTCATTTTTCTTCATGCCCTTAGAAAAGACATTTCCAAATGTACCAAAGTCCATCATTAAAAATTGATAGGGTTTACTTCTAAGCTGTAGATTAGATAGATACAGAAATATACATATGGAGACATATCTTTATATAACATAGATGTAGATATATAAACACATACATACACTCACAAAAACACATACACATAAAAAGCCTGAAAGGATATATACCAAAATGTTTAGCAATGGTTATTCTAAGTGCTAGGATAATAGTTATTTTGTTTTGCTTCTGTTTTCCAATATTTTACAGTAATCTTTTTCTTATTATAAAGCAAATATAATAACAGTTTGTAAACAATAGGGTTTTTTTTTAAATGAATGTTATTTAGAAACAAGGGATGCTTTCTCTGTTAATATTGTTTGAAGAGCTTAGTTCTATCATCTCTACTCTAAAAACAGATGAAATATCTAAAACCTAACACACTAGGCAGCCTTCAGAATGTCTATGATGATATTCTATAGGAATTTATAAATTTTCTCCAAAACGCACCTCATTCAGCAGCTGTGGTAATATGTATATTTTCAGCTGTTGTCTATGTGGGCATTAAATTTTGCAGACATGTATAAAGCAATTTTCACTATCTTTTTTTTAGCAATCACTGCCTTTTTTTCCTGAGGTTATTTTGGCATTACTTGTTTTTATTAAATTTAGGTTCTAGACTTCCAAAACCTACTTAATCTTTTCATGAAACGTGATCTTAATGATATTCTCTAGATAAATTCTGGAGCTTCGGAATTTATTAGGACTCTTTAATGTACCTGTTATTCACAGATTGAACTATCACTCATCCTTTTACTTATGAACTATGAGGATTTTAGTATTGAATTCAACATATCAAAACATTGATTAGGCCGTTGATATTTCAGCCTGGTAATACTTTATCCCATTTTATAACAAGGTGCTCTTTAAACCTGTAAAATGGAAAAAATTTTCTAGCTGGTGTTCTCTGCTGAAATTGTGGAGTAGGCTGTTAAGGTATAGCCAGGAGACAATGTGGTTACAAAACTGTAGCCACTTGTTGCTGCTTCTTGACCACAAAGAGCATGGGAGCCAAACAAGAATTCAGAGGAATGTTCCCCCCACCACCTTTTTTTTAAAAAACATACTCAACGTAATATTTGTATCCTTCTTCTTTTACTTAACAAAAGAATACAATGCTTCATGTAGATAATTTTTAATAGCAGTGTAACAGCATATTTATGGCTTTTTACCAAATTTATCTAGTTTCTTATTGATAGACATTTAATGTGTTTCATTTTTTCCATTTGTTTGAATATTGCTACAGTGCACATCTTGTGCATAAGCCATTTTCTGTGTTTCAGATTATTTTTCTAGAATATATTCCCAGGATTAGAATTATTGAATCAGAGGGAATGATCATCTTATAGTTTCTGATATATATCAACAGCTTTCTAAAGATATTATTCCAATTTATCCATCTTCCAACAGTTAATGTGTTCATTCATTCTACCTTCCCAATATTGATATTTTTACATTTTTAGAAATTTGTTAAATAAAAAATACTACTTGTTGTTGGTGTTTTGTTTTTGATTCCATATATCTTAGTGAGTTACCTCCCTGTCTTATGAACATCAAAAATATAACTATTAATAAGCATGTGTTTTTAAAAGTTGACGTATCTTCTACATAAGCAAATTTATGTTCCCCAAAACCGAAAATGGTCATCTATCTCTAAGGAAAAATATCAGTGGAAATCCAAACAGGACAATGTCAAGATTTATTAATATCACCCACTGTTACAGCCTGAGGGCAGTTTTGTTATTTTTCTTCAAAATCAAACATCTAAGTGTTTTACATCCAAGTAGGATATTTTCTTTTCTACCAAACTTGACTGTCTCTTTTAAAGTTATATTTATCTATATCAGAAAATTTAGCAGTCTAATTATTATTTCAGACCCTTGCGCTGCTGAACCAGTTTAAATCTAAACTCACTCAAGCAATTGCTGAAACTCCTGAAAATGACATTTCTGAAACAGAAGTAGAAGATGATGAAGGATGGTAAGGGCTTTGATTTCTTTATATTAACCACAAACAAATAGGCTCAGATTAGAGATTCTATTGGGTCATTTCCAATGTATCTTTTTTTTCAGACTTTACTGTCATCACAATAGGGTCTCGGCACCCTTTAACTTCATTTCAGTTCAATATAAAGCGAAATAAATAAACACACCAAGCACTCAATAAACAAGTATTTATTGATGCTTAATGTGTTCCAGTATTGTGCTCGCCAGTGAAAAATGCGCAAGAAATATATGACACTGTTCCTAATCTAAGCGACTTTCTAATATTTGTGGAAAAGGCAAGACTCATGTTAAACAACTAGAAAACAACCTTAAAAGACAATAAATCAGTAATTTTTTATACTTTCCCACACACATTTTAGAACTCAGTAATCCATTTCATAATCCTACTAACTTCCTCTTCAAATTTATGATCTACAGGATCCTAGCAACACGTACATAGATAATTTTATTTTTATTTTTGGATATTTTTCAGCTTTTTCAGACACTGATAAGAAATAAATTAATGGCATGTACATGTCCTTTGCTTAGAACTTCATCCTATACCAGCAAAAAAAAAGAATAAAAACTGTGTTTTTCTTTATCACACCCCTCTGTCCTCAAACTGACTTCACATGCAGTGTATTAGGGCTCCCCACACCTAACTGCCGCCACCTCCCACTACACCCTGGCTTAGGCACATTGCTGCAAGCAAGCCAGTGTATCCCCCCCACACATGACTCACCCTCTGGAGCCTCTGAACCGTCACATGTGCCATTACCCCAACCCAGAATCATAGCCTCGGTTCTCCCTGCCAGACAGTATCTCCCTTATTTCAAAACTCTGTTCAACACTCCCATCCTCCAGGAAACCAGTCAGCAAGATTTGTTGAGCACTCACAAATCTACAGGGTGGAGGAAGGAGGGCTGGGACACACATTTAAAAAGACATAAAAACACTCATTAAGAAAACATTTAAACACGTAAGACTCTGCAACTGTGTATAACTTTAATCAAAAAGACTGAGGGAATATCAATTTGAATGCAATGAATCCTACCCAAGCTAGGACCCTGAAAGCACTTGTATATGTCTCCATTAATTTATAGTTTTCATATGATGTGGGTTATAATGCCAATTTTTGTAAAATCCTAGATCTCTTTTAATCACTTTCTATTATTTATATATATTTGTTTATACTTAAATTGAAAGTTGCTTGAAGGCAGAAGCTAGCTCCTTGCACAGTTCTGTGCCAAAGGTGAAGGCTCAGTGAGTGTTGATTGACCCATAGAGATAAATGCACATTGCATAGAACTTTCTGCTTTTTATATGACTGGACAGGTTTAGTTTTATTTTGGATTCCTTGAATGTCTCAAAATATCTTTCAAATGTTTTGGGTTCAGCCACCACACAAAAATGTTTTGCCAAGTCCTCTTCCCCTTATTTTTGAATCCATATGCATTTTTAAAGGAAATATGACCCATGTGTTTCTGATTCATTTACACTTAACTCATCAAGATGGTGTTTTGTAAGAGCAGTTTGATGCCCAATAAGTTTTTTTAGCCTTTTTATAAGCCACTTAAGTCCTTTTTTATTGAACAGGAAAGTCACCAACAAATTCAAACCCCAAAAGTTTCATTTGAAACTCATAACCCACAGGATTCGAATTTACTTTCAACTTGGCAAGACCATTTAACTTCCCAAGGTTCTTCCTAGCCCCTTGGTTCACTATTGTCTCATTTGAATTCCTCATTAGCTTCAGATACCAATTATGTGTTTTTAAAAGTGTCATTCTTGTTTTTGATCTGATTCCATAATACAATCAATTTTCTATCTATCGTTCTCCTTGGAAAGTTAAACAAATGGGAAAACTTCACCAGACATGGGAGTAAAAATAACTGGTCAATGATGTTGGTTAATTCTCCGTCCGAATTAAAAAATAAGTGGTGAAGAAGCAGGGAATAAGTTAAAGGAGCCATTAGCAGGTTTTCAGGGCATTCATTTCTGCTTTCAATTGTAATCTCCTAAACAGAAAGTCAGCTGTACACTATGTACCTCCAGAAGTTTTTTGGTATTTCTTGTATCTAATATCTAAGAAAAATATCTTAAGTGTTCAAGGCACTATGTAGAATCTTACAGAATACATAGGGCCCTTATGTTGCAATATAGACCATTGAATTTTGATAAGACCATTGTAACTTGATAAGCAACAACTTCATTTCTGTTCATAAATAAACCAGTTTAGATTTATCAAGTCTCTGGTGATTTAGATCCTTTCTCATAAAGCATATTCTAAAGGAGTCTTGTATTCAAAATGATTTATAGCAAATATTATGAGTGCCTGGCATGTGCATGTGTGTTATGCATAAATTACATGGTTCCTAGACTATTTTCTAGGTCACGGTTGCCGCTTTTCTAAGAAGTGAAAGTCAGCCAGTGTTCTGTACTACACTGTCAGGATCTGTTATCTGAGGTAGAATGATTACTTCTAAGACATTTTTATGTGTCCGCATGAGTGGCCACACATTGAGGAATCATTTTCATTTTCTGTCAAGATAGAAACCATTACCAATTTGTTATGTTTTCTTTTACTTGGCAAACTATTCTATTTGCATTTTTGGCTGAGCTGCTGTATTGGCATGGTATACAACAGACATTTGGGTACCATTCAGCAGCATTCTACTTTTTATGCAAAAAAAAAAAAAAGTGAGCGGGGGAGAGAAAGAAAAGAAATATGATTCTATTGTAAACAGTACGTATGGTGTTTGATAATTATTCCCAGATTTCACTGACTAACAAGGCATTTAAAGAAGTGTTACTAGTAGATCTAAGCTGAAATGCATGATAGAAATTTTTCACTCAGAATTACTAGGATTCTTTCTTCGTTCAGATGTATACCACCAATATTTGGTGGCATTGATGGTATCAGAGTCCAGTTTAACAGGCAGAGTAGTCTCTTTGTCTCTGTATTCCTTAGTCCCACAGCATCACAGACTCACATGGCTATAGACTCCTTCTTCAAGCATGGATTTTATAAAACCGATTAGACACATGGCGGGAGGCATCAGCCAAAGGATTCATGTGACCATATGGATGAAGTCCATATGCCAGTTGGGTTTGGTTAGATAAAGCTTGATTAGCTCCCAAAACAGTTTTGAGAGAGCTGCAGCTGACAAGGCAGTAGAGAGACTATAAAAAAAGAAAGCCACCTGCTCCTGACATAGCAAAATTGGCATTTCTAAGGAAAGGAGAAAAATTAAATCTGTGAGAGTAGACTTTGATCTTATCAACATTAACTATTCACTAGTATGTTCCATTGAAAATTTTTTTCCAGATTGTTAAATCTAAGGTTAACTTAAAACTTTACAACAAATATACATGATAAAATGATAAACATAATGATCTGTCTGCCTTCTTCCCTCTTTCTCTTCTTCTTTCTCTCTCCTCCATCACTTTTCTTCATAGTACATACAGTATTCAGCATTATAAAAATTTGAAAAACACTAACAATTGCATGACTGTCTCAAATAAATATTTTAATAATTGTTATATAATTAAAAGATATTTACTGTAGAAAAATCAGAACGTAGACTTTTACTTCTTGGAAGAAGTAAATAAAAATCACCTGTGATCTCAAACTCAAAGATAAATACTATTAATTTATGCATATTAATTTGTGTATTTATGCTATTTATACTAAATATGTAAAAGTATATGTTTAGACATACTAATTTATACCCTTCCAGACATTTCTATGCACATACATATTTTAAGCAGAAATGGGATTATAAAGTATTACAGTTCTATAGCTTCCCTTTTTCCCTCAGCAATATATAGTGACTGCTTCTCCTTATTATACATAATTTTATGACATAATTTTTATATTTTGTATTATGGCCATGTAGTATTCCATTATATAATATGATGAACCACAAATATACTGGGCCATGTTGTTGAATATTTAGGCTCTTTCCAGTTTTTATTATTATAAACAATGCTGTAATGGATATCCTTGTATATATGTCATTGCCCATTTTTCTCAGGATAAATTTCTGAAACTGGAATTACTTAGTGAGTGTGCATTTTAGGCTTCCGCTAAATATTTTCAAATGACTCTCCCAAAATGTCATTCCAATTTATACTCTCAAGTTAATATCATTTAAGACGTGCCTCTAGGGATATTATAATCTCAAGAATTAATTAAGGTTCTTTGCAGTGCTTTGTGAAAGAGAATAACATTTTAGAAGAAATGCTTTGCCTTTGTAAATGATTTAAAAATACAAAAACAGTCTGATTTGCTTCTGTTTTTAATAAAACTATACAAGTTTCAAAATAGCTCCTCTTCTCAGGAGCCTCATCTCTAAGTGGTCTTGTTCTTGGTTCTGAAAAACTCTCCTTTTAAGATAATTCTATGGGTTAAAACTTCTGGATCTGGATTTTTTTTCAGTATTATTACTGCACCTTGGCTGGTATTAAAAATAAGTTTTATCCATCAGTCAGACAGTTTTTTTCTGCTAGAGATTGAAGTTCTGAGAACCAAGATTTGGCTTGAAGAAGTTTTAATGCCTTCCTCTGGAGTTAGCATAGTACAAAAACAACAAGTACCACCTGTCTGAGTATCCAAAATAGTGAAATTTCAATAATGCAGATGTTAAAAAAAATAATTATTGACTTTAAGAGCCAGTCAGACCTCATTATAAGATACGAACATAATTTCATGCCATTGCTCAAACTAGCAAAGCTTTAAACCCCTTTTTATATGTAATACATACTATAATTTGTGTATAGTTCAGTCATGTATTGAGTGAAGGGTGCAATGACAGCAAATGAATATTTTAATTATAGTTCCCCCTTCATTCAAATGGGACATTGCCAGGTATAGGTAACAGATTGGTATAGATTAACACAAATACAGCTGTAAGGATGGAGACCTTGGAAACAATAAAGGCCCAAGTTAGCCAAATGAGAAATTTTCTTCACTCTTTAGTGTTAACTAGGCAGCAGGTCTCAAATTTTGGACTGTGGACCCTTTATACTCTTAAAAACTATTGAAAATGAGAACTCCAAAGAGTTTTTGTTTATACGAAATATAGCTATCAATAATATGTTAACATAAATAACATACTTTATAAAAAAATGATAATATCTACCCGCATTTGGGTGAGGCAAAGACATAAAGTGTAACTATAATGTTTGTACCCTCACAAAACCCTGGAATAATAAATAAATAAATGAATAAAAATGATTATATCCGCAAAACAGAAAAATTTAGTGATAAGAGTTGCATTGTTTTACAGTTTTTTGTAAATCTCTGAAGTCTGGCATAACAGGAACATCTGGATTCTCATATCTGCTTTATCCTGTCAATCTCACTTATCATGTATTCTCTGAAAAATTTCACTGTATACTCATGAAAGGATGAAAATGAAAAAGGCAAATAATTGTTTTAGTATTTATACAAAATTAATTTTGACCTTGTAGACATAGGAATCTCCAACTTATACTTTGAGAACTGCTGGGATAAGGCATTTCTAGTCATTGTGTGTGCCATGATGGTCCTCTTTTATCACAAGTTATGACCCAGTCTATAGATCCTGGGAATCTTTTCTTCCAGGTCCCAGTTTATGAGCCTTGTTCTGAAGTGGTACCTAAGTGGTACTTTCGGAATTAAATCTGCCCATCATCATTGGCCTAGGCCCACTACAACAGAATCTTTACTGTTTCCACAGCAACCCCTTACTGGCCCTTAACTGTTTTGAAATGGTCTGTGGCATGCCATTTGATTTTACGTTCTCGTTTGCTTTTTATAAGTTTTTTTCACTTACACAGTATTATTTAAATATATTCTTTTTTTTTCCTCCTTATTGATTTGTCATTCTTTATGTATTCTGATACCGTAACTATCTTGTTAAAGTCTGTGGCTTGTCTTTCAAATTTGTTTTTTGGGTTCATTTTGGGGTTTTTTTTTGTTTTTTACATATAGAAGTTTTGAATTTTTATTAAGTTGGATTTATCAATCTTTTT
>NW_012155284.1:15256585-15260829 GCF_000956105.1 Propithecus coquereli | reverse complement strand
GAGGCAAAAGGATCGCTTGAGCCCAGGAGTTTGAGGTTGCTGTGAGCTAGGCTGACGCCACGGCACTCTAGCCTGGGCAACAGAGCAAGACTCTGTCTCAAAAAAAAAAGAAAAATCTCTCTTCAATCAAAAAACAAGAATGACAACCTCTTCCCCTTATCTCTCTCCCTCACCTTATGGGCATAATTGAAGGATGTTGGAGGTCCCCTGACGTGACATGTCCCATTCACTGCACCGCTACTCCTGATAGTGCTTTTACCAAAGTACAAACCCCATTTTCATTTAAAAGCCACAGGATGTTTCTCAGACCACAGACACAGTTTAGTTTAGAGATCATATTGAGAGATGACCCACACACACACAGTCCTTAGAATGTTCTCTTCCTTTGGCTTCTAGAACACCAACCTGTCCTGACTTTTCCCCCATCTTTAACCACATCTTCCCAGGCAGACACATCAGGGAATGCTCTTCTTCTCCCACCCATTTAATGTTAGGGTTCTGCTTTTCCGGACCCTCACATTTCTTCCTTTGGTGATCTCATCCACTCACCCTCACCTAGTGATCTTACTCACTTTTACTTACCTATACAGTTAGTTATCTCTACACTGATAGCGGTTTCCTGCCAAATCTCTACCTCCAACACAGATTTCTTTGCTAAACCATACAGCCAAATATTCAGCTTCCTTTTAATACTAAGTATCTCTACTTGGATGTCTCCTAAGCACTTACATGTGTCTTAAACACAATAAAAACATATCTGAACTTATCAACCTAAACTTAATCTTCCTGCATTCTATATTTGTTTAAATATACCACATCTTACCGTGTTGTTCAAACCCAACACCTGGATATCACCTTTAATTTCTCTCTCACTTGCCCACATCTAATATGTCACCTAATACTATGATTATGCATTCTGTTTCACCTGTATTCATCCATTCCTTGCCATCTACATTGCTATCACCTTCGTTAAAGTCACCATGATCTCTTTTCTAGATTACTACAGCAGCTTCCTAACTGATCTCCTTGCTTCCAGTCACTCTCCTCACTAGTTCATTCATCACTGTGCTGCCAAGTTGATTTTTCTAATTCACAAATTGGATGTTACTACTCTTTGTGTAAAACTCTTTGTTTACTGGATTCCCCTTGCCTTCAGGGTAAAATCTAATCCCTTTAGCCTGGTTTACAAGGCCCTCCAAAATGGGGCCTTTGCTTACTTCTCTTCCCTCATCTGTCATGTGGAGGTCATATTGAAGTACAGGTTGAGCATCCCTAATCCAAAAATACAAAATACAAAATTTGAAATGCTCCAAAATCTGAAACCTTTTGAGCATTAATACATGGAAAGTTCTACATCTGACCTCATGTGAAAGATTGCAGTCAAAATGCAGTCAAATCTTGGTTTCATGTATAAATTATTAAACATATTATATAAAATTACCTTCATGCTATAAGGTATATACAAAACATAAATAAATTTTGTTTTTAGACTTAGGACTCACCCCCAAAATTTCTCATTATATATATGCAAATACTCCAAAATCTGAAAAATTGCAAAATCCAAACGCTTATTTCCACAAACAGATTACATTCTCTTCTTTTCTGGGCCTTTGCCCGTGCTATCCTCTCTACTTAGAATGCCTCATTGTCCTTTCCCCTCAGCCCCTCCTTGATTTACCTAGCCAATGCTTACTTTTTCTTTGAGTCTTAGCTTTGATGTCACCTCCAAGATAGTTTCCTATCTGTGCACTGTCCATTAGTCACACTTTGACCCTTCCCAACCATGAGTATTTACTCAGACTTTCTTTGCCTTGAGTCCACCTTTTTTCATCCCTTACTTGTGACCTAGCAAAATGCTAGCCATTTTTCAAGACCCCTTTGTGATGCTCACACTGACAGTGTTCTTTCTGTTTTTAGAAGTTAGATGCTTGTTTGGATATTGAAAATATCGTGCAATATTGTAGTTTTTTTCATTCTTATATTTATGCCTAGTCTCTCCAAATAGATTATCATAAAATAATGTCTTATTGATTCTAACTGAACTAATACATAACCCATTTGTTCAGGTCAATAACTCTGTAGGATAGGTATTAATATCTTTGTTTTACACATGAGGGAACTAAGGCATAGTCAAGTTAAATAATTTCTCTGCTTTTTGGTCCTATGTACCTCATCTAGTACCGACATATAATAGGCTTTCAAAAAGTATTTATTTATCCTATGTGTATCAAGATCTGTCCTGGGGAAAGGAGTGGTTGGATATGTACCCTGTTGTTACCACTGGTTAGCTGGAAAAGGAGGATGGAGGGGCCGGGCGCGGTGGCTCACGCCTGTAATCCTAGCACTCTGGGAGGCGGGCGGATTGTTTGAGCTCAGGAGTTCAAAACCAGCCTGAGCAAGAGCGAGACCCCGTCTCTACTAAAAATAGAAAGAAATTAATTGGACAACTAAAAATATATAGAAAAAATTAGCCGGGCATGGTGGCGCATGCCTGTAGTCCCAGCTACTCGGGAGGCTGAGGCAGGAGGATCGCTTGAGCCCAGGAGTTTGAGGTTGCTGTGAGCTAGGCTGATGCCACGGCACTCACTCTAGCCCGGGCAAAAAGAGTGACACTCTGTCTCAGAAAAAAAAAAAAAAAGAAAAGGAGGATAGAGGATGGAGGATAAGAGGCACAAATAGGCATGGAAAGGAAATATAATTAACTTTTCCTTTAAATGTCTTTCAGTTGTTTCCCTTGTTATAATGAGCAATCCAGTAGTAATTTTAATCTGTTCTGTGGTTTTTTGCCTTCCATATTTCCTTTTTGTTGAAGTATCTGTTCAAGTCTTTTGCCATTTTTTAACTGAGTTTGTTTTCTTTTTTTTTTTTTTTGAGGCAGAGTCTCACTGTGTTGCCCAGGCTAGAGTGCCGTGGCGTCATCCTAGCTCACAGCAACCTCAAACTCCAGGGCTCAAGCGATCCTCCTGCCTCAGCCTCCCGAGTAGCTGGGACTACAGGCATCCACCACCATGCCCGGCTAATTTTTTCTATATATTTTTAGTTGTCCGATTAATTTCTTTCTGTTTTTAGTAGAGACGGGGTCTCGCTCTTGCTCAGGCTGGTTTCGAACTCCTGAGCTCAAACAATCCGCCCGCCTCGGCCTCCCAGAGAGCTAGGATTACAGGCGTGAGCCACCATGCCCGGCCTGAGTTTGTTTTCTTAATGTTGAGTTTTGAGAGTTCCCTATATAATCTAAATCCAAGTCCTTTTGGGATATGTGATTTGCAAGTTCTTTATCAGATATGTGATTTTTCTTCTATGCTATAGTCCTTTTTAAAATTTTTATTATTTTTTGCTTATTCTTTTACCTGTTACTTTTCATTTTATTAATAGTGCCTTTCACAAAGTAAAAAATTTTAATATTGATGAAGTCCAATTTACTGATTTTTTTCTTTTATGGCTTATGTTTTTGGTGTCATGTCTAAGAACTCTGCCTAACCTTAAGTAACACAGATTTTCTTCCAAGTTTTCTTTTAAATATTTTATAGTTTTACATTTTACAGTCAGACCTATTACCCATTTTGAGTAAATTTTTGTGTAAGAAGGGAAGTTTAGGTCAAGGTTCATTTTCTTCATATGGATGTCCAATTGTTCCAGTACCATTTGTGTTTAAAAGACTATCCTGTCTCCATTGAACTGCCTTTGCAATTTTGTCAAAAATCGGTTGATTATATTTATATAGGTCTTTTCCTGGAGTCTCTATTATGTTTCATTAATCTATGTGTTTATCCTTTCACCAATACCACATTATCTTGATTACTACAGCTTTATAGTAAATTTTGAAATCAGGTAGTATGATTCTTCTAACTTTCTTCTTTTTTTCAAAATTATTCTGGCTGTTTGTCTATATGTATTAAAAAATTCTGCTGGGAAATGTATTTGAATTTCATTAAGTTTATTGATTAATCTGAGGAGAATTGACATCTTTACTATGTTGAGTTTTCCAAAACATAAACATATACTTATGCCTCCCCATTTATTTAGGTCACCTTTGATTTGTTGCATCATTATTTTATAGTTACTAGCATACCTATCCTATACATGCTTTGTTAGATTTATACCTGAGTATTTCTTTTTTGTGTGTAGCTGTTGTAAATAGTATTTTTTTTAAATTTAGATCCCAATTATTTCTCACCATTATATAAAAATATGCTTGATTTTTCTGTGTTGACCTTATATCCTACAACCTTGCTAAATTTACTTAT
>NW_012155284.1:15250120-15254670 GCF_000956105.1 Propithecus coquereli | reverse complement strand
TTTAGGCTCAAAGATCATAGGAGAAATAGGTAGTAACCCACCACAGACAGGAACTCAGGGCTTTTTTGGATAGTACTCTACAATGCCCCTTCAATATTTATTTATGCTTGAGATAAGAAGAGAGGGAGGGGATTGGTACTGAAAGATGCAGTGGTTGATGTGAACTATCTCTGGGATCTCTTAACAGCCTTCATTGAAGTTGTACTTATGTGAGTAGCGTTTGGTTTTAGGCTCAGGAGGGCTGAGACTCAAATTCTTTTTGCATGGTGTAGAGCACAAGAGGCAAAGGAGGCCTGAAAATCATAAGACATACTGGCAATTAGCAGAAATCTTTTGGAGGGATTTGGATGTCTGTGGGCTGTGGAGGAGTACAGAGGTTTCTAGCTGACAGATGGTTCATAATAGGATAATACCCAAAACCTTAAATCAAGTTAATAAAATGTGTTTGGCTCAGTTAATCTGAAGAAAGCAATACTGGTAGTTCATGGAGTCAAAAGGAGAGTATATTTTGCTATAAAAGCTTGTTGCTAAATAATCTCTAAGGAAGTTGATCTGTTTTTTATTCACTAGTATAAAGTACTCCCCCTTGTTCTTCTTGCCAAGAATTTCAACTAAGTGATCAACTGCAAGACAAATTTCCATTCATCAGCTTTTGGGGAGTAATATTTTCAGTAGTTACTGTAATTATGCTTTATGTAGCCTTTATCGGAGATCTAGAGTTTGTATTTGTTTAGATGTCATCCTTAACTCAGAAACTTCTAATGTCCAGCCTATAGGTAAATTATGCTATTTTCTTACAGTTCAGATAATGAACGTTTTGTACTCATTAAACTGCTGCTATCATATAAACCTTATCGCTGCTTATCAATTAAGAACTCTAAATAATATGCTTTTTTTCTTAAAATGTGCAATTATTAATCCTTAAGCTTTATATGAATATTTACCATCTAGTGAAACTAAAATCTTTCAGTGACATTAATACTGCAGCACAGTATTTATGGGCTCAGTTTATTCAAATAGGTCATATTCAGTTTGTATATTTTGAAAGCTATTCTTATTTCATTTGAATGTTTTTAATGTAAATAATGTGTGAGGTGCGGAATGTGGAGTAAAGTTAAACATGACACCCATTGCCATTGATTTATAGTCTAATATCCCAAGTGAGATAAGATGTCTTTGTAAGGAAGAAGGTTTCTGCTTGGAACAGATATTGGGAGTAAATTATGAACTGCTTTCACAGTCATTGGCAAGAAACCTTGAATTCACATAGGATTCCTAACTCTCCTGATGTGGTTTAGCCCTTCCCGTGTAACTTGGGACTGTTATCCTCTTGTTACCTAAGAGGATACTTCAGGCTCAAAGATCACAGGACAAGTAGGTAGTAACCTACCAGAGGCAGGAACTCAGGGCTTTTTGGATAGTACTCTACAATGCCCCTTCAATATTTATTTAGCTATTAATATTATATTTACTTGACCAAAGAAAGATTTCCGAACTCAACTATTGTTTGTTTAACTCAAGTTTGAGTCTTTAGGTCAAGTCACTGCATTAAACCACATGGAAACCAATTAAAGATTGCAAATGAACAAATTTGCTCTGCCCCAAGTGGCATTTATATTTTCATAGGCTTTTTTGTTTTAGCATTTCTGAAGAATTACTTTAAGATGAAATCCTTTCTTTTCTTTTAAAATCACTTGTTAAATATCGTTTAGCCAATTATCAGTTATTCAGATTATTTAATAAGATTATACAAAATAAGTGACAGAATAGGAATTACTTATACTTGACTTTAAAGTAAATATATGTCCTTTGCATGGTTTTTTACCCAAGTCTTCTACTGGTAGTAGGAGATGAAGTTAGCTCTGGATCCCACCAATTCATTCTTAAAGCAAATATTTGCATGTATTATACTGTATTTCAGGTAGGTACCCTGCAAGGACCTTTATCCTATCTCTCATTTTACCTTCACAAGAGCCTCATAGATTAGGGACTAGATGTAGTAGATTTGTTTCTCATTACTCCATCAGATAATTAGTATTATTTTCATTCTATAAATGAGGAACTGAGGCTCAAAGAAATTAAGTTATTTGCCCAAGATCACATGGTAATAAATGGTAGGGGTATCTGTAATACTTACAAGCCCAAGCTGCTTCCAGAACACCAGCTTCTACCAACAGTGATTCTATCACTAGGATAAGTAAGAAAAAAATTCAACTTGACTTTCAGAGGCCTTTGATTCTAAATAATATAATAATACTCACCTTTTAGAGCTGGTCATAGCATATATCACCCATTCTCATCTTTGGAATATTTTCCACATTCTTTTAAAGAAATGTACCATCATGGAGGTGTCCACTAAAACAGTCATTCTTTTTTTGACCGAGCCTTCCGAGACCAAAACCTACTCTATAATCCCACATGTTGAATTATCACCTAATTATACAGTGTGCTGTCAATCAAACTGCCTGGGCTCAAATCGCTGCTCAGACAATGACTGCTGACTGCTAAGTGACCTGAGCAAGCAGCTTAACTGCTAAGCCTCAATTTCTTCACCTGTAAAGTGGCAATAACAATACCTACCTTAGAGTTATTGTTAGAATTGAATGAGATAATTCACATAAAGCACTCAACACAGCGCCTGACTCTTAGAAAAAGCTCAGGAAATATTAGGTGTGAGAGTGGGAATGGGGGGTGCATGGTACTAGGGTAGTATTGGTAAGGCTTGACATAGTACTTAAGCAGCACAAACTAAACATTCTAAATTAAATTGGCAAAACATTAGTTATACAGTCCTCTTGATCTAATAACCTCAAAGAAAAATGATATACGAAGAAAAGGCAAATGTTAATTTACTTCACTTATGTTATCTGTGACCTAGAAGGAATGTAGACATATTCATTAAATTTGCTAGTGGTGCTCGATAGTTCTATTTTATAAGCTGTTGAGCAAAGGAGAAAAGTATAACCTTGTTAAAAAAAAATGTTCTTTAGCTGAAACCAGATTACAAAATGCTGAGGCTGGCAGAGTTTAGCTAATATAAATTTAGCATTCATAGAGAAAGAGGAGGAGAGTGGACAAGATTACCTTTTCTATGTTGGGAATATACAGTCATGGATTGTGGACTCTTTCCAGAATCTTTTTTTTTATTTTAGCTGACAGAAACATCTTGGAACAGAGAAAAGCTGTGCATGCATAAGTCATTTATTGCTATTGTACACAGGCAACCAAGAAATTTATCAGTAAGCATTCTGATACTTTAACCTTATCTGAGAGAAAATTAAATGATTCTTAAAGCAGGATAGAAAAACCCAAGTAGTAAGATTCCAGGTGAAGTTTAGTGAAAGAAGATGCATAATTCCTACAGTTGTTTTTATTTTTTTAAAGGTAGTTTTAAACAATGTCATTTTCTTTTATAGAGTTATTAAATGAAATTAATACTAATTGTCATACTAATTTTTTCAAATAACCTAATTTATATTTATATGTTCAATATATAAAACATTTCAAAAGAAAGAAAAAAATCACTAGTGATTTCATATCCCACAGATAATCATCATTAATGTTTTTGTCTATCCTCCCAGACATTTATATATAGATGCTTTTCCCAAGAATAGAATGATGCCATATCTCTTTTTTTTTTTTTGCTTTCTCTCTTTCAGTATTCTAGCAACATTTTTCATATCATTAAATATTGTTTTCAACATCCTTTTTGATAGTTATATAGTATTCTATCATGATGATCCAGCATAATTGAACATAGGTCCTTTTTTGGAAAAATTCACTCCATTTTTAATTATAAGCCTTTCGTGAATGAATAAAGAAGTAGTTAAATATTTTGTGAATCCATTGTTATGTCCTTAAGCTAAAGGAAATGAAACTGCTGAGTCGGATAGGCTTTTATAAAAATTTTCTTTAATTGAGGTATAATTTACATATAAAAAAGCATACAGTTGTTATCTGTTAACAATGATGAATTTTGACAATCGTATAGCCCCATGTAAACATCACCAAAACAAGATATGGAACATTTACATCACCCCAGCAAGTTCCCTCAGGCCCCTTTCCAACTAGTCTCAACTTTCTGATTTCTATCAGCTCAGGTGTGCTTTTGCTAACATTTTCACTAGATTACATTCCAGAAAGTTGAATCATTTCTACCTGTACCATCAATGTATGAAGTTTCTGGTTTCTCCTAACCCTAGAAACTATGTGAATATGTTGTGCATTATAATAATATCATGGATAACTGATGTGTATATATACACACATACATATATATAAAAATTATTACCAATTTCAACTTTGTGCTCATTTATATTTCTTTGTTTACTGGTAAAGTTAAACTTTTTCGATATGTTAACTGGCCATTTATATTTCATTGTTGTGATGGTGAATTGTCCATTATGTTTATGTATTTCTTATTGATTTACAAAACCTTTTAAAATTAAGGATATTATTTTTTGTTTAAATTTTTTTAACAGTTTATTGTTGCCTTATAATTTATTTATGGGAGTTTTTGTTTTTAAAAAGGATTTTTAAATATTTGCATT
>NW_012155284.1:15242069-15249456 GCF_000956105.1 Propithecus coquereli | reverse complement strand
CCACGGCACTCACTCTAGCCAGGGCAACAGAGTGAGACTCTGTCTCAAAGAAAAAAAAAAAAAAAAGCTTAAGTGAGTAGATAATGTGCTGTATTCTTACTTTCTTTTAGTTATCCACACCTGGAAAAAGCTTAGACAATAGACTATGGAAGCAATAAAAAGGCCCCATTATTTAACAGGTGGCCACTACCTGAATTGCAGTCCCAGTGCCAAGAAGGAAATAATTAGTCTTTAGACAGACCCTTCAAAGTAATGGAAAAGATCACATGTGGAAAATAAGTAGCATGAGGAATAAAAAAGAATGAAATCTGGCATGTTTGATTGCCATTTTCTAGTATAGGTATATAAATGTTTTTATGGGAAGTTTAATCAGAATTTTTTCCATCTCCTTGGTACACTGAACAAAAGTACAAAGAATTAACAAAGTCATAGAGTAGATATCATCTCGTTTTCTTCTATTTTACCTAATGTAAATCCCTAAGACACCTAGGATGGCCACATAGAAATGCAAGCCGCAAAATCCTCTTCCAAAGACGTTCATTAAGAATCATTCAACTACCTGCCATTTTGTGTTATCAATATTCCTTCTCTCTGGTATTAATGCAGATAATTAAGTTAAGTGTAATAATAATGTTCTATTCTTTGTGTGCAGATAATTCAACTGATCACAATAAGTTAAATGCTGGGCTTGAGCTGTTTTGGGTAGAAATAAAAGTTAAAGTAAGAAACTAACTTTTACTGAACATTTACAAAGTACCAATCTCTTTTAAACCTAGATAGTGTCATTATGCCCAAATTATATGGGAAAAATCTAAGGCCAGAAAAGTTAAGTAACCTGGTCAAGATTCACAGCTAGAAGTGATAGAGTACAGAAATAGCCAATCTTGTTTGGCTCAATAGTTTCATTCTATTTGTTTTTGGAGACATTCTCTCTTATTTGTGATTTTGTTTTGCTCATATGTAATATCACATTTTCTGCTAGAAAGAAAAATCATTCCTAGTTTATATGGTGAAACTTAATACATCATTATTTCATGGCTTTCTATAGAATATCTTAGCTTTCATCACATCTCCCACTCAAGCAACAATTTCTCTGAGCTAGCCGGCATATTTTTCATATTTTCTGATAAAGCACTGTTGTTGTACCTGTTGTTGTTTTAAACTGTAGTAAAAAGGACAAAGAAGTGACTCCAGGACTTTATTAACTCTTAGTCAAAAATTGTCTAGGCCCCTTTAAATCATGGAAAATGTTAAATTTGTATTCCTAATACTATATTCCCTGTATTATTTGAAGAATTAAAATTCAGAAAGTTATTTAAAAGTTTGTTTAACTTGAACAAGAAGTTCCTGTTACATTTACCCCTAGTTTTTCATAGAAATATAAATAGTAGGGTGGTTATGAGTATGGGATCTGGAATCAGACCTGAATTTGAATCCCAGCTTGGAAACTTACTGTGTTCTTGGGCAAATGACATAACCTTTCTAACTCTGATCCTTAAAGTGTAAACTGGGGATAATAATAGTGCCTTTTTGGTAGGTCAGTTTGTGGATTAAATGAGATACTATTTTTAAAGGGTTTAGTAGGGTGTCTGGAACAATCAGTGCTCAATAAATGTGTTGTTGTTTTCATCTTTGGTGTTGTCATTGTTATTTTTAAGAATTAATTTCTCTATATTTGATCTATCAAGGTAAGATGATGATTGGAATTTATACAATTTCTATAACATTTGACTATTTTTATGACCTTTTCTTAATTAACTCATAATATCTCATAGTAATTAACTTAAGTTTAGTTCCTGTCATAATTTTTAACATTCTGAGATAAAACAAGTTGGAGTTTTTTGGTGGATAGTAATGCCTCGTTAATGAAATATTGGCTTTTTCCTTAAGGCTAGTACTAAAAAAAGGCGGGGGGAGGGGGCACATATGAAGGAACTTTCATTG
Organism: Propithecus coquereli; assembly: GCF_000956105.1. NCBI lineage: Eukaryota > Metazoa > Chordata > Mammalia > Primates > Indriidae > Propithecus > Propithecus coquereli. The sequence goes on along the minus strand of NW_012155284.1, from coordinate 15,247,512 downwards.
TAAATACGATTTAAATATAAAACAGAAGAATATCATCACTTTGGAGAGCGTAGAATTATAAGCTCAGTGTAATGTAAATGTTTTTATTCCATTCCTCTCTTGGCCAAGTTTTAAGGTAGTGATAAAATGAAGCAAGAAAGAATATGATTATAGACCAGGTTCCCTGGTTAGTGTTCATTTTATGCAGGACTATAAATAATGCTGCAAAAGACCAGTGTGGTTCTTTATAAATAGGCCCTTGTCAGAGTTACTGACCCTGAAATGGTGATTATTTTAATTCTAAACTCTCTGTTCAATCCCTGAAGTCACCTCTTTTTCGGCCTTTTTCTTCTGGATGAAGAAAACCCTTCTGAATTAACTCTGTGTTTTCATACAGTTTGCCCTGAAATAAGTTTCTATCACATTAGGGAAGTTTGATGTGTTTGTGGATCTGTTTTGAGAGAGATGGGCAGATAGCCACGTATCCCAGCTGTTTACCAGGCCTTTTTGATAGGGAATTCCATCTTCCCTGTGTGGTTCTGTTAGTCTACTGACCATAGATTAAATGTTACTGGCTGAGCAGTTGGTTAACCCCAGGGCAGGTGTAAGAATGCATATTACAGATTTATTCTGAAAAGCCTCTTAAATCTTTCCACCTGTGTCCTGATGAATGTTAAGCATGTTAGATAGGCAAGAAAGCCTAGAAACTATGTATTCCCCTCTTGCTTAAAATATTTTGAAAATTACATCTTTGACATTTACTCCAACAAAATACTAAATATTTACTAAAGACACTCTATAATATGAGGATTTCTTTTTTAACTACAGGAAACAAAAGACATTTTTCAGAGTTGGCTTTCAAAACCTCAAACTGAGAGGGCAATATAACATTCCTTTAAAGTTCATAACAAAGGAGATTTTTCTGTTAGTGGTTAAGAGTAAAAGAAAATCCACTGGTTTTCATCGTTATTTTCTTTTCCAAAAGCCATTGTCTATTTTCCTCATTGCTTGGTTTTCCTGTCCTTATTTTTATTGGTTAAGTATTTTAAAATTTTTTGTCCCTATTTTTCTCTTACTGTTAATTTCTAAATCTCTTGTCTGAGTTTTTTTTTTTTTTGTATCATTTCTGCTTGCGTTTTTCTCTGCTTCCTTTAAATAACTGTTTCTTTTTCCCATTCTGAATCTTTTTTCGTCTTTGCTTTTCTCCCTTGATTTATTTTTTTTAATTTCAAAATATTAAGGGGATACAAATGTTTTCGTTACATGGATAGCCTTTATAATGCTTTAGTTAGGGCTATAAGTGTGCCCATCATCCAAATAGGGTTCATTGTACCTCTTAGGTAGATTTTTACCCCTATTGTCTTCCCTCCTCCCCCTTCTTGATTTCCAGCCATTTTTACCCATGTATGCCCATCAGCTAATTCCAAAGTATTAAGAGTACACATGGTGTTTGTTTTTCTATTCTTGAGATACTTCACTTAGGATTATGGTCTCCGGTTCCATCCAAATTGCTACAAAAGACATTAATTCATTTCTTTTTATGGCTTAGTAGTATTCCATGATGTTTGTGTGTGTGTGTGTGTGTGTGTGTGTGTGTGTATACCACATTTTGTTAATCCACTCATGAATTGGTGGACACTTGGGTTGATTCCACATCTTTGCAATTCTGAATCATACTGCATTTGAGTGCAGGTCTCTTTGATAAATGACTTCTTTTCCTTTGGGTAGATATCCAGTAGTGAGATTGTTGGATCAAATGTTAGGTCTACCTTTAGTTCTTTGAGAAATCTCCATACTGTTTTCCACAGAGGTTGTAGTAAATTGCAGTCTCACCAACAGTGTATAAGCATTCCTTTCTTTCTGCATCCACTCCAGCATCTATTGTTTTTGGACTTTTTAATAAAAGCCATTTTAACTGGGTTAAGGTATATCTCATTGTGGTTTTAATTTGCACTTCCCTGATGATTAGTGACATCAAGCATTTTTTCATGTCTATTGGCCATTTGTCTCTTTTGAAAAGCTTCTGTTCATGTCTTTTGCCCACTTTTTAATGGAGTTGTTTGGTTTTTTTCTGGCTGATTTGTTTGAGTTCTTTACAGATTCTGGATATTAGCCCTTTATTGGATACACAGTTGGCAAATATTTTCTCCTATTCTGTAGGCTGTCTATTTGCTTTGTTGATTATTTCCCTAGCTGTGCAGAACCATTTTAATTTAATCAAGTCTCATTTATTTATTTTGTTGTTGTTGTTGTTGTTGTTGTTGTTGTAATTGCCTTTGGGGCCTTAGCATAGATCGATATCTAGAAGAGTTTTTCCTACATTTTCTTCTAGAATTTTTACGGTTTCATGCCTTACATTTAAGTCTTTTATCCGTCTTGAATTAATTTGTAAGTAGTGAGAAATAGGGATCCTGTTTCATTCTTATACATGTGGCTATGCAATTTTCCCAGCACCATTTTATTTAATAGGATTTCTTTTCTTTCTCTCCTTTGGCTCCTTCTGTTTCTCACAGTCTTCTTTGTCTTGTGCCACCCTGCTCTGCAGGATATAAAGACTGTCAGCAACCTCATTTTCCAGGACTTTTTTTTTTTACCTACTTTGATCTCTGGGCTCATTCATATTTTGTCTGTCTCTTTCTTCATATGAGTGACTATGATCTCTACTGTCTACTTCATGTTGAAAAAAGACTCACATTTTTTCAAATGTGCTTGTATTTAAATCCTTTAATTTCTTTTTTCCTCTCTTCCTTTATTTTTTATTGATAAATAACAATTATACAATGTTTATGGGGTATATGTGATATCTTGATACATGTATGCAATGTGTAATGATCAAATCAGGGTATTTAGGATATTCATCAACTCAAATACTGATCATTTCTTTGTGTTGGGCACATTTTAATTCTTCTCTTCTAGCTATTTAGAAATATGCAACAAATATTGTTAACCACAATCACCATACTGTGCTATCAAACACTAGAATGTATTTTTTCTATCTGTATGTTTGTACCCATTAACCAACCTCTCTTTACCCCCCCACCACCACCCATACTTTCCAGCCTCTGGTAACCATCATCCTACTATTTATCTCCATGAAGTCAACTTTTTTAGGTCTCACAGATGAGTGAGAACATGTAATATTTGCCTTTCTGTGCCTGGCTTGTTTCACTTATAATAACCTCCAGTTCTATCCACGTTGCTGCAGATAAGAAGATTTCATTCTTTTTATGGCTGAATAGTATTCCATTATGTATATATACCACATTTTATTCATCCATTCATTAACTGATGGACACTTAGGTTGATAATAGATATATCTTGGCTGTTGTGAATAGTGCTGCAATAAACATGAGGGTTCAGGTCCTCCTTTGATATACTGATTTCCCTTCCTTTGGATAAATACCCAGTGTAGGATTGTTAGATCATGTGGTAGTTCTATTTTTAGTTTTTTGAGAACTCTCCATACTGTTTTCTAGAATGGCTGTAGTAATTCACAGCAACAGTATATAAGCATTCCTTTTTCTCCTCATCCTTGCCAGTATTTGTTATTTGTTGTCCTTTTGATAATAGCCATTATAACTGGAGTGAGATAATATCTTATTGTGGTTTGGATTTGCATTTCCCTGATGGTTAGTGATATTGAGCATTTTTTCATATACCTGTTGGCCATTTGTACATCTTCATTTGAGAAATGTTTGTTCAGATGCTTTGCCCACTTTTCAATGGGATTATTTGCTTTATTACTGTTCAATTGTTTGAGTTTTTTGTATATTCTGGATATTAGTCCCTTGTCAGATGAATAGTTAGTTTGCAAATATTTTTCTCCCATTCTGCAGGTTGACTCTCCCCTCTGCTGATTGTTTCCTTTGCTGTGCAGAAATTTTTGAGGTTAATACAGTCCTCTTTGTCTGTTTTGGGGTTTGTTGCCTGTGCTTTTGAAGTCCTTGCCTTAAAATCTTTGTCTAGACCAAGGCCTTGAAATGTTTCCCCTGTATTTTTTCTTCTAGTAGTTTTATAGTTTCCGGTCTTAGGTTTAAAGACTTTAAATTCATTTGGAGTTGATTTTTGTATATGGTGAGAGACAGGGGTCTACTTTCATTCTTCTGCATATGGATATACAGTTTTCCGAGCACCATTTATTGAAGAGGGTGTCCTTTCCCCAGTGTATGTTCTTGGTGCCTTTGTCAAAAATCAGTTGGCTATAAATACATGCATTTCTGGGTTCTGTCTTCTGTTCCATTGGTCTGTGTGTCTGTTTTTATACCAATACTATGCTGTTTTGGTTATGATAGCCTTGTAATGTATTTTGAAGTAAGATAGTGTGATGTCTCCAGCTTTGTTCTTTTTGCTCAGTGTTTTCTTTGATTATTCAGCATCTTTTGAGATTCCTTACAAATTTTAGGATTTTTTTTCTATTTCTGTGAAAATGTCATTGATATTTTGATTGGGATTGCATCGAATCTGTAGATTGCTTGAATACTATGGCCATTTTAACAATATTAATTCTTCCAGCCCATAAGCATGGGATGTCTTTCCATTTGTGTATGGCTATTGTAAATGAGATTGCTTTCCTGACTTCTTTTTTAGCTAGTTCCATATTGTGTAGAAATGCTACTGATTTTTGTACATGGATTTTGTATCCTGCAATTTTACTAAATTCTTTTATCAGTTCTAAGTTTTTTGGTAGAGTCTTTAGGTTTTTCTAAGTATAAGATCTTGTCATCTGCAAACTAGGTTAATTTGACTTCTTTCTTTCTGATTTGGATGGCTTGCATTTTTTTCTCTTGCCTGATCTCTCTGGCTATGACTTCTAGTACTGTGTTGAATTGGAGTGCTGAAAGTGGACATCCTTATCTTGTCCCAGTTCTTAAAAAAAGTCTTTCAGCTCTTCCCCATTCATTGTGATGTTAGCTGTGGGTTTGTCATATATGATCTTTATTATGTTGAAATATGTTTCTTCTAGTTGAGAGTTTTTGTCATAAGAAAATGTTGAATTTTATCATATTTTCTTTCGGTATCTATTGAGATGATCATACTGTTTTTGTCCTTCAGTCTGTTGTTATGATGTATCGCTTTAATTGATCTGTGTATGTTGAATCATCCTTGCATCCCTGGGATGAATCTCATTGATCATGGTGTATTCTCTTCTTGATGTGTTGTTGGATTCAGTTTGCTAGTATTTTGTTGAGGATTTTGTGTCTATGTTCATCAGGGATATTGGCCTATAGTTTTCATTTTTTGCTGTGTCCTTATCTGACTTTTCTGTCAGGGTAATGTTGGCCTCATAAAATGAATTAGGAAGAATCCCCTTCTCTTCAATTTTGTGCAATGTTTTTTTAGAAATTGGTATTAGTTCTTCTTTATAAGTACAGTAGAATTTAGTAGTAAAGCCATCTGGTCCTGGGCTTTTCTTTGTTGGGAAACTTTTTATTACTGAGTCTATCTCATTACTAATTATTGGTCT
>NW_012155284.1:15235511-15241619 GCF_000956105.1 Propithecus coquereli | reverse complement strand
TTAATTTTCTTCTTAATTTCTTCATTGACTCAGTGGTCATTCAGGAGCGTGTTGTTTAATTTCCATGTATTTGTATAATTTCCAGAGTTCCTCTTGTTATTGATTTCTAGTTATATTCCACTGTGGTCTGAGAAGATGTTCGTCATTGATATGATTGTGATTTTTTACAATTTGTTCAGGCTTGTTTTGTGACCTAACATATGGTCTGTTCTGGAAAATGTTTCATATGCTGATAGAAGAATGTGTATTTTTCAGCTGTTAGATGAAATGCTCTACAAATGTCTGTTAGGTCCATTTAGTCTAAAGTGCAGTTTAAATCCAATGATTGCTTGTTCATTTTCTGTGTAGATTATCTGTCCAATGCTGAGAGTAGAGTGTTGGAGTCCTTGACTATTTTTGTATCAGAGTCTATCTCTCCCTTTAGATCTAATATTTGCTTTGTATTATCTGGATACTCCAATTAGGCGCATATATATTTAGACTTATTATATCCTTTTGCTAAATTGATCCCTTTGTCATTATATAATGACATTCTTTTATAGTTTTTGACTTAAAGTCTGTTTTATCTGATGTAAATATAGCTACTCCTGCTCACTTTTGGTTTTCATTTGTGTGGAATATCTTTTTTCACTCCCTAACTCTAGGTGTCTTTACAGATGAAGTGAGTTTCTTGTAGGCAGCATTTAATAGGGTCATTTTCTAAATCCATGCAGCCAGTCTATATCTTTTAAGTAGGGAATTTAATTCATTTAAATTCAAGGTTATTATTGGTAGGTGAAGACTTATTCCTGTCACTTTGCTAATCATTTTCTGGTTGTTTTGTACATTCTTTTTCCTTTATTCCTCTTTTATTGTTTATCATTGCTGCTTGGTGGTTTTCTGTAGTGGTATTGTTTGACTTTTCTGTTTCTCATTTTGTATCTGCTCCACAGTGAGTTTTATATTTTCATGTGTTTCATAATAGTAGGTAGTGTCCTTTCACTTTCAAGTGTAGGACTCCCTTAAGGATTTCTTGTAGTGCCAATCTAGTGGTGATGAATTCTTTCAATTTTTGCTTGTCTAGAAAATACTTTATATTTCTCCTTCATTTTTGAAAGATAGATGTGCTTAGTATAGTATTCTTGGCTGACAGGCTTTTTTTTCTCCCTTCAGCACTTTAAATGTATCATCCCATTCTCTCCTGGCCTGTAAGGTTTATGCCAAGAAATACAGTTAGTCTTATAGGTATTCCCTTATACATGACTTCATGCTTTTCTCTTGATGTTTTTAGAATTCTCTCTTTGTCTTTGACTTTTGACAGTTTGATTAAAATATGCTGTGGAGAAGACCTTTTGGCATTGAATATATTTGAGGATCTTTGAACTTCCTGTTTCTGGATGTCCATATTCTTGCAAGACATGGAAAGTTTTCATCCATTACTTTGTTGAATAGGTTTTCTATGCCTTTGCCTATCTCTTCTCCTTCTGGAACTCTAAGAATTCAAATATTTGGTTGCTTTATGATGTCCCATACGTCACATAGGCTTTTTTCTTTTTTCTTTTTTTTTTTTTTTTGTTCTAACTAGGTTATTTCAAAAGTCCTGTTTTCAAGTTCTTTCTTCTGCTTGATCTAGTCTATTGCTGAAGCTCCCAGCTGTATTTTTTTCATTCATTGAATTTTTCAGTTTCAGGCTTTCTGTTTGATGCTTTTTAATGACATCTATCTCTTTGTTGAATTTCTCCTTCAGATCATGAATTATTTTCCCGATATGTCTGATGTTTAATTCACTCAGTCTATGGTATTTTGTTATGGCAGCCTGAGCTGAGATACACACAAAGTACAAAATAAGTTGAAATAATAATAAATGTTTGGACCACACTTTGCCATTTACAAAGCCCTTTGAAGACATGATGTTTGATCCTCACTCTAACTGAATGAGGTAAATAGGGTGCACGTTACCATCTTCTCTTCACAGATGGGGAAACACAGGCCTGAGAAACAATGTGACTCTCCCACAGTCACAGTTAATGACGGAAGTGTAACTCAAACTCAGGTCTTCTGACTTCAATACACAAAGGTTTCTATAGAAAGTGTCATAGATATTCAAAGGCAAGAGAGGTCCTAAGACCAAGGGCAGTCAGAAAAGATTTTTAGGAGGAAATGGGAATTAAACTAGGCTTTGAAAGGACCAGGGACATAAACAGTGGGAAGGAGGTGGAAGGACATTCCAGAGGAGTGATGGCGACAGAAGTATCTGCAGCCCATCTATGATACAGAGCAGGGTGTGGTCCTTTCAAAGAATCAAATGTGGGCAAAACTTGCAAATTGTTTTGTCTTGCTGAAATTTTCCTTTAAAAATAAAAAGCCTGTTTTTGCTTTTCAAATATTAATCTCCTTCCAAGCTTCTCCCTGCAAAAAAAAAAACTTAAACCAGGTTTAAGTTAGGTTTGTGATTCATAGTCCCATAGAATAACAACCTTAAGTAATTTCCAGGAGCTATTTAGTTGGGTTTCATAAAAATTCTAACTTAACAGAGAAAAAATGAGAATCTGTCAACATAGTACACTAACACAGTACACAGACTACTTATGTGTATGACAAAGTTTCACAAAGACTAGCAAGGTCTTTCAACACCTATGGGGAAGGCTGTCTGGAGAACAATATATGCATTTTCCTCCATCTCAAAGACTAATCATGCACAAGCCAAATTCAATCTTTAAGCAGTTTAACTGGCCCATTTAAGAAAGTGTTGGATTTTCATACCATAAAGTTAGTAGTGGTAGAAAAACCTTGTTTCAACTTTTTAAGTACATACTTTCCTTTTCTCTGGTATTATGGAGTTTGAAAGGTGAGTTGCTTACCTGGAAAAACCAAGTGTTTACAAACATAATTGCTAAATAATTTGGAATTATGTATTACTACTATCAAGGAGCAAGGTGAACAAAACCAGAATTCTAGCCAAAGGTTTTAGGAGTGACTGGCTGCCCAGAAACTTTTATTTACTCAGCAAACATTTATTGAGGGCCTTCTTCCTGCCAAGCATTGCTTTGTAGCAGCATTGCCTAGTGCTGGTACAAAGGCCAATAAAATGGAGCCAGGCACAGTGGTGCACACCTATAGTCCCAGCTGCTTGGAAGGCTGACTGTGATGGCATCTGTGCATAGCCTGTGCACTTCAGCCTGGGCAACATAATGAGACCCCTTCTCTATTTAAGAAAAAAAAGGAAAACAGAGCTACCAGCCTCAAGAGTACCTGTGGCCTAGTGAGGGAGACAGCAGTTACACTGTAGTGTGAGGAAGACGGGACTAAAAAGATGTTCAGGATTCTTTGGGAGACCAGAACAGGCCCTTAACCCTGGCGAAGAAAGACTAGGACAGGCCAGGAGAGGAATCAGGGACCATTTCTCAGAGGGGATGACACCTCAGCTAATTGGAGGGAGAGGAAAAGTGTGTGGTGTATAGAGAGACAGCAAGGAGGCAGGAGAGTACAGCATTTGTTCAGGAAACTGCAAATGATTGTGATGTCTGGAGCATAAGATGTGATGGGGGAAGTCACATAGGAGCTCGGAGAGGGGAGCAAAAGCTACATTATAGAGACCATATAAGGAATTCAGGTTGCCTTGTGTAGACGATGGAGAGCCCTGAAAGGATTTGAAACAGGAGAGTTTTCATAGCTAGATTTGCATTTTTGAAAAATATATATAGCATAAAAGACCTGGATATCATCATCAACTACAAGGTAGTCCTTAGTAATTTGATGCCTAAGAGGAGATTGCCAGACGTCCGCCTTTGAAGGGACAGGCCATAGGCCCCAGGCTCTACCCCTCTTAGACTGCAAGTTGAATGGGGTGTCCCTACCTCGCATCCCCATCTTAGGAAGAACAAAGAGACACTAGGACTGAGATTCCAGGAATGCTGATTAAAGATAATAAGGGGATAAAATATATAGTGGAAATTAATGCTTTTTGTTTTTAAGTAAGCATTCACCTAAAAGAGAGGTACCTTTTCCCAAACATGCTCCCACATTGCTCAAGATATTCTAGAACTTCTCTTTTAGAATTGATTTGAAGGCCAGCCTGGGAGCCATGCAAGTAATGATTCATGTCCATCTGTAGTTCCATGTTTTAAATTTTATACTTCAAAATAAGTACTACCCAGTCTCATTTTTTAATCTTCCTTAGTAGACCTATCCTTGAATTAACTTTTGATTTATTCCCAAAGTTAAATCTATCTTCACAGGATGAGTTTTTTACTTCTGAAGACATTCAAGAATGTACATGGTCAACAACTTACCAGCTATAAGTTTCTCGACCTTCAGTCTCAGAAATTGCCTATGAAACAGGGATGATAATAATCTCCTTCCTGTCTCTTCCATCTGGTTATTGTGAGGATGCAACCAAACAACAGAGAAAGCTTTTTGTAAAGTGCCATATCAGTGGGTGCTCTTATTGTTGTCTCACACTTTGCAGGCAATTCCAAAATGTGCATTTGCCACGTTGTGATATCTGTTGGTGTGTTCTTCTCCCTAACAGATTGTTCACTTCAGGAGAGCAGGGCCCGGCTCATGTTTGGCTTTGTGTCACAGTGTCTAGCATTGGCCTCATGCATAAAAAGCTCTTAGATGTTTGTTGAATGAATAATTGAGTTAAGTTCATTGCCTTAAAACTATGTATTAGAAATGGATACTGCACTTGAGATTATTCAGTTCAAGTAATAGACTCATGGACCACTTAAGTTTCTTCAAGTATGTGAGTAGTTTATCATTAGTCTCCATCCCTGAGGGGCAAGAACAATAGCTAATGAAATCAATCGGAAAGTGTAAAGATTCTTAAACTTTAGTTCTGTGGTCTTTACTTTGACTGCATTTAAAAATAACCAGGAAATTTGTTTAAATTACTGATGCTGGGATCCCCATCCTGGGACAATTAAATCAACATGCTGGAGGTGGAAGCCTGGCACTGAGAGTTTTTAAAGCTACCTAAGTGATTCTAACATACAGCCTGCATTTGATGCTGGGGCTCTAGAACTATGCTTTGAGAAACATTGCTGTAAGAGAAAAAAAAATCCTCTCTCTCCAGTTCTACATTAGGTGCTATAGGAGAAGGAAAAGAACATAAGGCATGCTCCCACTGCAGTCTATTGAGGAATAAAAACTAGCAATCACTAATGTGAGTACAGTGGAAAAACAACTATCAGTATGTGCTGGCTACAAGAGGTCATGAAAAGGTGGACTTGTGCTGAGCTGAGGCTTTCTGCCCAGTCTGGTAGATGTTTTAGGGAGTTTATCATCAAAAGAAAAGACTTCCCTGCCCACAAAAGGAGGTCAGGCATTAGCCTAGCAAATCTTCTAGTGCCAGCCAGCAGCCCTGGCCAGTACAAAGGGTCTGAAGGATTCATTCCCAACACAAATCACAATGCTCAGCACTGGAAATACAACCGTGGACAAGAGTGTGTTCAAACTGTCTCAAACAACTAACAGTCTGTTCACAATTAAGTAAACAGACAATTACAAAATGGTGAGAGTTGATGAAAGAATGAAATAAGATTGGTGAGATGGGAAGCAACCAGTTGTTAGAGGGTTTTAAGAGTCAGACTGAGGCATTTATTTCAGTCTAGGGGTGGGGAACCTTTTCACGTTGGAAGGCCATATTAATTTAGCTGTAATCAAATAAGGCCACATTCAAGAAACTTCAATTAGAAATACTTAAAAATGTACATTATTTTGTAAAAATGTAACTATGTTCTTAATAATTTCACTTTTTGATAATATTGCAATTCCCAATCTCATTAAAATATCTGTTTTCTTCCTTCAGCATTCTCTTGGTCTTCTTTGGCATGATAGGCTGTTAAGCAGAGAGAATTAAAAAATACTGTTGAGCTATGCAACTATTCACAAATTCCACTTGAAACAGAAACACGGTGCACTCTTGTCAAAAGCTGATAACAGACTGGCATACCCAACCCCCGTAACCTGTTACCAACCAGCCTCATGCAGTAGTAGCACCAGTCAAGTGGAGGAAGTTAGAATTAATCATCAGCATAGCAGCCATCAATTTAGCCCTTATGACTTATTAGTGTTCTAATTGTGCCGGTCAATCTGGGAGTATTATTTCGTTGAAACTTATTTTAT